>NC_054699.1:23238365-23535865 GCF_016097555.1 Gigantopelta aegis | reverse complement strand
TAGACATGAAAGTTTTGTGAAAAACACTGAAGATCTTCTATCAAAATTATCAAAAACCAAAATCCCAAAACATTCATTCTTGGTTACCCTTGATATTGACTCCATGTACACCAACATAGGTATTGATGTGGGCATTGATTCAGTTAAGAGAGCATTTGATAAGTACCCAGATCCAAACAGACCAGATACGAACATTATTGAGCTGTTAGAATTAAGCCTAAAAGGAAACGAGTTTGAGTTTGATGGAGAAATGTATCAGCAAGTGTGTGGTTGTGCTATGGGCAAACGTTTTAGTCCAAACTTTGCATCTATCTATGTCGCCGAATGGGTAGAGGCTGCTTTAAAGAAATCGAGTAAAACACCTCTTTTGTACCTCAGATATCTCGACGATATACTTATCATTTGGCCACATTATAAACAAGAATTTTGGAACTTTTTTGAGCTATTAAGTCAACAAGATGACAATATCAAACTTAAGGCCACCATATCAGATAAATCAGTTGACTTTTTGGATGTAACAATTTATAAAGGTACACAGTTTGAAACATCAGGTTACCTAGACTACAAAGTGTTTTTCAAACCCACAGACACACACCAACTTCTCCACTGCAAGTCTTTTCACCCACGCCACATCTTTAAAGGCATTGTTAAATCTCAGATTATTAGATTTCACAGAAATTCGAGTAACACACAGAATTTCAGTGAGGCTTGTTCATTTTTATTTAGTGTATTAAAACCGAGGGGATATTCAAAACGGTTTTTAAGAAAAATTAAATCTGAAATTGTTCGAGAATTAGAAAATCCCTTTAGGGCAACTGAAGACTATAAACCATACAAACTTCAGCATAACCAATCACCTCAAATAAGCACTGGCTCCTCTACTACTTGTGCCAAAACCAGGTGTAGACTTCACAACTTACTTAAAACGCAGTCGACTTTCAAAAGTCAACAGACCAAAATTGAATATCAAATTCGGACAGACATGAACTGTGATTCGAAAAATGTAGTATATCTAATCACCTGTAATTTATGTAAAAAAAACAGTTCGTAGGACAAACGCAAAACCAACTGAGAATTAGAGCAGTATGAAAAACCCTATTACAGCACGTCCGGTTATTGCATACAGAAAGTCTCAAGGATATCTTAGTCTCCACCCGACTACCCGCCGCCTAAGCCTGCGTCTAAGCCTCTAAACCAGTCCACTTTTCAGCGGTTGGTTTGTTGTTATCCCTTTCCTAACAATTAAAAAAAAAAAAAAAAAAAAAAAAAAAATCGTATTTGGCTGATAAACAAAACATAGTACTAGCCAAATAAATTTAAAACAAGACTGACCGAAAAACAGTTTTATTTTGTATATCACAACGGTCAATTTAAAATCAATTTCGTAGTAAAGCTAGTAGGTACAGGGTTCGCAGCCCGGTACCGGCTCCAACCCAGAGCGAGTTCTTAAGGGCTCAGTGGGTAGGTATAAGGCCACTACACCCTCTTCTCTCTCACTAACTAACAACTAACCCACTGTCCTGGACAGACAGCCCAGATAGCTGAGGTGTGTGCCCAGGACAGCGTGCTTGACCCTTACTTGGATATAAGCACGAAAACAAGTTGAAATGAAATTTGTGAATAGTAACGGTTATGGAGATGATCTCTAGTCTATTTCGAAAGGGTTTCGTCCGTGTTTCAACGTCACAGACTCTTGTTTCACTCTACTGTAACTGTATCCGCATTTATGTGTTACAGGTTTATACATTAATCAAATTCAGTGTCCATCTTTATGGGTTGTACTGGGGTCTGCAACTTTAAGGTGACACCACGACTGGTATATCAAAGGCCATGGTATGTGCTATCCTGTCTGTCGGATGCTGCATATAAAAGATCCCTTGCTACTAATGGGAAAACGTAGCGGGTTTCCTCTCTATGTCTGTGTCAAAATGACCGTATGTTTGACATCCAATAGCCGATGATTAATACATCAATGTGCTCCAGTGGTGTCGTTAAACAAAACAAACTTCTTCTTTACGGTAACGCCACACGATACGAGTGCCTTGGCCGAGAGTAGCCATGAGAATAGCGGGAAGCGGGAACTTTTTGACGTGCCCATATCCAACTTAGGTTAGCTCGAGTCGTTTCTTGCCCTCCCCTTATTTATATGTTGTAGATGTCAATAAGGGGAGGGCTAGAGGTGACTCTAGCTACCGTGTGGAACAGCCAATTGCATAGCAACTGATAAAATCGCAATGTCTGCTTCGTCAATCAGCTATTTGCGTGGCTTTTCTTGTACGAAGCATTCGTATCGTGTTGGGGGCCGGATGTAGCTTAGTGGTAAGGTGCTCGCTCGATGCGCGGTCGGTGTGGGATCAATCCCCGTCGGTGGGCCCATTGGGCTATTTCTCGTTACAGCCAGTGCACCACGACTGGTATATCAAAGGCTGTGGTATGTACTACCCTGTCTGTGGGATGGTGCATATAAAAGATCCCTTGCTGCTGGTTGAGAAGAGTAGCCCATGAAGTAGCGACAGCGGGTTTTTTCTCTCACTGTCTGTGTGGCTTTAACCAAATGTCTGATGCCATATAACCGTAAATAAAATGTGTTGAGTACCTCGTTAAATAAAATATTCTTTCGTATCGTGTTGCGTCGCCTTCTTTTATTTTTTTCGCGCTTATATCCAATTAAGGTTCAAGCACGCTGCCCTGGGCACACACCTCGGCTATCTGGACTGTCTGTCCAGGACAGTAGGGGTTAGTTGTTAGTTGGTTAATGGTCAGTGTGAGAGAAGAGGGTGTAGTGGTCTTACACCTACCCATGAGCCCTTAAGAACTCGCTCTGGGTTGGAGTCGGCATCGAGCTGCGAACCCTGTACCTACCAGCCTTTATGTCCGATGGCTTAACCACGACACCACCGAGGCTGGTTGCGTCGCCTTAAATAAAGCTAAGGGTCTACAGTTCAACATAGCACCACTACCACCCGCCTGCTACCGATTTGATCGGGCTGCTGGTGCTCCCTTGCACCTGCCAGTGCAGGCGGTCCCTCCTCTCCCCTCCCCCACCTTTCCTGTCATGGACGGAGGAGCCGGCCAAGGCCGGCTCTTGTGCCCACGACAGGCGTGCGCTACAACAGCTTGTTCTGAATGTGCACGTAAAACCCTATGACTTGACCTGACCTGACAGTTCAAGATAGACACATGTAACTCAGTATAGAGTGACTCATTACAATTTTATTACTTTTATTGATTGTATGTATATGTTGTATTTTTATTTTGTTGTAATGAGGTGAAACTTTAATAAACTATCTGTCTGTCTGTCTGTCTGTCTGTCTGTCTGTAATACGATATTGTTACCTATTGCATAACCATAACGCCATCGCTGCAAATAAAATAAATAATACTTTCTCCAAAACAAAGGCTAATTACTGATAACAGGTCGGCATGAGTACTACTATTCAAGCCTGTGATATTTAATTACTGCTTCGTCCTGGCAAGGTTAGTAACCGGTGAAAGACACTCTTATATACCTAAATTATAAGGTAACGGACGTAAACTTAAGTGTTTACTTGTACGAACACACATTAGCATTGGTGTGGATGAAAACCTGTAAATTGCCGCAAATGGAGTCGTAATAATAGCTGTGAACGGAATAATGCTGGTGGAAGATTTACGATAATGGATTTGAAGAAAATAGTCCTTTGTATGACAAGCAGAATCTGCATGATAATGAGTTTATCTGAATAAATAGCCAACCATATTGAACATGAACGAAATTCGGTCATTTCAGGAAAGAAAAGCGTTACAGTTAGGTCTGCAATGAGAAAAATATGAAAACATCAAGACTACGACATAGCTAAGAAAGCACCTTTAAACACCCCCCCCCCCCCCCAAAAAAAAAAAAAAAAAAAACCAAAAAAAAAAAAACCAAACAAAAAACAACCCTACTAATATAGAACTTGAATCATAAAAAGAACCCTTGTAATTTTCAATATTTACAAAATGTACTAGTTTGATCATAAATAAATTTGGTATATATGTTGGTAAATTGTTGGTAATCCGTGAAATGACGTCATCACTGAGACTGACTCTTACTGCGGTCTTCTTTGTTAAAATTCGAGCGACGTAACTTTTGTTTTAATCTTAGCTTATGGTCGGACACCTTTGTAGTTTTAATGACTGGTTAACTATACTTGAGTTTTAGCCAAGCACACTTAGGTCAGTTCATAGGGCTTTACATGCACATTCAGAACAAGCTGTTGTAGCGTACGCAAGCACACTTGTTACACTACACATTTTATACATGTGAGTTTTTTGTTTCTCGTACTCTTGAAAAAGTCTGTATTATGCAGACGAAACGTCGAGTTTTAACTTTGTGTTGTGCTTGTTTTTTTAAAAGTGGATGATTTTAGACAAAGAATTTTGATTTTAAATTGTTGATACATTATTCAGAGAGTAGGCAAATCGAAAATTATGTCACAAATAAATACATTATAAATGGCAATAAAATACATATATATGAAGAGAGTAAACGTAAATATTGTGGACATATATATCCAGTGTTTCTGCTAGAAAGAAATTTTTGGGTATAGTGCTATGAAACTGAATGCAAACACAGTCAACAGGGGGTAGGTTGGGCTCCCTCAGAAAGAAAATGGGTTACGTTTATGGTTAGGGTTAAGAAAATCATACAATAATGATAAGAGTAATTAATTTTGTCAAAATGTTAACTTAAAAAACAACAACCAAGCAGTGTGAAGTGCCTGTGCAAACCCGTAGGAATATCTTGAGTGGGGGGAGGGGGAACACTCTCTAGTGGAGGGGCAACAGTCTGAGTGTGTGTGTGCGGGGGGGGGGGGGGGGGGCACAAGTCGTATTTTATCTTTATTTATATAGAGGACGACAAAAGAAAACCGTACATTTTCGAAGATATAAAAACAAATGTATAAAAGCATAGCGAGACTGCATAGTCCTTATCAATACCAAACAGCAAGACGTGCATTGTTTATTATCGAGAAATCCCTGGGAAAACGAATACAGGAATGAAGGAAATGGTTTATTTAACGACGCACTCAACACATTTCATTTACGGTAATATGGCGTCATACATATAGTTAAGGACCACACAGATATTGAGGGAAGAAACCCGCAGTCGCCAATTCATGGGCTACTCTTTTCGATTAGCAGTAAGGGATCTTTTATATGCACCATCCCACAGACAGGGTAATACATACCACGGCCTTTGATGTACCAGTCGTGGTGCACTGGCTGGAGCGAGAAATAGTCCAATGGGCCCACTGATGGAGATCGATCCCAAACCGACCGCGCATCAATCGAGCACTTTACCACTGGCTACGTCTCGACCCGAGAACATGAATAAAGGCTTGGCGAACTGGTGCAATTCCCCACGAACGAAAGAGGAAGGAGATAATGATAAATACGCTGATGACAAAATGGTCACCGTTTGTCGGGTTTCCTTTCTTAACGACTCAAAGAACACAATTAGTTACGCCGCTCGAATTTTAACTGAGAAGACCGCAGTGAGAGACAGACTCACTGATGACGTCATTTCACGGACTCTTGCACTCGGGGGAAATCGATCATTTACGTATGTAGGATATAATAACGGTGATATGGTGGTGATATGGTATGCCAGTGTCAAAATAAAATACTGTTGATCTATATTCTTTTTCTTTTATTTTTCTTTTCTCTTTTTTATTTTTACTCTTTTTTTTTAAATTTATTTTTTTATTTTTAGTATAGACTACATGTGTATTTATTTTGGGGTATTTTTTTTTTATCATGTTTTAACATTAATTTTTGTTATATAAATACAGTATGCTGTTACATAGTTATTAAAAAAGATGGTATTCTAAATATACTAATACGTAATATAAATGGCGTCATTATTTTCTGTCTCATTCATTATTTGTGCCCTAGGTCTCTCTCTCTCTCTCTCTCTCTCTCTCTCTCTCTCTCTCTCTCTCTCTCTCTCTCTCTCTCTCTCTCTCTCTGTCTCTGTCTGTCTGTCTGTCTGTCTGTCTCTCTCTCTCTCTCTCTCTAGATAGACAGATAGACAGACAGATAGATAGATAGATAGATGGATGGATATCTAAACAGAATTAAGTTGCACCATTCGTCTTTTTTTTTTTTTTTTTTTTTTTTTTTTTTTTTTTCTTTTTTTTCAATACTTTTTTTAATGAAGTTCTTAGGATTGTTGTTGCAATAATCAAATTGAGGGTGTGATAGTGTTAATACTCTCCTCTCTTCTTTTTTTTTAGCTCTACACGAATTTCAGTGATTGCCATCCCAGTAAATGTTACTCTCAGAGATTCACACAATCGAACGCACTTCATCGTCTCAAGAACTCGGTCGCAAACACTGACTGTCTCCGGCACCATTCGTGTCTGGCACGCGTCGTTCGTGACCACTCGGAAACAACAGACGACAAAAGAGACGTTTTGAGAAACCGTTCCCCTAGTCGGCATTTAAAGGCGCAAACTCTTATTTACTAAAACCTCTCACCGTGACATGAGCCAGACGAAGCTCAGAGGGACAGTTATAGTTACAGTTTGTTTTCTTTATCGAAACGACTAGAGTACATAGGAGAGGACAATTAAGGCATTTGGCCTGGTATGCATATTCGACGATATATAATGCACATTATTGCTTAATATCAACAAGTATAATCGTATAGTTAATTAATAAAACTGTTAAATGTGACGGCTAGTATATATAACATGCGCAGCCATTTTGTACCATCCCAGTGAATACGCCCTCTGGCGAGCCGGTGGTTACGTAATACTCAACACGTCATGTCAGGAATTAGTCTTAGAACTGAAGAAACAAAACATACCTGATTTTTGCGGATGCATCGCAATGTTCTGTAATAATATCCATCCCAGTAAGCCAGCAATAAGTATATATTATTTTCAATACAAAATAAACCATGATTGCCAAAGTGTCGAAATAACTGTATTATGTTTTTCCCCTACATTAACTCACGTACTGAAATGAGTGTTTTCTTAGTTAACTAGTCTTTTCTCTCCATGGTCTGTACCTGTGGTTCCTGATTGGCAGGTGTATAGTTTGGACGGTCACCAAGTCAAGATGTCTATACAAAAAAAAAAATACGTGCACGTTTCATAAAGATCACAGGGTATTGTGGGGTAGCCGCGCGGCCACCTCTAAAATTATAATGGACATCATCAGCCGTCCTGCTTTATTACTGTAAATAATTCAGTGAAACCCTTGATTAAGTAGACTTTCCCATCTAAAATCACAAAACTGACCAATTACGTAGTCCCCCCCAAAAAAATTATCACTTGGGCATCGTGAGTGGTCGTTTTTACTGATTGAAACATATTTTATTGTTTTTTAAAGAATAAATGGATTAGGCACAAGTTATACAACTTACTAGGCATTCTCCATAATACATGCATATTACGATAGTAATATATTTTTTGCAATTTAAATATGAACAGAAATAAATATTACTCCAACGTACCCTACCAATAGGCCTAGTGATATGCATTTTTTCTTTGGATTTTTTTAAGAGAGAAAAATACTATAACCCCATTTAATTCTATTAATGCAAATTGAAATATATTTAATTAGTTTATTATATTATAAAGTCATTTATGTTGTTTTACAGGTCAGATTGATAAACGCGAAGCGCCTTGTCGTAAATGACTGCCTTTGTTTACACTGTGCATACTGGAGTGTGGTCGGAGCTGACGTCACTTCGCCCCAAGCTAGAATTCCTGACGCACCGGAAACAAAAGAAAATGGCTGCCCCCGGTTAGCAGGATTAATCACGTTTTTTTATGAACTCTAAAGTTATACGTTTTTCATTTCTTAAAGTGTCAGTATGTGTTAGTCTTCCGGGTATGCATCTTTCCAACACATCAGGCTCATATTTGAGTTGGCCCTCCCTTTAACCATCGGTATAAAATTATAAGATGTCGAAAATGTAGTAATTTTTGACACGAAGTCTCAGACGAAATCCACTACATTTTTACATTAGCAGCAAGGGATGTTTCATATGTACTTTCCCACATACAGGACAACACATACCACGGTATATGATATACCAGTCGTTTGGCGCTGGTTGGGACGGGGGAGGGTGGGGGGGGACAGCCAGATAATGGGACCACTGAGATGGTTCAATCCTACGACGAAAGCACGTCAGGCGAGCGTTAGGTCCCCCCCCCCCCTCCCTGAATGACACAGAGAGCGAGAGAGAGAGAGAGAGAGAGAGAGAGAGAGAGAGAGAGAGAGAGAGAGAGAGAGAGAGAGAGAGAGAGAGGGGGGGGGGGGGGTGGGGGGGAGAGAGTGAAAGCGATAGAGACACGCACAGAGGGAGAAAGAGAGACACACACAGTGAGAGAGACAGAGACAGAGAGCTAAACAAAATAATGAAAACAAATTAAGCAAATGCATGACTACCACGAATGTGTTCTGTTACTCTCTACACCCACCCCGTCCCTCCCGCCCGTGATTTGGGCGATTGTGGGAATGATGAACTATGACGTTCATCATTGTATTTAATGATATTTACAGATATAGGTATCCTTTAAAAATAACTGTAATATGTATGACGTCGTCATTAAGGGAAAACAATTACTAAAGCACCTGTAATGTTTCACCTGCTAACGTGTGGGCGTATATACTCCTGGACATTGCACTATGCAACGGTCATATTAATTACCGTATATCTATTAATTAGTGCAGAATAGATCTACTTATACTTACACTAAAGAGGTATATCACCTTGTAGTAAGACAGTATTACACACGTTGAGTACTGGGTGAATCACCGAAACCTAAGAAGATACGGGCGGGGGAGGGGGGGGGGGGGGAGGCATGGGAACAGCTGTCCAATAGCAAAATATGAAGAAAAAAAGTATTTTATACTTTCAAGATAAAGTTTGTTTTGTTTAACGACACCACTAGAACACATTGATTTCCCACAGATAGGATAGCACATACCATTGCCTTTGATACAATAGTCGTGGTGCACTGGCTGGAACGAAAAATAGCCCATTGGGACCACCGACGGGGATCGATCCCAAACCGACCGCGCATCTAACGAGCGCTTTACCGCTATAGTTTTAAGAGACTGTCTCTAGTTTTCTGCTCATTGTAAGATGTCTCGGACTAATATAGCCCTTACAATAACAATAGCATTAATTACCAGTATTCACTTTGTTTTGGAATATCAGTGTGTATATTAGTGATGTTCCAATGGTCGATTATAATCGATTATTGATCCAATGGGCTCTACTGATCTGATAAACAATTTTAAAACTTCATAATCGATTGTCGCGGAAAATGTTAACTAATTGTACAGGTTAGATGATGGAATTGATAGGGATTGGGTTTATTTTAATATTTTAACAGTGGCGGATCCAGAAAATTGGGAGGACAATGGCATGAGGCGGAATGCCAATGAAAATTAATATATAATAAAATTATAACTGAGCGTCACCCCCACCCCCACCCACCTCCTAGATCCGCCTCTGCTGAATAGGTTTTAAAGATAAAATGAGTTATCTATCCACGGAGACATGATAATAGGCGCATAGTTTTAATTCGAATCCTTTTAAGTCCATGTACAATTCTAACTGATTGTATAATCGATTGGTGCAAACCGATTTTACAGCCGATAATTGATGATGAAATTCCAACCGATTTCCAACAGTAGTGTATACATAAGTAATGTGGTTTTGGTCATCCAGATGTATGTAGTAACTCAAACTCCAGTTAACTTGGGTCGGAACGTAGCCCAGTGGAAAAGCGCTCGCTTGATGTGCGGTCGGTTTTGGATCGATCCCCGTCGGTGGGCCCATTGGGCTATTTCTCGTTCTAGCCAGTGCACCACAACTAGTATATCAAAGGCCGTGGTATGTACTATCCTATCTGTTGGATGGTGCATATAAAAGATCCCTTGCTGCTAATCGAAAAAAAAAAAGTAGCCCATGAAGTGACGACAGCGGGTTTCCACTCTCAATATCTGTGTGACAGGCCTCGGCGGCGTCGTGGCAGGCCTCAAGCGAGCATTCAACCAACTGAGACCGGCCTCAGTGGCGTCGTGGTAGGCCATCGGCCTACAGACTGGTAGGTACTGGGTTCGGATCCCAGTCGAGGCATGGGATTTTTAATCCAGATACCGACTCCAAACCCTGAGTGAGTGCTCCGCAAGGCTCAATGGGTAGGTGTAAACCACTTGCACCGACCAGTGATCCATAACTGGGATCAACAAAGGCCATGGTTTGTGCTATCCTGCCTGTGAGAAGCGCAAATAAAAGATCCCTTGCTGCCAATCGGAAGAGTAGCCCATGTAGTGGCGACAGCGGGTTTCCTCTCAAAATCTGTGTGGTCCTTAACCATATGTCTGACGCCATATAACCGTAAATAAAAATGTGTTGAGTGCGTCGTTAAATAAAACACTTCTTTTTGGTTTTTTCAATATCTGTGTGGTCCTTAACTATATGTCTGACGCCATGCAACTGTAAATAAAATGTGCTGAGTGTGTCGTCAAATAAAACATTTTCTTCCATATAACTGTAAATAAAATGTGCTAAGTGTGTCGTTAAATAAAACATTTCCTTCTTCTTTGTTTTCGTTTCTGTCCTTCATAATCTTCGATTATTTTATTTTTAACATTATTATTATTATTATTACTTATTTATTTATTTAGTCAGCCTACACTACTTGAAATTGGTTCTATATATTCACTGATGCATTCGTTCGTCAATCTGATACCCGTATTCTGAGAATCGTACTTAAGCACAAAATCGAAGTAACAAACATTCATTCCACCGTGAAATTACAGTTTATTTCAAAGCGGTTTCGCGCGAACAATTATTTTTATTTTGTAATAATCGCTTATTATTATTTAAAGTCGAAATTAATTTCCGTGTATTGGTTACTGACGAGAAATTAATTAGGAGTATTTAATAGAATTGGGTATTTGAATATAAAGTGCAATATGGTTATAACGATTTCCGAAAGCATCAAATGGGGAGGTTCCCAAAGAGAACTTGTCAGAATTACCAAATGTTCGACATCCAATAGCCGGTGATTAATAAATCAAACTGTCTTTTAATAGTAGTGTTGAGAATCGATCGGTTGGAATTTTATCACCAACTTTCGATTATACAATCGGTTATAATTATAAAATTATGAACTTAAGAAGAATTATAATTATAAGGATGATGCACCTATTGTCGTGTGGGATTGAGGGACGTAGCCCAGTTGTAAAGCGCTCGCTCGATGCGCGGTCGGTCTAGGATCGATCCCCGTCGGTGGGCCCATTGGACTATTTCTCGACCCAGCCAGTGCACCACGACCCATATATTATAGGCCGTGGTATGTGCTGTCCTGTCTGTGGGTTGGTGCATATAAAAGATCCCTTGCTACTAATGAAACAAATTAGTGGGTCACCTCTCTAAGTCTGTATGTCAAAATTACTAAAGGTTTGACATCCAATAACCGATGATTAAAATATCAATGTGCTCCAGTGGTGTCTTTAAACCAAACAAACAATCTATTGTCGTGTTCGCTGGCATAAACCCTACAAATGGCTAAATTTACCATTAATAGCTATTTGATGTTTTTTCTTTATGTAGACATGGAAACAAATCCAAGCCCAACATATTTATATTTATTCCGTCATCTAAACTGGAGGAACAATTATAGTGCACATTTTCACACACAATCGAGTACCATTTTTTTTTTTAAATCTATCATCTTATCGGTAAAAAAAAAAAGAAGAAAGAAATAGTTTTGTTTTGTTTTGTTTTTAACGACGCACTCAAAACGTTTTTATTTACGGTTATATGGCGTCAGATATATGGTTAAGGACCACACAGATATTGAGAGAGGATACCTGCTGTCGCCACTTCATGGGCTACTCTTTTCGATTAGTAGCAAGGGATCTTTTATATGCACCATCCCACAGACAGGGTAGTACATACCACGGCCTTTGATATACCAGTCGTGGTGCACTGGCTGGAACGAGAAATAGCCCAATGGGCCCACCGACGGGGATCGACCCCACACTGACCGCGCATCAAGCGAGCGCTGTACCACTGGGCTACGTCCCGCCGCCCCCCCCCCCCCCCCCCCATCGGTAGAGCCCAGCCGATCAATTTCGATCATCGATTATCATCGATTGTAATCAATCATTCGAACATCACTATTTAATAGTGTCGTTAAACAAAACAAACTTTAACTTTAACCCTCTCATTCTGTAGTCAGTGACTTCATCAACAAATACGAGGCCTGTAACAATTTAAAGTTTGTGTAAACCAGTGTTAAAAAAAAAGAGAGTAAAGTTTGTTTTATTTAACGATTTTTTTTATCTTATCATCGGCTATTGGACGTCAAACATATGGTCATTCTGACAATGTTTTTTAGAGGAAACCCGCTGTGCCACATAGGCTACTCTTTTACGACAGGCAGCAAGGGATCTTTTATTTGCGCTTCCCACAGGCAGGATAGCACAAACCATGGCCTTTGTTGAACCAGTTATGGATCACTGGTCGGTGCAAGTGGTTTACACCTATCCACTGAGCCTTGCGGAGCACTCACTCAGGGTTTGGAGTCGGTATCTGGATTAAAAATCCCATGCCTCGACTGGGATCCGAAGTCAGTACCTACCAGCCTGTAGACCGATGACCTAACCACGACGCCACCGAGGCCGGTAAAAAAAATCAGTGTTATGCCCCAGAAAATTAAAACTAATTCATTGCATTTTGGGGGCGGGATTTAGCTTAGTCGGTTGAGCGCTTGCCTCAGATGCTTGCGTCGCAGGATCGAACCACATCGGTTGATCCATTTAAATGGTTGGGATTTTTTCTCGTTCCAACCAGTGCACCATAACTAGTCAAAAATCGTGGTATGTTTTTTGCTGTCTGTTCGAAAGTGTATATAAAAGATTCCTTGCTGCTAATAGAAAAATGTAGCGGGTTTCCTCTGATGATTACGAGTCAGAATTACCAAATGTTTGACATCCAATAGCCGATGATTAATTAATCGACAAGCTCTAGTGGTATCGTTAATCAAAACAAACTTAAACTTTAACAATTGCATTTCGCGTAACCCGTTACCTTATTAAATGCGGTAGTGTATTTAGGGTAGTCCGTTTAAAAGAAATGTCCTTCGGGAGTTTTCTTTAGGATATTTTCAACTAGCAGAGTTTTTTCAACGAATAAAATGACATATTTAATTAATATATTTTCTACTTTAGAATATTAATATCTGTGTATTCATTGCGTTGTAGGCCATCCTAATGTTTGTAGTAGCTCAAACTGGATTTTACTTGCCAGTAATTTCGTAAGTACAAAAAAAGGTATATTAATATAAAGGTATATTAATGTAAAAAAAAAAAAAAAGAAAAAAATGTTTTATTTATTTATTTATTTATTTATTCGCGCATCGAGTGAGTGCTTTACCACTGGGCTACGTCCCGCACTCGGAAACAAAAGCTAGAGTTAATTGAAAAAAATTAAAACATTTTGTCAGTGACGTGCTTGTCAAATATATAAATAATAATACATCAGTCTATAGGTCTATTGACAGGGCCATACATAGCATACAGTAATTGGAGATAGCAGGCCCGTAGCCCGGGATCATTACGGGGTGGGGGGGGGGGGGGTGGGGGTGGAAGGAGGGGCGTAACCCTCCTGAAAAACGATTCTCTCCTTAGAATCTGCTGGAATACTTTAATTAAGTATGACCCCCTTAAAAATTAAATTGCCTCCACCCCCACCCCCACCCCACCCCCGTGACACCGGCTGGCTACGGTCTTAATGGGTGGAGGTAGGGGCAATAATTTTTTATTTGAAAAAAGAAAAGAAGGGGGAACCAGCTAGATAAAGAGACACTTTTAAACTAAAGGGGCAAGTTAAAAAAAACACCAAACAAACACCACCAAACAAACAAACAAACGTTAAAGTGGAACTGCCCCCGCCCCTTCCAGTTACGCCCATAAGCGGTACAAGAAGGTAGCTTGCCTTAATTTCTACACTAGTCTTCTAGGGTGTCCACGAGTCTAGCAAGGTGGAATACAATGATCAACTATAATACAATGGACAATGTAGGACAATAACTTCAGCAGTAAATATAATCAACGATATAAGTTACACAATAATTAATATATGATCGCTGTAGTTTCTCTTTTTAAACATTCCGTCCGTCCGTCATAACACTGAACATAACCGGTTTTTAAATGCAGTACAATTGCATGATTAAATTTAGACATCCACGTTCAGCGCTGGAATTAAGATGCATAATACTATTTTACTTTATTTCTTACTCATCGTCATCTGTCGGGTACTCGAGACCGGCCTCGGTGGCGTAGTGGTTAGGCCATCGGTCTACAGGCTGGTAGGTACTGGGTTCGGATCCCAGTCGAGGCATGGGATTTTTAATCCAGATACCGACTCCAAACCCTGAGTGAGTGCTCCGCAAGGCTCAGTGGGTAGGTGTAAACCACTTGTAAACCCTTGCTGTCTGTTGTAAAAGAGTAGCCTATGTGGCGACAGCGGGTTTCCTCTAAAAACATCTGTGTGGTCCTTAACCATATGTCTGACGCCATATAACCGTAAATAAAATGTGTTGAGTGCGTCGTTAAATAAAACACTTCTTTCTGTCGAGTACTCGAGTCCAATATTTTGGACTCGTAAGAGGCCCTATAGTCTTCCATAAAGTGACTATTTAAAAGATCACTTGCTGCTATTCGGAAGGGGTAGCCTACTAGTGTGCCTATATGACATCAGACAATTTCCTTGGTCTCTACATTTTGGAAACGGCCATTTGTTAAACACCAAAATAGTCACAGTTTAAAACATTATGCTGAGGTGTCGTTAAATGTTTCTTTCCTTCTAATATAATAAAACGAAGAACAATTCATTCGTGCATTACCGTCAGATTACTGCAAAATGCTTGTTGGTAGTACTAAACCAAATAACTTCCGGCTGGGTCAAAGTTCGAGGTGCACCGAGCTTTTCATAGAGACGTGAACACCAAAAGTCCTTTTGACAGAGAAGTGAACACCACAAGTCCTGTGATTGATGATAACTGTGTTGGTTGCAGAGATGGGGTAATCGTAATCAGTAATCGTAATTGATTGTAATCGATTACATGTTTTCATGTAATCGCAATCGTAATCGATTACATTGTTTGAGAATGTCATGTAATCGCAATCGTAATCGATTACATTGCTAATGTAATCGTAATCAGCGATTACGTCCATGATTACTCATAATTATTTACTAAACTTAAATGTGTTTAGCATCAACTCCAGTAACAGTGCCTATAGTTAGAAGCAGTACTGGTCAGTCAGTAGAACTGATCTCCCATTGTCTACTACTCTCATAGTAGAACTATTATTTGCCTTGAGAAACAGGGGATCATAACGTCTGGATTATCAAATGAATGTTACCCAAGGGATGAAGACACACATTCACATAATGGTATCTATCGTGTTTATGTTTACTATAAAACCACTTGAATGAATACAGTGTTCTAGCTAGTAATATATAAAAGGGCGCTGCACCATGCCCCAGTTTTGTGTCCTAATTCATTGCCGTAAAAAAAAGAAGAATATATATATATATACTCTTCAAAAAAAGAAACGCAAAAGTGTACAAATGGGTTATAACTCCGATTTTATGTTTCCTACCGGTTCATGCTTTGTGAATATAAGGTCATTGCATGTCCCAAACACATTCCCACGGTTACATTCGATAAAACGCAGCTACTGTACAATAAAGTTCCAAAATGTGAATATTCGCAAAAACGCAGCCACGTGCAAACCATGTCACCACTGCACGTGCGTTGTCTGCACGTGCAACATGAACACCGACAGTATAAAAGTGCAGGGTGTTCGCTTGCCTGGCCTCTGTATCTGGCCGACAGTTGACAATCCAGGACATGCCACGTCTCAGTGAACCGCAGAGAAACAATGCCATCGGCCGACTAGACGCAGGCGAATCCAGAACGGCCGTTGCCAGGGCATTCCATGTGTCCCCAAGCACCATCTCCAGACTGTGGGACTGTTACCAGCAACATGGATCAACACGTGACCTCCCTAGATCCGGTCGACCACGGGTCACTACCCCCGGGCAGGACCGCTACATCCGGGTACGCCACTTCGGGAACGATTGACTACTGCCACCTCCACAGCCGCAGCAATACCAGGTTTGCGCAGGATATCCGACCAGACCGTACGGAACCGCCTACGTGAGGTAGGAATTCGTGCCAGACGTCCAGTTCGAGGTGTCATCTTAACACCACAACACCGTCGACTCCGACTGCAGTGGTGCCAGATTCATCGACAATGGCCTCAACTGCGATGGAGACAGGTGTGGTTGAGTGACGAGTCCCGATTTCTGCTCCGACGTCATGATGGAAGATGTCGCGTGTATAGGCGTCGTGGTGAACGTTATGCGGCAAACTGCGTGCAGGAAGTGGACCGATTCGGCGGGGGTAGTGTCATGGTGTGGGCAGCCATCTCACACACTGGCAGAACTAACCTGGTCCACGTGCAGGGCAACCTGAATGCAGAGGGCTACATTGACCAGATCCTCCGGTCACACATCGTTCCAGTTATGGCCAACGCCAACGCAGTGTTCCAACATGACAACGCCAGGCCTCACACAGCACGTCTCACAACGGCTTTCCTACAGAACAACAACATTAATGTCCTTCCTTGGCCATCGATATCACCGGATTTGAACCCAATTGAGCATCTATGGGACGAGTTGGACCGACGCCTCCGACAGCGACAACCACAGCCCCAGACCCTGCCCGAGCTGGCAGCAGCCTTGCAGGCCGAGTGGGCCACCATCCCCCGGGACGTCATCCGTACTCTGGTTGCTTCAATGGGCAGGCGGTGCCAGGCAGTTGTCAACACACGCGGAGGCCACACCCGGTATTGACTCCAGATGACCTTGACCTTGGTGGTGTGTCCTATCACTTACTCACAATGGACTAGAGTGAATTGTGAACAATCCTGCAACATTTGGTAATTATCGGACTCACCATTCAATAATTAAATCAATTCTCCAAATGTTACGACAATGTGGTTTTGCGTTTCTTCTTTTGAAGAGTATATATATATATATATATATATATATATATAATTTGTTTTTATAATAAAACACTTGCGTTCCTCTGAATGCATATACAGCGTTATCACGGTTCTGAATTCAACTAAGAAACGCTTGACAATATCTCGTTTTGTCACATGTGTGAAAGTCCACCAATGGTACCGTGGCAAACTTTCTTTTTTCTTAGTGGTTACGACTGCAGACGGGCAGCCAGCCAGTCGTATCACGCTTGATTCCATGGCAGTCATCCTCGCCCTGTCGCAGACACAACCACAAATAACGTAACTAATTAAGCAAACACCCAGTTGAAAAGAATATATATATATATATATATTTGTTTTTATAATAAAACACTTGCGTTCCTCTGAATGCATATACAGTGTTATCACGGTTATGAATTCAACTAAGAAACGCTTCAATCTAATTAAAATTAGCTCCACTATTACATGTGGATCTAAAGACAGCCAGTTGGAGCTCATTTCCACCAATCAAAACCTTACTTGCACAATCCTGCCAGTGATTTAAAACTAACAACACTGCGTAGTCCCCAATGTCCAGGTAACATTTAGTCTGTAAATAATAATTTAAATATTGACCAATCACACTTCGCCTTTTATAACGTTATTTGGGAGCATACAAATTCTAAAAATATCGGGCGAGTCTCTTTTAGTGGCCGCAGTACAGCGAACCATACAAATACGTACGGGGTGGGTTATCAGTCTTCAATTTTAATTTAAAAATTATTTATTTATTTATAAAAAAAAAACAAAAAAAACTAATCAGTCTTCAGTTTTACATTACAAATTATTTATTTTATCAAATAAAACGTTTTAAGGCATTCGTAATTCACACGTTATTTTTAAATCACTGGCAGGATTGTGAAAGTAAGGTTTTGATTGGTGGACATGTCTTTAGATCCACATGTAATAGTGGATCTAATTTTAATTAGATTGGAAACGCTTGACAATATCTCGTTTTGTTACATGTGTGAAAGTCCACCAATGGTACCGTGGCAAACTTTCTTTTCTTTTCTTAGTGGTTACGACTGCAGACGGGCAGCCAGCCAGTCGTATCAAGCTTGATTCCAAGGGCAGTCATCCTCACTCTGTCGCAGACACAACCACAAATAACGTAACTAATTAAGAAAACACCCAGTTGAAAGTAGTCTATCACGATAAACCTTGGTTTATTTTCCTTTAAAATAGCTGAAAATATTAATACGTCTAATAAAAATTCCCGAAAGCTGATTTTAATAGATGTTTTACCAAACGCTGCGCTTCCAATGATACCAAAATAAACACACCCAGACCAAGATACTTTCAATGAATGAAATCGGTATGGTTGTAAAATAAAGTGCACAACTTCATGGGGGTAACATCATTTCATTATTTGTGTAGATTTGTGGAAATGTAATCATGATTGTAATCATGATTGCGAGACAATGTATTCGTAATCGTAATCGATTACTTTTGTCAAGTAATCGCCCCATCTCTGGTTGGTTGTAAAAAAACATCCATTTTTTTAAAAAAAAATTTTAAATAGCCTTGCGCTTTAAACATGTATGGGGTACCTGTGAACAAAAGTACTCGGAATTTTGTGCGAAACTAGGGTAGTCATAGACGCTACCCGTTATCTCAGAAATGAGCAGTTTGACCCCCAGTTTTATCTGATTCACTTTAAGGGTGAGGGGTGGTAGTATTTATATCGGTGGCATTTATGTCGATTGATACGCTGCAGGTAGGAGTTTTAGCCACATATGTTACTATTGTCGTCTATGGGATTTGATTTGGTAGTATACATCCTGTTTTTAGTGTTTTAACGAAAGTGGGATCTAGTTCAGTCGCTAAAACGATCGTCTGAGAACCCTAGGACATAGGATCGAACCCCCTCGGTGGACACATCAGCTAATTGGGTTCTTTCCATCCCAACCAATGCCCCACGGCTGGTATATCAAAAGCCGTGGTATGTGCTGACGCTGCCTTTGTTAAAGTCCATATAAAAGATTCCTTGCTGCTAATGGAAAAGGTATCAGTTTTTTCGAAGACTATTAGCCCGAGTACTCTGACCGTACGAGAGCTTGACGGACATTTGGACGGTTTTAAGGGCTACTAACCGTCCAAATGTCCGTCTAGCTCTCTAACAGTCAGAGTACTCGGGCTACTAACCGTCCAAATGTCCGTCTAGCTCTCTAACAGTCAGATTACTCGGGCTACTAACCGTCCAAATGTCCGTCTAGCTCTTTAACAGTCAGAGTACTCGGGCTACTAACCGTCCAAATGTCCGTCTAGCTCTCTAACAGTCAGAGTACTCGGGCTAAAAGACTATGTGTCAGAATTACCAAATGTTAGACATCCAGTAGCCGCTTACCACAGTGGCGAATCCTTTTTTTTTTTTTTGGGGGGGGGGGGGGTGGCAAGACGGAATGCCAAAGGAACTTTGGGGGAGGTGTGCTTGCACTTACATTCGAGGTTAATCTTGATGAACTAGTGTGGAGGGGGATCGTACATTTAAAAAAAAATAATATATAATTATAACTGTCGCAAAATTTAGGGCGTCCCCGGGTCCCTCCCCCCACCCACTGATTCGCCTTAAGAGTAATTAATAGTTCAAAAAACTCTCGTTAGACAAAAACAAACTACATACACGGTTATAAACTACATGTATGCAACATATAGTGCACATTAAGTCAGTATACTACCACACTTTCTATGTCCGTTCAGACTATACATGGTACGTGCCAGCGTATTCAGTCGCTACCAGCCTAGTCCAACGTTTTCTAGTTCCGATTTTAGACTACTATCAGAGGAGGATCTAGGGGTGGGGGCCTAAATTTTGCGACAGTTATAACTTTATTATATATTTTCATTTTTTTTACGATCCCCCTCCAAACATCCCCCAAAGTTCCTTTGGCATTCCGCCTCATGTCATTAGGGTCCCCCTAAATGGATTTTCTGGATCCGCCACTGACTATTACGCTCAAAATAAAACTGGATACTTGGACATTAACTGATAAAATAAACTGCTCACAGATTCACCTGGTTTAAAGTGTTTAATAACACTTGGATGTGTGGTGTTATGTGACCTTCAATGACGTTGTCAGGAACAAGGAACTCAGTCTGTTGAGGGTTTTTTAAACAGATATTTGAATAAAATTCCTCTTCTTGTACGCAAAAATGTCAAAGCAAACCATTATTTCAATTTACCCTCCCCCACCCCCCAAATATTTTTTTAATAATAATAATAATAAATAAATAAATAAAAAATAATAATTTAAAAAAATAAAATAATAATAAATAAATAAATAACAAAAATATATAAATTAAAAAAAAGGATAATAAATAGCCCTTAAAAAAAAAAACCCAACCTAACCACACACTTATTAATGTGGAATATTGTTATATTTGTTTAATTTTAACACCACTGTGGGATATTGTTTTTCTAATCCTAGACTCAGACTACCAACTGCCAGTAGAAAGTTGGCCAATTCGACGGTTATGTTGTAATTCCCCCAACTTGGTATCAGGTACTCACTTGGGAGCATGTATTGTACAAACATCAGAAAAAACTCTCTGGATCTGCTACTATCTTGTTAACCACTTAAAGAGCTACCAAACTCCAAAGAAAAGAAGAAATGTTGAATAAAAATCCAAAGCTGAACAACCAGACAAGCATTTTATTGATTGTAACCTCAATTTTAGTAGTTCTAATCTGAGTTTTAGTAATTGTAATCTCATTATCTGTGTTTTGTGTGTGCACATTTATGTGTGTTTTTATACGAGTGAATGTGTGTGCATGTGTAATGTCGTACATCAAAAATAATTCATAACCCTTGTGAAACATGTCCTTCTAGGGACTCCTCAAGGACACCAGATTAACAATTCATGAATCCGCTCTCCTTACCTCCCTCCAAAATAAGGAAATGTTTAAAAATTCATTTATCCCCCTTCCTACCTCTCTCCAAAATAAAGAAATGTGTTTACAAATGCATTTATCCCCCCTTCCTACCTCTCTCCGAAATAAAGAAATTTGTTTAAAAATGCATTTATCCCCTCTTCCTACCCCTCTTCAAAATAAAGAAATGTGTTTAAAAATTCATTTATCCCTCGCTTCCTATTTCTCCGAAATAAAGAAATGTGTTTAACAATTCATTTATCCCCCTTTCTACCTCTCTCCAAAATAAAGAAATGTGTTTAAAAATTCATTTATCTCCCCTTCCTACTGCTCTCCAAAATAAAGAAATGTGTTATCTTATTGGTGACAAGTAATACAGCGACTCCATTTTGGCAACCACTAGTTTAGTGATATCAACAAATGTATGAAATGGATGATTAGTAAAATTCATGTTTCAACTATACAGTATACTACATCAATAATAATAAATAGAATAGTGCATGTATGTATATTAATACAAAAACATGTCTAATAACAGGTTCACAGTCTGCAAACAATAAATATACTAATATAGTACATGTTAAAGTCTTGAAAAATAAATACACACACACAGCTTCTCATAGAAAAATTGTCCTTTTCCCATTGGTCAGTAGGAGGTTCCTTATAAGCCATCATCACTGTCCGATTGGTCACTTGGAGGTTTAATAAAAAAATTTTTTTTTAAAACCTGGTGTGCCTCAATGGTGTGGTGGTTTAAGCCATCAGGCATAAGGCTGGTGGGTACTGGGTTCACCTCTGCACACCAGTTCGTACCCAGACTGAGTTTGACGACTCAGTGGGTAAGTGTAAGGCCACTACATCAACTCTCTCTCTCTCTCTCACGAACAAACTAACCACTAACCACTGCCCGTGCTAATAAAACCTTTAGAGTCCAGACTCGATCTCTAATGACATCGTATGCATACAATTTGTATGGCGTTGTCATGGCATTCACATCTCAGACTCTTATTAGAATATCGAGTTTACACTCTAAAAGTTTTATAAGCACCAGGCCTGGTGTGTGTATGTGTATGTGTGTGTGTGCCCAGGACAGCATGCTTTAAACCTTAATTGGTTATAAGCACGAAATTAATAACCATAAATAAATGAAATGAAATGAATGAAAGAACTGGTCGTGAATTCACCCCTGCTTCACCTTAAAACATGTTGGGCAGAATTCACCAAGCCTGTTTTAGACTTACACACATGTAACTACATACATGTACAATTGCTTAAACAGGCTACGTAAATTCGGCCCATTATTGTCATTAACCCATTGATGGACGGACCGAAAACATGTGGACACATCTGAAAATCTCAACAACAAAACCAATAAGTAGACAGAGTCCAAAGGAGTTTTTTTTTTAACAAGGCTGAGAATACTGTCTGGTACTTCATCCATTGGAAGACTGCCGCTCTCCGTGACAATACATCTTGATTCTTCCCACTACGCGAGCCAGTGTGTATGAGGAACTCTGGGTAGTCCAGGTTTAAGAACATATCCTCTTTGATAGATTAATAAAATAAAATAATTTCACTATAATTATTTCTAAATGACAAATTCCGATGGGATAAGTGCTTGTTAACAAACGGAACAGCTAAAACTAATTAGCACTATGTCTAAGTTGTACTGCAGTTCTTGTGTGGACATACAGAGATGTATCCTTTTTTTTTGACAATTCAACCTTGACCTTCAGTAACCAAGACTAGACGACTTTTGACTTTCTGCATCCAAGACTGGACATAGTGGCCCTCATCTTAGGTAAAACCCTAGACTTTTGACCAAATGTTATGAACATTCTTTCATGTTAGTTTGACCTTGACCTTCAGCATGCAAACACTGGTCAGCAATGACCTTCGGTTATCAAGCCTAGACCTTCTGCAATTGATACTGTTTAAAGGAGTCATGGACATCCTTCAGAAGACAGATACACTTGACTGTCATAGACTGTTTCAACTAGTCATAACTATCCTCTTCAGCCAGATTTAAGTCGACCTTCAGTAACTATGACTACGCAGGCCAGCCTGGACTTAAAAGAGTAAGACTGTCTTGAAGTAATTATCATCTTTGGATCGATGGTCATGATTTTCAGTATTCAAAACCTGGTGCATAAATATCTTCTCTTTTTGTTTCTCTCTTTATTTATTAAGGCAGCTTTGATGTTCAGTATCCATTTGATGTTCAGTATCCATTTGATGTTCATGTTCAGTATCCATTTGATGTTCAGTATCCAAGACTGTTTGAACTGAAGTCATAAATGTCTTCCTTCTGAAGGTTGGTTTTAACTTTCCGCTGTGGGGGGTCAGCGAGCCGAATCATTTCATCACCAAGATCATCATCATCCGGCTCAAAATCATCTTCATAATGACTGAAAAATAAACACAAACAATATTTACAATTAAAATAAGTTTTTAAACGATCTTAATGAAAACACAAATCATAAATATATATTGATGGGATTTGAACTTACTGAACCAGTTGAGAGTTGTTGTTTTGAAAAGCAAGTAATCGTGAAGCAGGTAAAATATACTGAACAACATAAGAAAAGCAAATGTTTTAATATACCGTAAATCCTCAAATAGGAGCCTAGGACAAATAAAACTAATTACTGTAAAACAGATCATGCTCAATATAAAAATATTTAAACTATAATGACCAGAAAAACACAGATAACAGATTCATGACAATATCTGTATAGTCCATTCCACAGAAATCGCCTTTTTTCATACTATGTAATTTACTACAAGTTATTTATTTCCAAGCAGATTGATTTGTAAATTGCACAGACAAATTGTATTTCTTTGTTATTTCCAAAACACTTTTACTTTTTTCTTACTTCAAACTAAACTGAAATTATTTACAATAAACATTTTAATAGAATGGTGGGACAGACTATAGATATATTTGTTATTCACCTGGTTCAACATAACTGAGTCAACAATAATCATACGAAGCACACATGTAATAAAAAGTGTGATGACGTAATTTTGGGAAACGATGTCATAACATGTTGTTTTCTCCAGTCCTAGTTCAGACTTTGCATGTGAAATATAACGTCATTTCGTCAACTCCTAGTTGTGGCTGAAACATTTTGAGACAGTCCTTGTTATTCATAAAAAAAATAGCAATAATAATATGGATAATAAAGAAATTATTACACTTGCATGTGTGTCGTACTGATTTTACGAAACTCGTGTCGGGATTCATGTAGTACTCTCGCTTTCGCTCAGGTAATACAAAAATCCTGACACTAGTTTCGTAAAATCACTACGATACACAAGCTCGTATAATAATCTCTATGTATTACCTCATGCATATACTAAATGACTTCCGATCGGTTAATGTTACGTCACGTTACATTTCTTGTGAGATCATACTGCACTGCTCTGTGGTTTTGCGAAACAATAAATCATGATATTGCACTAATTTTGGTGTAAAACGTGAAATCCCCTTAGCTTTGACCAATTAGCACTATCGGTTTCCTCAACCAGAATTCGGAAATTGATTACGTCTTACAGATGACGTTGTTTGTGTTTCATGTATAACATCATCAGTGCAATATCCTTATGCTTACTAGATTGCATGGTGCTTCAGCTACTTGTAAATAGGCCCAGTTTGCGTATTTATATTGTATTAAATCATTGAAGTAATAAAAAAATAATGGTACAGTGATGAGACCAATATGATGTTTTATCCTACAACTTACACATGATATCCATGTCATAATTTAGTTTATTAACCCAGTTAATAATGGTATGCAAATTTGCAAGGTCTCTAAGTAATGTGCTGCTGTGGATGGGTCATTTGCTTACAAGCCAACAAGACCTGTGTACCTGTGCGTAACATTTTCAAAGATTTATTTAAAATGCGTGACGTCAGACTAATTTATGCTAATCGTGATGACAACATATTACCGATGGCGGCGACTTTAGTAAGTACTGTGATCTACTACAAATTTAATTAAAATGTTATTTTAGAAGTGTTACAGAATAAATAGAATTCGCTACTCATGTTTTTAATATGTAAAATATCAACCTCGACAAATACTGATTAAAGCCAATGACAATGCCAAAAAGGTTAACATGCACATTCAAAGCAAGCTGTTGTAGCGCACGCCTGTCCTGGGAACAAGTACCAGCCTCGGCCGGTTCCAGCAACAGACCCTAGTTTTTAAACACTAAGGTACATGTTTCACTATTAGAGTCATTTATGATCAATGAAATCAAACATTGCTTATATTTTACTGTTTAGATTATTCATTTCCATACCACCGAAGTGTTTCTGGTTATCCTGGTGTCTCTAATACCACAAAATGCATTTTTCATATTTTTAAAAACGCACGTGTGTCTGAGAACTAACAGTTATGGAGTCGCATTTTATTTTATTTTATGGGTATTTCAACATCACAGACTCTTGTTTCACTCTGTTGTATACAAATTTGTTACAGGTTTGTAAATTAACCAAACTTAGTGTCCATTTTTACGGGTTGAAACTAGAGTGTAGGTGAAAAATATACCTTAGTGTTTTAAAACTAGGGTATGTCCCAGTTGATATTTTCCATATTAAAAAATACGTGTGACGAATTCTCTATTTATGAAGTACAAAATATAAATATCAACCTCAGCCTTGGGTCAATATTATTTCTTTGAACCAGTATCCATAAAAACATCATAGCCATCTCATCACAGTACTATAATTGTTTAATATGTGATCAAATCGTAATAACTAAATGTTTTAAATCATTTTGTTAGGTAGCACTTACACGTAATTAAAAATAAAAGCATATAAATAAAACATAAATGTTTACACTGTAAGATTTAAATATCTGTACAATTTTTCAGAAACATTTAGAATAAAGATTTAACAGTTAACATTTTTGAACCTCTATATTAGAATTGGATTTAAATATGACCAGTATTGATTTAAAAGATTACATTATTTTCCAGTAATATTTTGAATTTACGCCCCCACCCAGCAATATAGAAAATTGAAACAAATACAATATATCAATACATATTATGGTGGAGGTATTTTTGTTATGGGTTTGTTTTTTTCCCAATCTGATTAAAATTAGCTCTACTGGTCTACCAGTAGATCTAACAGTATTGCGTGGACTCCGATGTCCAGATGACATTTCATCTATAAATAACAATTTAAATATCGACCAATTATACGTCGCCATTTATAGCGTTATTTGGGAGCATACAAATTCTAAAAATATCGGGCGAGACTATTTATGCAATAGGTGAACTTGTTGGTCTATGTCAACATAATCCCGAATGTTTTCAAATTCTTTTCAAATCACTGGATGATTTTGCAAGTAAGGTTTTGATTGGTCGAATGAAAGGTCAACTGGACATGAGCTCCAACGGGGTGCTGTTAGATCCACAGGTAATAGTAATAAACCAGTGAAGTTAATTTTAATTAGATTGTTTTTTTTTTCTTTTTCTCCTTTTTTTTTTTTTGGGGGGGGGGGGGGGGGGGGGGGGGGGGGGGGGGTGGGGGGGGGGGGGGGGGGGGGGGGGGGGGGGTTCAATACTGACATTTAAATCTTTGGTCTTAAACTAATTAATTAAATATTTATTATATTTTTATAGTTATATTTTCAGTAACATTTACAATGAAGTTTAAAATATTCCAATCCACAAAAATCAAATTGACATTTAAATGTTAAAATTATTTTTGAGCCATTTTTTAAAATTCTGATTTAAAGAGTATCTGAAGATAATGACAAAAAGGTTTCAAGAGATACACACACAACACAGTTGCAGGAAAAAGTATCTAAAAATTAACAAAAACTGGAGATAATACAAAAATATATAAACAAGAAAAATTAAAATGCAGTAAAAAATATTAAATTCTACTCAAGAGAAACATTCAAGTTTGAACAAAACTACAAACTGATGAATAAGAGAAAAAAACAAAAAGTAAACTGATCATACCTTTGTGAAAACGGCCAGTACCAGCTGCATGCAGGCAACAGTGAAAATATAAATACATCATTGGGACTACCTAACGAAGCTCTACTCATGTATGTTTATAGTATTTTATACGACTCCATCATATGCGGTCATGTAGGATAGAAAAAGTACACCTGAGGTGGTGAAAACTTCCACCTGGGACGAGGCTTGCCAAGTCCCAAGGTAAAAGTTTTAACCACTAAGGGTGTACTTTTTTTTTAATCCCACATGACGGCATATGATGAAATGTTTTTCTCTCATCCATTCAGTACATAAACCATTATTTTACACGAACAAAGAAGGCTGAAAAAGTAACTTCTTTTTTTGGACCATTTTATTATAAATAAACTACACTATCATATTTGCCGTGTCTGGTAACAAGATAGTTTTTATAATGAAGGTCTTGGTAACAAAATATCAATTTAAAATTGTTGTCTGATGACCTGACGTCATGATCTCTTATTAATATGATGTCATATTACCAACGACGTCATATTAAGCACAAGCACATGATATCCCATGTGGGATAGAAATTTCTTACATGACATTCTTTCATGGAATAACTCTGTCCCATTTTCCTGAGGATGAGAGAAATCAGCTATACATATGACATAGCTGTTTTGGCCCAGTTTCTATCAAATATATAAGTTTGTCTCCTCTACAACAACGTAGCCCTGTTTTTATAAAATATATAATTTTCCCATACATAACAATAAAGCCCTGTTTCTAACAAATATATAAGTTTGTCTCCTCTATAACAACTTAGCCCTGTGTTTATCAANGTAGCCCTGGTTTTTATATATAATTTTCCCATACATAACAATAAAGCCATTTCTAACAAATATGTAAATTTGTCTCCTCTATAACAACGTAGCCCTATTTTTATCAAATATATCATTTTCCCATACATAACAATATAGCCCTGCTTCTATCAAATATAAGTTTGTTCTCGAAGTAAAAATAAAGTTTGTTTTGTTTAACGACACCACTAGAGCACATTGATATATTAATCATTGGCTACTGGATGTCAAACATCTGGTAATTCTGACACATAGTCATCAGAGGAAACCCACTACATTTTCTTGATACAGCAAGGGATCTTTAAAATGCACTTTCCCTCTGACAGGAAAGCACATACCACGGCCTTTGACCAGTTCTGGTGCACTGGTTGGAATGAGAAAACCCCCAATCAGTTGAATGGATCCACTGAGATGGTTCAATCCTGCAACTCATGCACCTCAAGAGAGTGCTCAACTGACTAAATTTACTCTTTTTTTTATTTCAAAATTAGGGCCCATATTTGCGAAGTAATCTTATCCTACGAAATCGTAAAACCATCTTAAGCTATGACGTCACTATGGTGTGTGCTATTGTGACATCACAGCCTGCAATGGTTTTACGATTTCGTAGTGCTGAGATGGCTTTGCAAAGCTAGCTATTGGTGAGCAAAACATTTTGAAATCGAGTTATTTTATTTTAAAAATTAATTATTACATGAAATTATTTCGCCAAATTAAAATAAAACTTGCTAGCTATTTTGAAAATTCTTAATTGGCAAATTTGGCGAGTGCCAGAGCTAGCCATGTTTGAAAATATGGGCCTTGACCTTTAAATTCATTCTCTCTTTCTTTCTTTCATTCATTCATTTCTTCCTTCTTTTCTCTCTTAAACCTTTTCTGTATTTACTTCCAGCTTCATTGTTACTGTAACCCCATATATTACAGAATTCTTTCTGTTTTCATGTTTATTTTTACTGTTGTAATATACCATATGTTAAAGTCTGTTTTGTTTAACGACACCACTAGAGCAACCTGATTTATTAATCATCGGTTACTGGATGTCAAACATTTAGTAATTGTAACATACAGTCTTACAGAAATCCTGCTAAATTTTGTTTTCATTAGTAGCCAGGGGTCTTTTATATGCATCATCCCACAGACAGGATAGCACATACCACAGCCTTTGATACACCAGTAACGGGAAATAGCCCAATGGTCCACAAACGAGCAAGCGTTTTACTAGTGGGCTACATCCCACCCCCAATAACTGTAACGATGTTCTGATAACAACAGCTACGTTCTCTGGTCCACCAATAACCGTAAGGATATTCTAATAGTCCACCAATAACCGTAAGGATGTTCTAATAGCAATAGCTACGTTCTCTGGTCCACCAGTAACCGTAAGGATGTTCTAATAACAACAGCTACGTTCTCTGGTCCACCAGTAACCGTAAGGATGTTCTAATAACAACAGCTACGTTCTCTGGTCCACCAGTAACCGTAAGGATGTTCTAATAACAACAGCTACGTTCTCTGGTCCACCAGTAACCGTAAGGATGTTCTAATAACAACAGCTACGTTCTCTGGTCCACCAGTAACCGTAAGGGAGCTGTTCTAACAGTAACAAGGAGTTCTAATAACAACAGGTACGTTCTCTGGTCCACCAGTAACCGTAAGGATGTTCTAACAACAACAGCTACGTTCTCTGGTCCACCAGTAACCGTAAGGATGTTCTAATAACAACAGCTACGTTCTCTGGTCCACCAGTAACCGTAAGGATGTTCTAACAACAACAGCTACGTTCACTGGTCCACCAGTAACCGTAAGGATGTTCTAATAACAACAGGTACGTTCTCTGGTCCACCAGTAACCGTAAGGATGTTCTAACAACAACAGCTACGTTCACTGGTCCACCAATAACCGTAAGGATGTTCTAACAACAACAGCTACGTTCTCTGGTCCACCAATAACCGTAAGGATGTTCTAATAACAACAGGTACGTTCTCTGGTCCACCAGTAACCGTAAGGATGTTCTAACAACAACAGCTACGTTCACTGGTCCACCAATAACCGTAAGGATGTTCTAATAACAACAGCTACGTTCTCTGGTCCACCAATAACTGTAGGGATGTTCTAATAAAAATAGCTACATTCTCTGGTCCACCAATAACCGTAAGGATGTTCTAATAACAACAGGTACGTTCTCTGGTCCACCAGTAACCGTAAGGATGTTCTAACAACAACAGCTACGTTCACTGGTCCACCAATAACCGTAAGGATGTTCTAATAACAACAGCTACGTTCTCTGGTCCACCAATAACTGTAGGGATGTTCTAATAAAAATAGCTACGTTCTCTGGTCCACCAATAACCGTAAGGATGTTCTAATAACAATTGCTACATTCTCTAGTGAAAGGACACATGGAACACACAACAGTTTGTTTGGGGGGAGGGGTTATCTGCTTACATTTCCTCCAACTCATTGGCTCCTTCCTCGGCCACAAGAATTTCATATTCCTCCGCTGCATACTTTTCCCAATCCGACAACTCAGTTCCTGCCGAATCTGGATCCTGAAAAATATACGAATAAGAATAAGAATATGTTTACTTGGAAGAAAATATTTTATTTAACGACGCACTCAACACATTTTATTTACGGTTATATGGTGTCAGACATATGGTTACGGATGACACAGATATTCAGAGAGGAAACCTGCAGTCGCCACTTCATGGGCTACTCTTTTTTTTAATTAGCAGCAAAGGATCTTTTATATGCACCATCCCACAGCCAGGATAGTACATACCACAGGCTTTGTTACACCAGGTGTGGAGCACTGGCTGGAATGAGTAATATCCTAATGGGTCAACCGACGGGGATCGATTCTAGACCGACCGCGCATCAAGCAAGTGCTGTACCACTGGGCTCTGTCACACCCCATGTTTATTTGGATTGCCAATCGTTTTACACAGCGTGTTCCACGCATAAAAAATACAAACAATGATACATGTTGATTGGTGAAAATTAAGTCCATACATGATGCATGTGGATCAATCAAACAGAACACCACATTGGCGCAGCCGCCTGGGGGAGGGGCACATGACACTCTCCTATATCACATCTAAAGTTTCTCTCTCTCCTTATACATCGGCCTGTCTTATCATCCTAACAGGCCTTACATGGGTGGGATTTATTTGGGTGATCCCCCCACACACACCTCCCGACATTTCCTCTATAAAATGCTGGCTAAGCCAGTGTAACATGTCCCTGTTATGGACAGATCTCTCTGGAGAAGTTAGAGGTTGTGCCCATGACAGGCATGCTTGAACAGTTCTCTGAAGGAAGCATGCCAAAAAGTACCCACCCACACAGTGTAACACAGTACAATTTGTTTTTTAAATGCTAGTTTGGAACAAGTGAAAACACTGTAGTCAAAAAATGTAAAGAGTTCACAAGCAAGACAATACAGTTTTAAGGACATTCACCATTATCAACAATATCTGAGGTTCATACACAATTTGGAAGACAACATTCAAGCACTTTTCACAGTAAAATTAAAATTTTCAAGGACTTTTGCATTCACTGTATTCAAATTAATTTGGTCTCAAATGCATATCCAACAATTTTCAATATTTCTGACAAAATGACACCTACTCATAAAACCTGGCAATAATACCAGCTGATAAATTGTTGAATTTTGAGAAAGTAATCTCGAAGAAGGTAAATTTTAATATTTATCAGAAGACATAAACAATTCAAGCTCGTTTCAAATTGATTTTCCCTAATTCAAGCACTTTTCATGGGTTTTGATAATTCAACAGGCCTCGATGGTGTCGTGGTTAAGCCATCGGACATAAGGCTGTTAGGTACAGGGTTCCTAGTCCAGTACCGGCTCCCACCCAGAGTGAGTTTTAACAACTCAGTGGGTAGATGTAAGGCCACTACCTAACCACTACCCATTAACAACTAACCCTCTGTCCTGGACAAACAACCCAGCCAGCTGAGGTGTGTGTATCCAGAACAGCGTCCTTGAACCTTAATTGGATATAAGCACGAAAAAAAGAAAAGACAACACTAAATTCAAGGGCTTTTCATTATGGATACTCAGTTAACAAGCACACACAGTATGATAGGGAAGGTTGGAGTAGATTTCAGCACACAAATTTAAAAAACAAAACAAAACGTTGATAAAAAATATTCCTTACAAAATCAACATTTTCGATGTAAACTTTTAGGAGGCAGGGGGAGTTGGTTCTAAAAAGGAGTACAGTTTACAAGTTCGGGAAACATTTATGTTGGGGCAAACAAAAATAGGTACTAAATGAATCAAACCTGTCCCAAAACAAGTTACCTCCCTTGTGATTTATATTTATGTACTCCCACTGATGATGTAGTGAGGTACAGTAGAGGTGGTGTCATGGTTAAGCCATCAGAATTAAGGCTGGTAGGTACTGGGTTCACATCCCAGTACTGGCTACCACCCAGAGTGAGTTTAATGACTTAATGGGTAGGTGTAAGACCACTACACCGACTTCCCTCTCACAAACTTCTAACAACTAACAACTAACCCACTGTCCTGGGCCTCATTCCACAAAGTGATCTTTATGCACTTAAGGTGATCTTATATTCAACTGGCCTCGGTGGTGTCATGGTTATGTCATCAGACATAAGGCTGGTAGGTGCAGGGTTTGTAGCCCGGTACCGGTTCCCACCCAGAGCACGTTGTAATGACTCAATGGGTAGGTGTAAGACCACTACACCCTCTTCTCTCTTACTAACAACTAACCAACTAACAACTAACTCACTCTCCTGGACAGACAGCCCAGATAGCTACGGTGTGTGCCCAGGACAGTGTGCTTGAACCTTAATTGGATGTAAGCACGAAAATATGTTGAACTGAAAAAAATCTTATATTGCTAATGCCACTTTGTGGAATGGGGTCCTGGACAGACAGATCAGATAGCTGAAGTGTGTGACCTGGACAGTGTGCTTTAACCCTAATTGGATAAAAAGGAAAAATAATTATAGATGAATGAATGAATGAATAAATGAATAAATGAATGAATGGAGTGAGGGATGAATTTCTAAAAAATTTACTTTTGTTTTGTTGTTTTGTTTAACAACACCACTAGAGTACATTAATTTATTTATCATCGGCTATTAGATGTCAAACATTGGGTAATTTTGACTTATAGTTTTAGAGGAAACCCACTACCTTTGTTGTCCCCATTAGTAGCAAGAGATCTTTTATATGCACCATCCCAGACAGGACAGCACATGCCACAGCCTTTGATATTCCAGTCATGGTGCACTTGCTGGAACGAGAAATAGCTCAATAGGCCCACCAACTGGGATCGATCCCAAACTGACCGTGCATCATGCGAGTGCTTTACCACTGGGCTACATCCCACCCAACTATGAATGAATGAATGAATGAATGAATGAGTGAATGAAAGAATGAAAGAAAGAAAGAATGAATGAATAAATGAAAGAAAGAAAGAAAGAAAAAATGAAGGGAGTGACCATAACCTGCTACAAGTGCCTGAGGGTCAGAACAGGTTGGTACAAGTTGGAACGGTCAGGAATCGTGTGGGATAACTCAAAATACCTGTATATTAGCAAACGGATCTCTCTGCTCATGCTCCAGGAACTTGTCCAGGTTGAAGAACGTATCAAAGAAAATGTCCGTCATCTTGCACGCCTTTAGGTCACTCAGAGTTATCTGCCCCTGTTGTCTGGGTCGAACCATATCCAACATCTGTGATGCCAAGATAAAAGATAATAATGAATATTTTTTATATAAATGTATAAAGAAGCATTGGTGTCTGTGAAATTACCTTTTAAAAAAGAATCTTTACTAATTTGTAAACTGTACCTACTGTGATGGTATTATAATTTATCATATAATAGCTAGAATATCCAGTGTAATCAAAGTATGTGATATTTTTCAGATCACATACTTTGAGAATTGGATTACTTTGTAAATGAGATGGAAATTAATCGAGTTCACGGCATTACATTTATGGACATTTAAACAAACATACTACAGTGACACTCCATAATTGACTTATGCATTCACAGTCACAAAACAAAAACATTTCAATAGCAACATTACACTAAAAGCTGTCCAGCATTCAGAAAACAAAAAATGAAAATGAAATGACATCATTCAGGTTTGACGTCACCGTGTTACATATTCTTATGTCACTTATGTTACCGAAAAACACTCTGGTAATAACCTCTATATCTGTGTATAAAGGTAAAACTATATTACAAATGAATTAATGAATGAATGTTTAAACGACACCCCAGCACAAAAAGATTACATAACAAGTGCACAGTACTCAATACCACGTTTTAAACGGACTATCCTGAGTTTTCAGCCATTGTTACATGTTTCCATCTTAACAGAGACCTTTTTTTTTCCTACTAAATCTACACAGTAATACATTTTCTTGCTTAGAATATCAGTGTTTGCTGTCGTGTGCTAATGTCTGTTTTAGTCACTTTTAACTTTACTTTTATCATATTAGACACCAAACAGACTTAGCTGAATATTTAGGTGAATTAAACAAACCTTCCTTTCCTCTTTGTATAATCAGTGTAAAGTTGTCTACAAACCTGACAGAGACAGTCTTCAAAGGGAAGTTTCTCAATTCCCATAGACTCCATCTTCTGCATCTGTTCCTCGTAGAAATATTCCATCTCGTACATCGATATGACCCCGTCTCCATCGAGATCCATGCATCGGAACCAGTACTCAATACTGAAAGAAGACAGTAAATTAATATTCAATCTGCTACTTATAGAACCAGTACTCAATACTGAAAGAAGACAGTAAATTAATATTCAATCTTCTACTTATAGAACCAGTACTCAATACTGAAAGAAGACAGTAAATTAATATTCAGTCTACTAGTTGTAGAACTAGTACTCAATACTGAAAGAAGATAGTAAATTAATATTCAGTCTACTAGTTGTAGAACTAGTACTCAATACTGAAAGAAGACAGTAAATTAATATTCAGTCTACTAGTTGTAGAACTAGTACTCAATACTGAAAGAAGACAGTAAATTAATATTCAATCTTCTACTTATAGAACCAGTACTCAATACTGAAAGAAGACAGTAAATTAATATTCAGTCTACTAGTTGTAGAACTAGTATTCAATACTGAAAGAAGATAGTAAATTAATATTCAGTCTACTATTTATAGAACCAGTACTCCATACTGAAACAAGACAATAAATTAATATTCAGTCTGCTAATTATAGAAATATTCTGTCTTGTACATCGATATGACGTTGTCAACATCGATATCCATGCATCAAAACCAACATTCAATACCGAAACCTAATAACATATTAAAAAGACTGACCTGAGTTTCCAAAGGACAATGGTGTTTTACAGAGTATATTGAAAAAGTAGGCTGTATCGTAATATTATGTATGATTTACCTTTTCAAATCATAACATTGATATATCAGTAATACTGCACATCACTAGTAACTCTCTCACCTGGTTGGATTTTTTTTATCTTCTTCTGCTATCAAGAACCAGACAAATTCGGGGTAACTCATACGTCCTTCCCTCTGTCTCGGACCCCTGCAAGTACGGTGTTTAATACAGTATTAACGTTCTTGATACTCTAGATGTTACATCATTCGTCTTTAAAAAAATTCTCAGAAACAAAGTCTACTAATCATACCTAACTATTTCCCCACACGTGAGTTTCTACCTACAGAACATTACCGGCCTCTGTGGCCTAGAAGTTAAGCCATCAGATTTAAGGCTGGTAGATATTAGGTACACATTTCGGTTCCGCCTTCAACCCATAACGAGTTTAATGACTCAATGGATAAATGTAACCACTAACCCACTGTCCTAGACAGACCGACCTGAAAGCTGAGGAGTGTGCCCAGCTAACTGGATACCAGCACGGACATCAAGTTAAAATGGAGAAAAACCCCGGAACATTAGAATATCCACAAGGATGTAGACTCCCCACACCCTCTCACTAACTCTCCTTTCGACAAAAATGGTGGTTTCTTATCAGAAAATGGTTTTTCTTTTTTTTTAAATAGTAAGTAAGCTCCCAAATATTCTAGACCTTATTTACATTTTAAAATGGTGAAATTGTATGGGGAAATACCATGCTGATGATTAGCCAAACCATAGAATAGAATAGATGTTTGACGACGCCCCAGCACAAAAATACATCAGCTATTAGGTGTCAAACCTATGGTAATTATCCAAACCAATGAATATCACCTACCAACAAAATTCAGTTTACATAAAGAGATAATTGAAAAAATGCATTACCTTGTAACAGCACCGGAAAATATTCTGTCTATGACTCTGGTAGAGAGAGCTGCATAAAACGAAATAAAATATACAGTAGGAGGGTTAAAATTTGACTTAAAAATCATGGTGGCCAGTAGGGCCATTTGGAACCAATTTTTACTGGACTTTATCAAATTTAACTATAATCCTCAAATAACCATATTAAATGTACTCACGATCTAATAAATAGACAGTTAAACACTCACCTCTTCAAGTTCCAAAACCACACGGTTATGCTACGTATTTAAACAAAAAGATTCGATGGAAGATATATCAGACTACAATTTTTTTTGTATTAGAAAGGTACAAACAAATCTTAAAAACATTAATATTTATTAAAATGTCTTTGCTCAATTAAAGAAAAAAAAAAAGAAATGTTTTATTTAACGACGCACTCAACACATTTTATTTATGGTTATATGGCATCAGACATATGGTTAAGGACCACACAGATATTGAGAGGTAGCCTGCTGTCGCCACTTCATGAGCTACTCTTTTCGATTAGCAGCAAGGGATCTTTTATATGCACCATCCCACAGACAGGATAGCACATACCACGACCTTTGATATACCAGTCATGGTGATCTGGCTGGATTGCTCAATTATGTCCTGTCAGTAGTTAATGATGAACGTGTGTTAAAGAGTGCATGTAAGCCTACCGTGTTCGTTATGTCTGGAGAGGTCCGACTTGCTGATAAACAGGTCATGATCCTGATCCAACTCCCAGAATTTACAGTAGATCACGTAGAAGTGTTCGTACGAGAAATAGTCTGACACCTGGTTAATGTCTTCTTCGTCTTCCAGTAACGCCAACGTCTGTGAGAGAAATTAACAAATACAAACAGATCTATTTCTAGTAAAACACAGTTATCAAGTAGTCCAATACCCGGATAATTCAACACATTTGTAAGAACGAATCTGATTGGATCTCTACTAAAAATTTCAGGTGGTAAAATCAGCGATATACCGGTCGCAAATTTTCTGGCAGAAATACGTCATAGGTTAAGCAAAGAACAGGGTTGTTTTGTAATGTCGTCCTAAAGACAATTTTTGTAGCGTTCATATTACGTACAGAAGTCGTTAAATACTGACACGTTTTTATGTCAGAAATGAACATATTATTCTTTATTAGTCGTTATCTAATCACGAGAGCTGATTTAATATGTCAAATTACACATCTATGTTCAAGCCGCTAACTGTTCGACCACCCATCATCTGTTAATGGGCTGCCTAATGGTGTCACCAGATGGTGATGTTTATATGCTTATTCTTACTAAAAATGTGACAATTTCCTATTTAAAATCAACTAGCAAACAGTTTAAGTAGAATAGGGATAACCCTACTGTGTTTTCCGATTTGCAGACATATATCGGTGGTTTTACAGTCGCAAATTTACCGTTTTATAAAGTAAATTTGCGACAGTAAAACCACCGACATACATCCACAAATTGGAAAACACAGTAGGGTTATTCCCTAATTTACAAAATATATAAACATTTTAAATATAACAGAAATAATATTTGCATATTTCACTGCTGTTAATGTGAGAAATAAAACAATAAACAAAAATAATGTATGCATGTTTAAAATGGAAGTCAAACAATCAAAATAATATACTCATACACATGAGTATAATTACCTGTAAGTGGACCAGTACCAGAGAAAAAGTTAAAGTTTGTTTTGTTTAACAACACCACTAGAGCACATTGATTTATTAATCATCGGCTATTGGATGTCAAACATTTGGTAATTTTGACATATAGTCTAAAAAAGGAAACCCGCTACATTTTTCCATTAGTAGCAAAGGATCTTTTATTTATATGTACCATCCCATAGAATGGATAGCACATACCACGGCCTTTGATATACCAGTCGAGGTGCACTGGCTGGAGTGAGAAATAGCCCAATGGGTCCACTGACGGGGATCGATCCCAGACCGACCGTGTATCAAGTGAGCGCTTTACCACTGGGCTACGTCCCGCCCCAGTACTAGAGAAGAAACTTACTCTCAGGAAGTTGCTTTTTCTGAGTTCTGTAGCCGTGATTCTGCCTGACCACGACCGATTGACACAGAAAAATATTCTTGATATCACCTGAAGAACAAAAACATGATTCCACTTTAAAAACACGGCATCACAATTAAAACAGGAATTCTGCAGAATTAAATATCTCGCCTACCATAAATCTGTTCCGTACCACTGATATTTGCATCCATAGATGTTCATCTCAATGCATGTTTAAAAAATATATATATTAAAAATAATAATTCAATTAAAACTTCTAATTTATTAAATTTAGTTTTTTGTTTAATAACAGGAACTGAGATGAACATTCTTGGATTTGACTACAAACCAAGTTTCACTGATGTAGGACTGTGGGAATTAGAGCTAAAAACTAAATTTTAATGTCGAGCCAAAGGCAAAAGTTGCTTAAAAGTTACATGTACATGTAACACCCATATCTGGTCTTTTTACCGTATAAAGGCAAGACCAAAAATTGGAATAAGTAGTTTAACAAAATACTTTTAAATAGATATGAGAAGTTCTTTGAGAACTCATGACGGAAAATAATTAATATATTTAAAGCTAAAAAATATTAAATACATGTAGATGCAGTTTTAGATTTAGCTAAGTTCAGCCAAACCAAGCAGAAAAACGTCCACTAGACTGGTATATGCACTTCACAGTAAACCAAATGGACACGTCGGGAACCAATAATAAAGTTTGCAAACGTAAACTGGCTGACATGGGCTTTTATCTTATCAGTCAAAAAATAATGTAAATAATTTCAGACTTGTCATTAGAAATGTGAGTGAATAAAATGAGTCTGTATGAAGGAATAGATATAGATGGATGGATGGATGCATGGATGCATGGATGCATGAATGGATGGATGGATGGATGGATGGATGGATGGATGGATGGATGGATGGATGGATGGATGGATGGATGGATGGACGGATGAACAAACAAATTAATAAATTAATTGATGAATGAATGAATGAAAGTAGGAATGAATGAATGAATGAAATGATTCATGATAACCCTGCATAAACAATACATTAGCTGTCAGATGTCAAAGAAAGTTAAATGAATCAGTGAATGATACATATTATAAAACAGTCTACAGCATACATGTACTTACAGTATTAACATATCTAGAGTGAAATTCTGGAGCTTCTTGTAGAAAGCTAAGTCCCGGATGAGCATCCACTACATCCTAGAAAATAAACAAACTGACATCAACATGCTGTGTGAGGTTAACAAACTGCGAGCAAGGTTACCACCACCATCAAGCATCAATCAACCCATGTATAGGGCCATAACTAGATGGGGCAATTCCCCACAGTGAAGAATAAGTAAACATCCTCAGTTTAGAAGAGTCCTTTTTGTGTATTGGTACCTAAATTACTGTGCCCTCTTTTTTTCTCTTTTTTTGACAGAGCATCTAGTTATTTTCTGTTAGGAATATATACATGTATCCCTGCTGTAAAAATACACAGAGCTTAATAAAGTGTCTGTGATTAGCTTTTCATCTGGCTATACAAAGTCTGTCAAAACAGAAAATGGTTAACATATATACTGAACATTAGGGTCTCCACGAGTACTCATGTACTCATGTACGGGCCGAGTCTAGCAAGTCTCGAGTCCGTTCACAGGACTCGAATACCCATATAAGTGAGATAATGTAGGGCATTAAGTTCTTTAGCGATACCAGTTACACAATAACACTATGATCATGCACTAGTTTTTCTTTTTAATCTGGTCGTCCCTCCATCACAATACTGACAGTATCAACCGTTTTCTAAATATAATACAATGGCATGATTTGGCATCCATGTTCAGCACTGGAATTAAGACGTATAATGCCATTTTACTTCATTCCTTAGTCCGATTATCATCTAGTGCAAGTGTCGTGTACTCAGGTCTGGGTCGAGTTTGACCCTCGAGTACTCGAGTCCAATCGTGGATACCCTAATAAACACCACAGGGAACGCCTTTTTTCATACTATGGAATTTACTACAAGTTATTTATTTCTCAGCAGACTGTTTTCAAAATTGCACACACAAATAATATATTTATGTTATTTCCAAAACACTTTTTCTTACTTCAAACCAAACTGAAATTATTTACAAAAAACATCTTTATGGGAAGATGGGATGGACTATAGGCACTCAAGCATACACACACACACACACATATATATATATATATATTATTTTCAGACTATAATCTAGTTAAGTCATACCTGAATCAGGGGCATGAAGTCATCCTCCTGAAGGTAGTGACACCCAGACTTGCCTAGTAGGTGAACAAATTTAGCTGCCTGGTCGTGACAGCACTTGACTAGTCTGAAATACACATAGCTATAAATTAGAACTACATCTATATCACATAAACAATATTTTATACATTTTTCCGAGTTCCATAATGTTAAAAATTAGTCTTGTAATATATAGAGGATACTCCCAGAGTGTCTTGTGATATCATAATTTATCAGCACGAGTTGATAACAGTATCAAATCCAAGGCTTGTCAAGGATTCTTACACTTTTATCAACGAGTGCTGACAAATTACGATATCACAAGACACGAGGGGGGGGGAGGGGTGTATATTCTTTTTATCATCCATTATCATTCTTTTCATTTGCGACAATTATAAACAATGTCAGTAATGTGGGTTGAATGTCACTATATTTGGCAGCGGTAGACTTGTTAACTAGCAGAACAGCAGTGGCGTGATGTCACTAATGATAGGTTTAGCGCTGAAACATATACAGTGACATAACAAGATACTGTCTTGTGATTAAAATTGACAAATCAAAATTATAAGAAAAGATATCTCCTAGGAGAATATTGCAGGTGCATGATATCGCAAATTATAGTGTCAGCGATATCTCCTAAAAAAGTCTTTAATGGATGATAATTATGACTATCAAAATGCATCAGTTCATAAGTTGATCAAAACAGTATATAAATAAGTGATATAAGCGTGTGACATAGCGAGCAATTTTTCACATATGCGTAAAAAAAATATGTTTGCATCAAATCATAAGGACTGTCAAAAGTTTATTTATTTTGTTGAACCTACTAGTACTTGGAAGAACTTCACTGCTATCAATTAACCACGGCTTCTAGATTATGGTAACCCTACTCCCATGGCTAGTGATATTCAAGGTTGGACTAGTAAATAACTATTATCGCCATTCTTAGTGGCTAGTGAAAAAAGTTTAAATGCCGCATTTAAGATGATTTTGTAAATATCAATATCTTGCACCCACCCCAAATCTAAGAATTTTAAAGCTCCATCTCACTCTTTAAGCGACATATCCGATTATTACTATTAGTAAAATTGTATTTAATTAAGTAAAGCAGAGCTAGTGAATTTTTAATCGTGATTAGTAAAAAATTTTAATCACTAATCCCACGGCAAGTGGATTTTTATAAAAATTCTAGAAGCCATGAATTAACTAATCACAAAATCAACACATACATGTACACGTACGTGTAACCAATTACAAACATCCAACTAACTACAACTTCTAAAATCTAATTTAATAAAACCAAATTAACTTTATATTACACCAGTCATCAGACCTGTCAACCCTCCCGGATTCCGCGGGAGTCTCCCGGTATTTGATCAAATCTCCTTTCTCCTGTGCGGGAGACAGTTTCTCCTTTTAAATGACATTTTTGTAAGTATAAAAAAAAATCGATCCTCTTTTGTCAAAATAACAGAAGGGAAGTAACTCTGCCTTTTTTTCTCATTCTGCAAATGTCGACTACTTTCGGCTTCTGAGAATGTAACAGGCCGAATTGTCCCGACTGTTTAACCTTTGCCGAAGTGAAAATTGTGGGATAGCCTATTTATATTGTTAAAAAAGCACATGGAGTTTATAAAATGACAATTATAATGTTTGTTGTCATCGTAATGGCTACAAAGCGTGTTGCCGCTAATTCAACAGGCTGTGTATTGACATTCAGTGTTGCCATATAAAAAACTATCCAATTTAGTTCTAATAACACCTCTGAATTGTAAAATGTCTTCCCACTGGATTACATAATGCAACTATGACGAATCTGAACTGCCAGACTCCGAGTTGACAGCGATACACACGATGCATGTTAAAATCACATGTCACAGCAAGACAACGAAAATACCAATTAGCTGTATAAACATACTTGTGTCAGTTAATTTTGTATGTTTGTGCAGTAAAATGTTGGTTATAAGGGTACACTTCAAGAAATTATTTTTGTACAATTAAAAAAATTTTGTGTTTGACATTGACATAAAGTTAACGGAAATGGGTATAATTCCGGTATAACACGATGTCCGTAATGAGGTTTTACTTATGATTAATGAAAATACAATGTTTATTGCATCATTATAATGATTTTAAATAAGTACCACGCCACCGTTCCTCATTATAGTAAAAACTGAATATTAATTTATAAGATTTATATAAATTTGTCTTTGGTACTTAGGTACACTAACCACAAATGATAATGTAACGCAACCTGTAAGGCTGTAAGTGTAATACCGTAAATGTACTAATTAAATTTTTTATTTCTTGTTCATGTTCTTAACATTTTTGGATAATTTTTTTTTTTTTTTTTAAATATGTATTAAATCATAATAATATTTAAACTTTAAAAAAAAAAAAAAAAAAAAATTTTTTTTAATGCCAATCTCTAAGGTTAAGAAGTATATATGACATTATAAAGTATTCATATAACTTATTGTAATAATGGGTTTTTTTAAATCTTGCGATTTTGGGTTAAATTGTGTGAATTTAAAAATCTCCTGCTTTTTGACAAAATCTCCTGCTTTTTCAACACACACCTCCTGCTTTCTCTTGTCTAAAGGTTGACAGGTCTGCCAGTCATACATTGATGCTATTAAATACAAAACTTAGTACAATTTAATTACAAAAATTAAAAACAAGCTGACTAATTGCACAACTTACAAACAAACAAATTATTACAAAACCTGCAACTAACACATTACAAAGCGCTCTACAAAACACAAATCAACACCATCAACTAGCCAATATACGTGGTTGGCTAGGAGTGTGTTGAGCTGGGCTAATTATAGAAATTCAAACCGACTAGGAGTTAATGGTTGAAGTTTGCTTTGTTTAACGGCACCACTAGAGCACACTGATTTGTTAATCATCAACTGTTGGATATCAGACATTTGGTAATTTGGACATACAGTCATAGAGGAAACATGATACATTTTTCCATTAGTAGCAAGGGATCTTTTATAACACCATCCCAGACAAGACAGCACATACCACCATCTTTGATATACCAGTCGTGTTGCACTTGGCTGGAACGAGAAACAACCCAGTGTGCCCACCGACAGGGATCGATCCCAAACTGATCGCGCATCAGGTGAGCACTTTACCACTGGGCTACATCCCGCCCCTCAGTTATTGGTTGACTTAATAGTTGTGTTGTATACCGAACAATATGTTCACTACAAAATTTACAGCTAGTTACAAAATGCAAATACAGGTAATACAACAAAAGTAAATTGTTTATATGTAAATCACTTACTGCCTCCACATGGCTGTAAATGCTTGAAGCGTAATAAAGCCCAGCTCCCTGCCCCCTGAGGCATGGAACAACATACTTTTCCAGTAAAATGGAAGACCACAAGCCTGAAATAAAGATGAAAAAATTCCGGCACAAGAACTAGGGTCTCTACGAGTACTTGAGTACACAGGCCGAGTCTAGCAAGACTTGAGTCCGTTCACAGGACTCGAGTACCCGTACTAGGTGGATTACAATGATCAGCTATAATACAATGGACAAAGTAGGACAATAATTTCAGCAGTAGATAATCAACGATATAAGTTACACAATAATTACATGATCATGCGCTTGTTTCTCTTTTAATTTGGCCGTTCATCACAACACTGAACATATCCACTGGTTTCTGAATGCAATATGATATTTTGGACTCGTGGAGGCCCTAACATGAACAATAATTTTCAAAAGAATTCATTAAATGATTCATAGTCCTGACGTCTGACAGTGAGACTGGGAAGTTAAAGTTACTGCATAATCTTACAAGTGGTCTGCATGGTTAATTGCACACTTTCAATGTTATGATTGAGCCGGGTTTTCTTTTTATAACTGAAATCAGATATTACTTACATTTTATTGTTTAGATTATCCATGTCCTAACATCTGAAGTGTTTTTGGTAATCCTGGTGTTTGTAATACCACAAAATAAATGTTTCATAATGATAAAAATGGATGTACCTCTGAGAAGTAACGGTTATGGAAACAAGCTCTAGTCTAATTTTAAGGTTGTCTTCCCGTTCCATTGTCACAGACTCTTGTTGCACTCTATTGTAACTTTACCCAGAGAGTATTACAGGTTTATAAATTAACCAAAGTTAAAGGGACTGACCCTAGTTTCAACTAAGTTTAGTTAATCTACAAACCTGTAACACATTTGAATAAAGTTACAATTGAGTGAAACATGAGTCTGTGACTTTGAAATGGTGAAATACCCTCTAAAAATAGACTAAAACTCAACTCCATAACTGTTACTTCTCAGACACAAAAATATGAGAAATGCATTTTGTGATATTAAAATAACTAGAAAGACCAAAAACACTTCGAATGTACGGAAATTGATAACCTAAACCATAACATCTAAGTAAAGTATGATTTCAGTTATCAAAAAACGGCTATAATAGTAAACAAATACACCTTAGTGTTTAAAAACTAGGGTATGTCCCTTTAAGTGTCCATTTTCATGGATTAAAACTAGGGTATGTCCCTTTAAGTGTCCATTTTCATGGATTAAAACTAGGGTATGCAACTTTAAGTGTCCATTTTCATGGATTAAAACTAGGGTATGCAACTTTAAGGCTGGGGACAATATTTCAAAATCGAGGTAACCGGAAATCGGATCACATGGTTTTTACCTAGGTAACCAATTGTTCGGTTATGTGAATTATATTTGTGTAACCCGTGGTTTACCTGATCGGTTACCTCAAAGTTAAGTTGAAATTATATTTTAAATATATAGTTTTTAGCTCAATCATAAAGTTAAAACAAAATACAAAAGAAAACATTTTACAAAACAGTTTCTAAAGTGAACAATATTGTAAAAGGACTGAATATCACCCACAGTATTGAAACAAAATAGATACATAATCATTTGGACAGATTCCTTTTTTCGTTTTGCGGTGGCTATGCTACTTTCGCTTTATCGATGGTACTTCAATACTACAGTGACATTCCAAATGTTTGTTTTTTAAAGCTCATTATATGGTTAGTATTTTTCAATTTTGGTGACAATTTTGAATTCCTGTTTACATTAAAACTGTTTTTAACATATATGTAAAATTATAGGCAATCCAATATTATGTCTATATATATTCCTTTAGAGATAAAATAGCAGCAGATAATTTAGCTGTCCATGCACATTAAAAAACAAACAAATATTGGCTCTACTCTATACTGAGCATTTCGTTTAGACTGGTCGCAAATTACAACTGCTGCAATATAACGTTGTCTACTGGTTTGTTGCACATAAAGTATTTAAAAATAAGTCCAAAACATTTGTCGGAATACTAGTAGTATGTCTGCGTAAATAAACTTCCTGTAATCGTGAAGTTTGCGAGTTTTAATTTCTGAACGTTTACAGGTCATGACGTAACCCATTTGTAGTTCGCATAAATTTAATTTTGCATAACTGACACATGAACATGATCACGTCAAGATCAACATTAAAAAACAATTTGTAGAAATCTGCATAATTTTTTCTAATCATGAACTCAATCTGACCTCAACTAATGGCATTAACCCCTAATTGTAATGAACTGATCCACACATCTCAACAGCCAATGGGATGGCTTAAAATCATCCAATGAGTTAAGTTGAAAACAAATTACCTTTGCTATGACACCCATCTGTTGTTTGTAAGCTTTTCCATGTTCGAAACTCGCAAACTCCTGAGCCACACTTTGTAACACGGTATCACTTTCATCCACCGAAACGGGTCTCCCCTTCGGGAAGTAGAACTTTGGAATACTGACACTAGAGTTTCTGAACGATGTCCTTGGAACAGGCACCTGCCGAGTTTGTTTATTTTCCTTGTCTTCGAGACAGTTTGGAAACGGCGGGGTGTCCTGTACTGTTTTGCTGATGTCGTCATATTTTGATTTGTCCGAGACATGTTTTTCAAGTGAATATCCGGGAAGAGTTTCTCTTTCCTTAGCACTAGCAACAGCTGGCTGAAAACAAGAAAAAATAACAGTAGTTATTAAAAAATAGTTTTATAAACTTCATTGTTTTTATTACGGACCTACAAATTATTTTCTAGCAGAAAGGCTGCAAGTGATGTATTTTTCGTACTGGGGCAACATTAATCATTCATTCATTAAAAATAATCAATCTTATGGATTTGTTTTGAGTGTTTTTAATTACTCAATTTCTGACAATGTATTATGTAGCTATTTCTCATTCTGGTAATGCCAGTGGCAAGTTAGACATGTGTCATCTGTCAGTCAACAAATGATATGTGATTAAAATCTGACATTCTGACACTGTGATGATATCCATTAAATTTCACAGTCCAATAACTAATAAATACATCATTACTGAATTTTATCCTGCAACCACTGTTTCTATTGGCCGATTATGACGACTGATTAAAGCAAAGTCATAAACATATATACTAGCAGATTGTCATGTCATGTTATTTCACATGCATATATATACATCACAAAAGCATTAATTTAACTTGTAGGTTGTCATACAATGCAGGTAAAATAACAGAAGTAATAGTTTTTCCTCTTAATTTCTGCCAGAAAGATATTTTTGGGTATCATATGGCGCTATGGAATTGAATATTTATAATGTATGTGCTGCAGGCCCCCCATAATCTAAGTTAGGGGAATAATTAACCACTTCCCTCAATTATTTTAATGTCACGGTATAATTTCCCATATGCTAACTACTGCTTAAAAAGTCTTTTAAATCATACATGTAGGTCAGGTTGCTGAGCAATAACAACAATATTTTATTTATTTCAACTTGTATTTGTGTTTATAACCAATTAAGGTTCAAGCACACTGTCTTGGGCACACACAACTCAGCTATCAAGGCTGTCTATCCAGGAAAGTGGGTTAATTGTTAGTGGTTAGTGAGAGAAGATGTAGTGGCCTTACACCTAACCATTGAGTCATTAAAACTCCCTCTCAGTCTGGGTGGGAGCCAGTACCGGGCTGCGAACCCTGTACCTATCAACCTTAAGTCCGATGGCTTAACCATGACGCCACTGAGGCCGCTACAACAATAATGTCACTCATCCAGTAGATGGTTATCCACTAATAAAAACGTCTAAGTATGGTGGCATCTTTTTAGATTGTTGTCACCCCACGACCTCGGGCAGTGGATGAGTATCTCAGGTATTTGTGTATATGAGTGGGTGTGGACAGACAGGATCATCTCAGGTCATGTCTCCAGGTCAGTATAATGAACGAACGAACGAACTAATGTTTAACGACACCCCAGCACAAAAATACACATCATACAGCTTGAGAATTGTTTTGTTTTTTGTTCATACCCAGATGAAAGTAAAAGAAATAACAGTCAATCCTTATAATTTATAATAAAGGGTGTATAATACAGGGTTTGAAATTTAACACCAGCAGTGATGGCAATTGCTATAGTTGTGATATGAATTGCTGTATGTCAGGGGCTTTATCAATGGAAGATTTTTCGGATCAAACCCCCTTAGTGGACCCAGAATTATCTGATTGGGGTTTTTTTCCCTCCATTTCAAACAGTGTCCCATGACTGGTATACCAAAGGCCATCGTATGTGCTGTCCTCTCTGTGGGAAAGTCCATAAAAAAGATCCCTTGCTGCTTATGGAAAAAGGTAGTAGGTTTCCTCTGAAGACTAAGTCAGAATTACCAAATGTCTGATATTCGATGATTAATTAATCAATGTGCTCTATCCAGCCAGTACACCACGACTGGTACATCAAAGGCTGTGGTATGTGTTATCCTGTCTATGGGATGGTGCATATAAAAGATCCCTTGCTTCTAATCGAAAAGAGTAGCTCATGACGTGGCGACAGCAGGTTTCCTCCCTCAATATCTGTGCATTCCTTATCCATATGTCCGACACCATATAATCGTAAATAAAATGTGTTGAGTGCGTCGTTAAATAAAACATTTCCTTTTTCCTTCAATGTGCTCTAGTGGTGTCACTGAACATTTTTAACTTTTACGGTATGCAAAACAGAAAACTGATGCCTTGGAAATTAAGATCAGTGATTTTAAGCAACAGACATCCTGCTTCCATTTAGAATATTTATTCATCTGTAGCAACAAACAATTCTCTCCAGGGTTTTACATATCACTAATTTCGACACAGCATGGGTTTTTTTTGTCTGTTCTGCACACAGCAAGCTTATTTTAGTGCAGCAATGAAATAAGATATTCAGAAATGCATTTCATGTTATTTTAATCTAATTACAGCTTTTACAGCTTAGCATTTCATTGGTTTTGGGGTGAAATGTTTTAGTTCAGCATGTTTGTAGTTAATCTGGGACTGCTTATTTTGAGCAGTGTTTATCATGTCAATCTGTGACCCACATATCCATAAACTGAACCATTTATCAGATCCGTTTTAACGAATGCATTTAACGGATCCGACAAACATGACACATATATCCAATATCATGTCCGTAAAACGAAGGATTATTGAGGACAATTGTCAAAATTCCCACACAAATAAACACCAACAAGATCAGGTGTACACTGATTTTAGTATTTTCGAAAATACAGGAATACATAAAACACACACATATGTAAAGTAATCGGGTCTGATAAGGAAGGAAATGTTTTATTTAACGACACACTCAACACATTTTATTTACGGTTATATGTGTCAAACATATGCTTACGGATCACACATATATTGAGAGTGGAAACCCGCTGTCGCAATTTCATGAGCTACTCTTTTTTATTAGCAGCAAGGGATCTTTTATATGCACCATCCCACAGTCAGTATAGCACATACCACAGCCTTTGATGTATCAGACGTGGTGTACTGGCTGGAGCAAGAAATAGTTCAATGGCCCCACTGATGGGGATCGATCCCAGACTGCCCATGCATCACGCGATCGCTTTACCACTGGGCTACGTCTCGCCCATCAGGTCTGATAAGGTTACATGTTTGACCTCACGTGGTGCTAATTGTGAGTCTCCACTGTTAAATGATAACAATTCCCCAGCCATTGTTTATCCCAGCACAGAGACTAGAAAACTACAATTTCCTAATTATACACGGTCAGGGGTTGAAATTGAAATTTTTTACCACTATCCCAAAGGAATAGTGAATTTCAAAAAACACTATCTTCAATTATTAATGTACCACTAGTTTTCCTGACTGTGCTACGTCGCCCTGTACAACATTGCGTAACAAACAATTGTTTATATACCAGTCTATGCATTACTGCATACTAGCTGGAATTACAAACGAACTCACTCCAAACATTAGTCTCAATTAAAAAGACATTTATTTTGTACCGGTAAGTGTATCAGAAAGGTCTTAGTAGCACGAGGATTTGTTCTGCAGAAAAATGTAAGCGGAAAAGTCGCAGGCGATTTTCAGTATTTCGTGCTTTACTTTCATTTTCATGACGGAATATTGGAAGAATTGTTTTACTATTCCGTTTCGAAATTTACTATTTGTGGAATAGCGTAAAATTCGACTCCTGAGGGTTTCTCCCAATATGACATCATAATATTGGAATCCTTGCTCCTTTAACAGAGTATTTTCTAGCACTGTTCGAAACATCCGACAATCAGATCCAACAAATAAACATTACAGACCCTCACATTTCATGAAAACAATTGTTTCCGGTACTGTGTCGGTAAAATCACAGAACCGAAATTTCTTTTCCCATGATTGTTATATCGAGTACAACTATTCAACAAAAATATTATATATATAATTATTTCTTAAAAACAGTTTTCAATGGGTTGCCACGATCACAAGGCACGGAACCGGGAAAAGTGTTTCCGCCATGAAATTTTAAATTCTATGGCCTGCATTACAGACATATGTGTCAGTCTTCATTAAAAACCATTGGTTCGACATCAGTTATGGGACACATTTTACAGCTGGTAAACAGATGTGATAAATGGACTGTTAATGGATATGTTTGTCACTGGCTCTAGAGTTCATACAGAAAGCTCCTCAACACAATTAATCAGGGTTTCAGCATTTATCAACTCATGAGGGCAGGACATAGCCCAGTGGTAAAGCATTCGCTTGATGACCAGTCGGTCTAGGATCGATCCCCGTCAGTGGACCCATTGGGCAATTTCTTGTTCCAACCAGTGCACCATGATTGGCATATCAAAGGCCGTGGTATGTACTACCCTGTCTGTGGGATGTTGCATATAAAAGATCCCTTGCTGCTAATCAAAAAGAGTAGCCCATGAAGTTGACGACAGCGGGTTTCCTCTCTCAATATCTGTGTGGTCCTTAACCATAAGACTGATGCCATATAACCGTAAATAAAATGTGTTGAGTGATTTGTTAAATAAAACATTTCTTTCTTTCTTTTATCAACTGATCATCTTTAAAACAACATTTTTGTTACATTCTGTGTTTACCAAGACAAGCCGATTGCAGATTATCAATCTGGTTGTTTTCCGAGATACATTTCAATATTCAGGCCCATACCCGGGGAAGGGGGGTGCATCAGGTATGCATGTATACCCTCCACACAAACCTGCATGTTGCACTTTTAAAAAACCCAGATTTATAACAGTAAAAGGTTTGTTTTGTTTAACGACACCACTAGACAACCTTTTTTTTTTCTTTTTCTTTTTTTTAAGACACAAACATTTAACACAGAGACAAAGACATTTTTTGTATTTTTGGACATTACAAACATGGATGATGATGAGATGAATGGTGAAGCCGCAGTATTTCTATTTCTGTGACTACTTGACAGGTCCTGCTCCAAGCTTGCTGTCAGTTGAGCTATCTCAGTATTACCCGAGCCCGGGGTACACAGAACCTGCAGTGCATGTCAGGTAATCATCCCCCAGGTGGGGTCATACACTCGACCACTAGACAACACTGATTAATTAATCAGCTATTGGATGTCAAAAATTTGGTATTTCTGACTCGTAGTCATCAGAGGAAACCCGCTACATTTTTCTTAATGCAGCAAGGGATCTTTTATATGCACTTTCCCACAGACAGGAAAGCACATACTGTACCACAGCTTTTGACCAGTCGTGGTGCACTGGCTGGAACGAGAAAAAACCTAATCAGTTAAATGGATCCACCGAGGTGGTTTGATCCTGCGATGCAAGCACCTCAAGCAAGCGATCAACAGAATGAGCTAAATCCCACCCAGATTTATGACAGTGACTGTCTTTTACAAAGTCAACATCAGGGCTTCTAGATCATGGTAGCCCCACTCCCATGGCTAGTCATATTCAGTGTTGGGCTAGTAAATATCTAATATTACCATGCCCGACGAGGCTTCTAGATTATGGTAGCCCCACTCCCATGGCTAGTCATATTCAGTGTTGGGCTAGTAAATATCTAATATTACCATGCCCGACGGCTAGTGAAAACAAAAGTTGTCAAATGCTGCATTTTAGTCTTATTTTTTAAATATGAATATTCTATAACCCACTCCCACCCCCAATCTTAGTGTTTTTAAGCTCTATATCTCTTTATGTGACATATCTGATTATTTAGTATTAATTAGTAAAATTCTATTTACTTAAAGTAAAGTAGGGCTAGTGGATTTTTAATCGTGGCTAGTAAATTTCTAAATTACTGATCCTATGGCTAGTGAATTTTATACAAATTCTAGAATCCCTGCAACACTCACAAAAGTTCTTTTAAGAAAGTTCCCCACCAGATCATGTATTTATTTCCACAGAGTTCATGCAATAGACCATTCTACAATTACATGTACATGTACATAAAACAAAATCAGGTTCTTTTTAGTACTTTTTTACCCTCTCCCTCTATATTGCTTTTTAACATATATTTTTAACAAAAATCAGGTTCGTTTATTACCTTTTTTACCCTCTATAATACTTTTTAACATATATTTTTAATACAAACATAATCAATTTCAAAACCTTCTGCCTCCTAAAAATATTACACAGTTGTTAATTGGCCCACACCAGAGTCTGGGATGCCTGGTTGTTTGCCAATCCATTTCATTTATTAATAGAACAGACAATTTTACATTGTAACATTGTAAAAGACCATCCAGCAATGCTGTAACAAACATACACCACGTGCTGTACATGCGTAAGAGAATACATTAAGTAGACTGTGAGTCTGCCCTAGCATGTACAGTGCTGTTAGAGAATAACACACTGAGAAGGTAGGTCTGCCCTCGCATGGTGCGTCTGGGTGATGGAGTGGGAGGAAATGTGTGTTCACCTCATTCCAGAAACACGTCAGACCCGGCACCTTATCAAAGAACTGGCCAGCTCGAAATAGTCTTGTGCATTTCTTATTCATGACATTTCACAGTGAGTGTAGTAGCGAGAGAAAACTGTCAGTACTGTGTATGGCCACCTGTCAAGTGTTTAGACTGACTGAGAAATACTGTCAGCGGTACAATTTGGTTTGGTAACATCCTCACCCAGCCTGCCACCCACAACCAAACTGACCAATTGTAGGGAGGAATGCACGACATATTAAGCACATTTTAAGTATGGTTATGGCTTAGACAAATGGTTATAAGGACCACGCAGGTAATCAGAGAGGAAACTCACTACCACCACAATGGGCTACACTTGCTGATTAGGTCAGGTCAGGTCATAGGGCTTAACGTGCATATTCAGAGCAAGCTGTTGTAGCGCATGCCTGTCATGGGCGCAGGTGTCAACCCATGCCGGCTCCTCCATCCAGGAAAGGGCTTGGGGTGGGTTGAAGGGCCTGCCCATGCTGGTAAGTGCAAGAGAGCACCACAACCCAACCAGTAGCTAGGGATCTTTTATATGCAGTATCCCACAGACAGGATAGCACATACCATGGTCTTTGTTACACCAGTTGTAAAGCATTGACTGGAATGAAAAACAGCCCAATGGGCCACAGATGGGGATCAATCCTAGACCGACTGTGCATCATGGTGAGCACTTTACTACTGGGTTAGGTCCTCCACCCCACCCCGGATTGGAAACATGCAGCAGGGCTTACCCTGCCCATAGTCAAATTAGCCAATTAAAAGAAGGAAAGAATGTTTTATTAATGACATATTCGACACATTTCAGTTATGGTTGTATGGCATTGCCACATAGCTGATGAGAGAAGAAACCCATTGTTGACAGGCAATGGGCTAATATTTTCAATTTGCAGCAAGTGATCTTTTATAAAGTTAAAGTTTGTTTTATTTAATGACACCACTAGTGCACACTGATATATTAATCATCGGCTATTGGATCAAAGGAATCTTTTATATGCAGTATCCTACTGACATGATCTTTGTTGCACCAGTTGTGGAGCACTGGCTGGAACGAGTTTACAATTGCCTTTATCATTCTTTCATAAACACACTGCTACTTTGGGGGTTTTTCATTCAGATCACTGTTCTCATAGTACTGATACTGTGTGTGTTATTTATATTTAAACAGCACACAACTGATCATAATTTAGATGGTGATGTTTTTTATTAAACATTTTGTGGATGGAGAACAAAGTACCGTTCTCGACTTCCTGACATGGTAAACTGAACGACTGTTCTCAACTTGTTTTGATGCCCGACTTTTAAAACAAAATATTTGATAAATTTTGGGGTTTTAAAAACATACACTAACAATCCACATACACACACAGACACCCTCCACAAGCATACACTTTGTAAATTAGCAAAAATATTACTAAACTGTCAACCGCTGGGCCGATTGAGTAATATGAAGGTTGGTATCTGTCCTGGTATTGATGACTGTCATAATTTACTGCAATAATTAATCACCAAGTAGTGAACATGAACTAATCACCAAGTAGTATAGTGATCAAAACTACAGGACTTAAAACTAGTAGGTACTTGGTTCATATCCTGGTGCAGGTTCCTACCCAGAGAAACATTTACTGGTTCAATAGGGAACTGCACAACCACTACATCTACTCGTCCTTCACTAACCACTAACCACTAACAGTTTGCTTGTACTTTGTTCTCCATCCACAAAATGTTTTGATAAAAAAACTTCACCATCTAAATTATGATCAGTTGTGTGCTGTTTAGATGTAAATTAGCTAAACAGGTATCAGTACACCGAGAACAGTCATATGAATGAATAATACAGCATCAGTGTGTTCATGAAAGAAAAAAAGAGTAAAGTTTGTTTTATTTAATGACGCCACTAGAGCACATTGATTTTTTATCTATTCATCGTCTATTGGACGTCAAACATATGGTCATTCTGACACTGTTTTTTTTTAGAGGAAACCCGCTGTCGCCACATATGCTATTCTTTTATGACAGGCAGCAACAGATCTTTTATTTGCGCTTCCCACAGGCAGGATAGCACAAACCATGGCCTTTGTTGAACCAGTTATGGATCACTGGTCGGTGCAAGTGGTTTACACCTACCCATTGAGCCTTGTGGAGCACTCACTCAGGGTTTGGAGTCGGTATCTGGATTAAAAATCCCATGCCTCGACTGGGATCCGAACCCAGTACCTACCAGCCTGTAGATCAATGGCCTTACCACAACATCACCGAGGCCAGTTTCATGAAAGAATGATAATGGGGATTGTAAACTCATTCAAGCCAGTGCTCCACAACTGGTACAACAAAGGTCATGTCAGTAGGCTGAGCTGCATATAAAAGATTCCTTTGATCCAATAGCTGATGATTAATAAATCAATGTGGTAATTTGGACATACAGTCTTAGAGAGGAAACCCGCTACATTTTTTTCATTAGTAGCAAGGGATATTTTATATGCACCTTTGATATACCAGTCATGTCACACTGGCTGGAATGAGAAATAGCCCAATGGGCCTACCAATGGGGATCGATCCCAAACCGACCACGAGCCTACATCCCATTCCAAAAAGTAACAGACACCCAAGCTAGTTGAGGAATGTTCAGGAAAGTATAACAACACACCACCAGTTTTAAATTCAGGAAAACAAAAGGTATATTGGCCCAAATGACACCTCAGTACATAATATTATGGTGTTTAACATTTGGCTATTTAAACAAATGACTTAGAAAATGAAAGAAGAAACTCACTGCAGCCACATAAGCTATACCTACAAAACAGCAGCAAGGGATCTTTGATACACACCCAACCAGTGCCCTGATTTATAAAAGGTATATACTGTCTGTAACAGGTCTAAGTGGTGTCATGGTTAGCCATCAGACATAAGGCTGGTAGGTACAGGGTTCGCAGCCCGGTATCAACTCTCACCCAGAGCGAGTTTTAACAACTCAGTTGGTAGGTATAAGACCACTACACCCTCTTCTCTCTCACTAACCACTAACCCACTGTCCTGGCCCAGATCGCTGAGGTGTGTGCCCAGGACAACGTGATTGAACCTTAATTGGATATAAGCATGAAAATAAGTTGAAATGAAAAAAAAACTGTCTGTAGAAAATTGTATATAAAATATAACTTGCTGTTAATTGGGAAAATGGAGTGAGTCTCCTCTGAAGACAACGTGTCATTCTGGAGTCAACTTAGCAAATGTTTAACATTCAATAGCCGATGATTAATAAATCAATGTTCTCTAGTGGTTTTGTTAAACAAAACAAAACTTCTTACTACATATACATTACATGGGCAGGATAGCACTTTAATATATCAGTCATGGGGATAGTTGGAACAGGAAAAACTAAAATATGACACTTCCACCAATAAATCCCTCAGGCAAACAGTATCTCACTTCCTACCCCATTAAAAAAAAAATTCAGATGCCACAATGTGAAACAAACGGTAGCACACAAAAAGAGCAAATTAACTTGTCAAACTGAGTATTAGTTATTCATGATTTAATCAGAGCAAATTCACTTAACAAGCTGAGATTTAATTCTACTAGTAGTAGTAATTTAGAAAGGAAGGAAAGAAGGAAATATTTTATTTAATGACGCACTCAACACATTTTATTTACAGTTATATGGCGTCAGACATATGGTTAAGGACCACACAGATATTGAGAGAGGAAACCCGCTGTCGCCACTTCATGGGCTACTCTTTTCGATTAGCAGCAAGAGATTTTTTATATGCACCATCCCACAGACAGGATAACACTTACCACAGCCTTTGATATACCAGTTGTGGTACACTGGTTGGAGCGAGAAATAGCCCAATGGGCCCACCGACGGGGATCGATCCCAGACCGACCGCGCATCAAGCGAACGTTTTACCACTGGGCTACATCCCGCCACTAATTTAGAAAGATTCACTGTGAAAGGTCAACTGGCCTAGGTGATGTATTGGTTAAACCATTGGTCTTAAAGCTGGTCAGTTCTTGATTAACACCTTAGTACCAGCTCCCACAGATCAGTGGGGAGGTATAAGAAGAAGTTTGTTTTGTTTAACGACACACTAGAGCACATCGATTTATCAATCATCAACTATTGGATGTCAAACATATGGTAATTTTGACATATAGTCTTAGAGAGGAAACCCACTACATTTTTCCATTATTAGCAAGAGATCTTTTGTATGCACCAATGCACCATCCCACTGACAGGACAGCACATACCACAGCCTTTGATATACCAGTCGTGCAACAAGAAATAGTCCAATGGGTCCACCAACGGGGATCGATCCCAAACTGACTGGGGAGGTATAAGACCAATACATTGAGTTCTATCTCACTAACCACTAATAACAAAACATTAACCCATGTTCTGGACAAATAGCTGAAGCATGTCTATGACAACTGGCTTGAAGCTTATGTGAATATAGGCATACAAATCATGTTAAAATTAAATGATATGACAAGCACTGAAACTGGGAGGAAGGAAAGAACAGATTCAAAGAAGGGAGAAGAACAGATGAACAGCAAAGTTGATTAATAAATGTTGTGGCACCTTCTTTAGAGAAAACGTCTATTGCTACCACATACTACACTCCTAAACAGCATCAAAATATCTTCTGTTTGCACTTCTTAACACTTACAAAAAGCACAGCAACCATTGATAAAGTAACTAGTGCACATAACACAATCTCTCTCTCTCTCTCTCTCTCTCTCTCTCTCTCTCTCTCTCTCTCTCTCTCTCTCTCTTCCTTCTCTTTCTGGTTGCTTTCCAACTCTTTTTCATTCCATGCCTCTCCCTTCTTCTCTGTCTTTTTCTCTCCCTCCTTCCTTCTGTTTCATTCTCTCTCCCTCCCGTATTCCATTTTCCCCATCTCATCTCTCTCCCTCCCTCTCTTCTCGTCCCCTCCCTTCCTTTATCTCTCTGCTTTTTCCTTCTGTCTTTCTTTCCAACTTTTTCCTTCCATCCCTCTCTCCCTTCTTCTCTTTCTTTCTTTCTCTCCCTCCTTCCTTCTGTATTATTCTCCCTCCATCTCTCTCTCCATCTCTCTTTTTCTCTCACATTTCTCTCTCTCTCTCATCTCTCTCTCTCATCTCTCTCATCTCTCTCTCTCTCTGTATGATATAGACTTTCAGTAATAAATATGATTTAAACCAACACTAAACAGACAGTAATCAAAATTATTTAAACCACCATGTACCTGCTGTATGACCGCACCCTGCGGTAGACTCAACACATTTGTCTCACTCTGTGGTAGCCGTGAGATGGTATTGGTCTCACTCTGAGGTCGGTAGCACCGTGTGTTCGTCTCACCCTGCGGTATATGCGAGATCGTATTCGTCTCAGTCTGAGGCAGGCGGGGAGACGGGACATTCGTCTCACTCTCTGGTAAATGTGAGACGGCATTTGAATCACTCTGTGGTACACGGGGAGATGTGACATCGGTCTCATTTTGTGAGACGGTATCACTCTTATTCTGTGGAAGACGACTTCGAGTGTCCTGTGATTTCGTTGCCGGAGATGTCTTTTTGGTTTTGTCTCCCAGGAAAAATGGGAACGCGATCGCCGAACATATCCCGTAATGGATGGCGCCACACTTGACGCCATAGCATCCAAGAATCTTACATGATTGACAGTGGTGAAGTGACCGTCGCCACCGCAGGTCGATCTTACTAGAGTAGTACAGTGTTACCCGGGAGTGCACCAGCTTCACACATGCATACTTCTTCTGCATGCTAACACCCGACACAGCAGAGAAGAAACCCACACAAGCTCACAATGTAATCGGTGACCTCAGACAACCTCAGGTGATGAGACTTGTACATTCCGGTAAGTCAGAGAATCAGTGAAATTGTTAAATTGTAATTCAGAATACTTGATAGCCTTGTCCACACCTGTGATAAATAAGAGATACCCACAGATAATCATGTTGTAATTATGTCAAGACAACTTGATGATTCTCACAAATGATGGTAAACAACTGATACTTTCACAAAGAAATCCTGTACTTTCTTGAAATTTCACACAACTGATAATAAACAACTGGTATATTCACACAAAAATATGGCAGTTTCTTGAAGATTCACACAATTGATGATAAACAACAGAAATATTCACACATAAATCCAGAAAATTCACACAATTGATGATAAATAACTGATATGTTCACACACAAATCCTGCAGCTTCTTGAAGATTCACACAAATGATGGTACACCAAATGGTAAACAAATAATCACACAAAAATACTGCTCTGCCTTCAACATCCGCAGAACTGACAGCATACAACAAATATTCACACACAAAGTATCATCTATAACATGTATCTGTAACATTCACAGAACTGACGGTAAACAACTGATACATTCACAAGAATATGTACTACGTTGAAGAGTCAGTGAACTTATCATAAACAACAGACATTCACAAAAAAAACACTTTTTCTTGATGGTTCACAGAACCAACAGTAAACAATAAAATATTTCCACAAAGAAGAAGACCGGTCTCTCTTGAAGATTCCCAGAATGGACTGGTCTTGTACTGAAAATTCCTCACCCACCGAACACATTTAACGCTGGAACCAATGTGATACGCAAAAAAGATGAGGCAAGGTTATCTTGGAAGATGCTGTACACTAAATCACTGGATATACGAGAATACAACGCGCAGGGTAAACACTCTATACAGACTGGCCTGACCTGGCACGAGATCAATCCAGGTATATATATATATATATATATATTATACATACACATGTATATACACACACAGTGCGTAGTTTTAAAAGTAACTCCAGAAAACTGGATAACATGTGTGTGTGTGTATTTGTAAAACTAAAGAAAGACGAGATAACCCGGAGTTCAGGAATCGAGGTATACAAGCATGGCAGGTCTGATGGCCGAGGTAGATAGAGTTTAACTCTCTCTCACTCACTCACTCTTCTGTCAGTTAGTGATAATAACAGATGTTTCCCTCAAGCCGTCTGCCCAGCTCCCTCCACTTGCCATATATGGAAAACAGATGTTTGTGCGAGTGTAAGTCTTGAAAAACTCCACTGCATGCATCCACAGTCAAGTAAGGCACACAGGGTAACAAGATGTTTCAACTGTAAAAAGGTTGCGGTGACAAAGATATCAAAGAGGATTCAATCAAACTGACTTCAATTTAATCAAGCTGACTGCAAATCAAGTTTAATTTAATCAAGTCAATTTGACTTCAATTTAATCAAATTTAATCAAGTCAACTTCGATCAAGTAGAATTTAATCAAGTTTAATTTAATCAAGTCAATTTAAATCAAATTGGCTTCAGTCAAGATGACTTTAATCAAGTTGACTCAATTAATTTTGACTTCAATCAAAGTGGTTTCAAGTGAGTTGAATTCGGTGAAGTTGGTTTAATCAAGTTACTTCAATCAAACTGGCTTTAATAGTTGAGTTCAAGCAAGTTGGCTTCCATCAAGTTGACTGTAATCATGTTGACACTAATTAATTTTAACTTCACAATGAAATTGGTTCCAATAAAGCTGAATCAAATCAAGCTGACTCCAGTCGACTGACTTTGGCTTTAATCAAGTTGAATTCAATCAAGTTGGGTTTAGTAAGTTAGACTGAATCAAGTTGGTTTTAATTAATTAAATTTCAATTTCAATCACGCGTGGTCTAATGAAAGTGAATTCCATCCATTTGGCTTCATTCTAGTGTTCCAGATCAAGCACTGTTACCTGCCTAATGTCAACCTCTAGTATCTACAGGTAGTTTTTACAGAGGCCATCTGGCTGTCGTCCTCTAGTACACACATGAACATCATTATATGTAGCCATTACTCATACCATGATATCTGGAAGGCTGATGTAGTCCAGGCAAACAGCCAGAAATGGAACTTGTGTCTAAGCCAAGATGATAATGAAGACGACCCTTAACATTAATAAAGATGAAAGTATATATTTATGTATGATGTTAATTATGTGTCCATGTGCAATATTTTGATAATCATATATATCAAATATTAATTACATTAATGTAAAGGTACAGTAACTGTAAATTGTTATACACAACATATTAATTAAAATTATTTACAATATTTCATACTGACATATTTTACACTCGACTTTGCATTCATCTCGCAAGTAATGTAAAACCAAAAATGTAAATTTATGCCCTTTGAATAGTTTACATATTTTAATGGGATAGTTTTGTACATTTTTTCTTTCTAGGCTTGACCCATGACGTACATTCCTTTGACACGGCCATTCATCAAATTAAGGCCATTACTACCAAGGTCTTTCATCTGAACCAGGTACATGTACAAGGCAAAATCTGTAACACCTCTTTCAATACAAACGAGAAACAAACCATAGGCAGAGTACAAACGCAATAAACTCAAACTTGATGGATTATACTGATCCAAGTTGCCGCGGGTTTCACAATTTTGATGTGTCTGTTTATTTTGATTTAAAACTGTAGTTAATTTAATTAAGCAGCATGCTGTGGTGACAGCAAATGGGATATTGTATCAGTAGTGATTATTAAAAGCCAGTCATTGTAGTTCTTCTTTAGAAAAATTTATATATTTTATAACTGACTTGCAACACAGTATATAAAATTAATTACCATTTCTTCAGGAAAAGATTTCTGAGTATTTTGATAATACACATAAAGGCAAGATTTGTTTTTACATGCACTTTAAGAATTATTTTTACAACACATACTCTAATATTAATATTACTTTACTGCACTCAAAGTAATACAGGTACCTACTCATAACAAGTATTTGAGTGAACTCTTCCTATGTGTATTTGATTTACATATATTTGATTTAACTATTTGTATGTGTATTTACGTTAACTCTTCCTATGTGTTTTTCAGTTAACTCTCAAGTCAAATTAACTTACTTAATAATTGTGCCTGAGCATTTGTTTTAGCTGGTGTAATTAACTGCGCTGCAAGGGCTATTAGTGTGAAGTTGATCTTTCAGTATATAAACTAGCTGTATACATGGCGTAAGACAGCTTTCATGTCCATACAGGTTTTATAAATCTCGGCAAAACTAGAACATGTATAGAAATTAGTACAAAGTAGATCCAGTTATAAACTTCCATCAAACTGTTGTTTCAAAGTAAAGAAATCATCAGAACTGGTTTTCATGTCTCCTACAGGCAAACATAGATATACGCTTCTTCAAAGAGCTACACATACAGTCCATGACAAAACAATAATATCAACCACCCATCCATAGCTGGTTTCTTAAAAGTCCACAATTACTCCCCAGCTGAACACACCAGCACAGCAGAAATTATACAACTGTACAACACTTAGTTTTTTGTTCATCTAACTACTTTTTAAAACTCCCACACAGGCAATCTGTGAGAGACTAAAAACATTCTAGCTAACCACCTATGTTTAGTTGGCTTTATTGCTGGCTTTCACAATTATCCTCCAGTTGAACACTCCAGCACAGCAGACATTATGCAACAACTGCTACAACACTCTATTTTTTGGTTCATTTAATAAATCCACGGAGGCAATCAGTGAAAGACTAGAAACCTTCTAGCTGACCAACCATGCTTAGTTGACTTTATTGTTGGTTTTCGCACTGTATAAACTTGTAGTTGATGTTGGATCCTTAAAATCTGTAATTGCTCCAACTGAACTCAGCGACTCTAAACGCACACACAACTGCTGATTGATCCTACCACTTTTTCACTTTGATTTGGAGGCAACACCATCCACAGAAACAATAAGTGAAGCAGGCTGCAAATCTTTCAACAGGATATCTATATGCCTAGTTGAGTTTATAGTTGGTTCTTACACTGTGTAAAGTTAATAATGACCCCAGCTCAACATACCATCACAGAAACTATTGAGCAACTCTTAGCTGACTTCATTGGTGGTTTTCATACTGTATAAAGTCTGTATAATCAGCCCTGTACAGTAAATATCCAGAAACTCACTTTCCTCACATCATATACACTGATAATCAGGCTGAAAAATGCTTAACTGGCCACCTAGTCAAGTTTATTATTGGGTTTCACACTGTATAAAGAAAATCATCATACTAGCTAAACACACCAATACCGGTACAACAATATTCAGCAACTCCTAGAACACTTAAATGTTTTGTTCATTGAATGATTTTTTAATTTTTTTTACTTTCCTCACATCATCCACATTGACAATCAGTGAAAGATTGAAACACTTTTAATTGGCCACCTAGTTATGTTTATAGTTGGTTTTCACTGTATAAAGTAAATCATCATACCAGCTAAACACACCAGTGCCGGTACATCAATATTCATCAACTCCTAGAACACTTAAATTTTTGGTTCATTCAATGAGTTTTTCAATCTGCTCACACTGACAATTCGTGAAATCTTCCAGTCAACTACCTACATGTAAGCATAGTTGACTACATAGTTACTTTTTGCACTGTATATTATACACACTATAAGAGTATACCAACTATATACATTGTACAAGAGAACTGACTACACCACTGTGACAGTATATTCCTAATTCATTCGTGTCGGAAAACCACACACAGGATATGAATCACCCATATTTCAAAACCACAAAACTGACCTCAACAGTGTTTGCAACCTTTGTATATAGAGGTATGCTGATAATTATAAACAGCAGAGGAACACAGTTCTAATCTTTAGGTCCAGGTGTATACACACTATGTGTTTCTGACCTCAGTGGTAATTACAAAAAAAACATGCAGTGACAGGAGGACTGGTAAGCTAAATAGTTACCAAGTGTCTAGTGTGTCCTCAAATACACGCACACACGTCCTATAATATATACAGTGTGCCAATACTCCCAACACATTGTACAATTAAGTGTCACCCTGTTGTGACCTACTTCTTACACGCTGAAGACACATTCTTACAAATACCGCCCCCAGCCAAAAACCATTAATATAATACAGCTTTCTTCCAGACTTCCACCTTTATATGCAATAAGCACTTGACTTCTCCTGCATAATTGGATGAATATAGCTGGTTGGTTAGGTGGGCGTGTGGATGGATGGATGGATGGATGGATGGATAAATGAATGGATGGAAGGAAGGAAAAGTGGATGAATGAATGAATGAATGGAAGAATTGATGGAAAAATGGATGGATGGATAAATGGAATGATAGAAGGAAGGAAACGTGGATGGATGGATGGATGGATGGATGGATGGATGGAAGAATGGATGGATGGTGGATGGAAGGATGGATGGATGGATGGATGGATGGATGGATGGATGGATGGATGGATGGATGGATGGATGGATGGATGGATGGATGATGGATGGAAGGATGGATGGATGGAAAAATGGATAGGTTGGCTGGGAGTGAATAAACTTAGAAGGAAAGGCTGATGGATGGATGGATTGACATACAAATGTATGAATGGTTGGGTTGATTAATGGTTAGTATGACTCATGGGCAGAGACAGACAGAGATGGTTGAATGAATGAGTTTGCTGATTGGGGTTTGGGGTTGGATGGATGGATGGATGGATGGATGGATGGATGGATGGATGGATGAATGAATGGTTGGATTTTATGGATGTAATGGATGAATGGATCAATGGATCAATGGATGGTTGAATGAATGAATGAATGAATGAATGAATGAATGAATGAATGAATGAATGAATGGTTGGTTGGGCTGACTGGGGTTTGGATGGAAGGATTCATGATCTCATGAATCAACAGATTGAAGAATACTAAATACTAATATAAATGATAAGTAAATCAAACAAAAAGAGAGAATGTCATTTCAACTTGTCACGTCACAGAATTTTACAGGTAAGTTTCTGAAACAAAAATCACAGACTCCACTGAAAATACTTTTAGCCACAATGCAGCATTACCTAACCAAATGTACATACACGATTGTTGTTGTTAAAGGCAATGGCTGGCTTTCAAGATACCGATCACTGGATAGATCTTTGTTATAAAATGCTAGTATGAAATGCCTTCAGCAGTATTTTCCAACAGTGTGACAGTTGCTCAAGTGTTAGCTACTACGTTTAAAACTCTGAATCATCTGAGATTTTAATGAACGTGTAGAAATAATGTTATGAACTGCTGTGGGTGATATTTTCAAACATTTCAATACATATACAGTAGCTCAACTATATGGTGTATGCCAGGATTTCTGACAGAGGATAAAACGTGTATGGCACCACCCAAATGTTTTTAGAAAGATTATATAGTAAATGAACTGCTGTTTAAAATTTGTCAAAGTGTGTGAAATGCAGTGTTCAATTTTAAATGATTTCAAATCCGTAACTACTTAGTAGGAGCATTTATGATCTGCTCTGTTTTTATTACATACCTTCAAAATATTTTCTGACAGAAAGTCTATGAAGGGATCTTTTATATAGAACATGAAATAGCACAATAGACCCAGTGGGACTGATCCCAGACCAAGCGCTTTGCCACTCTGCCCCATCAAGTTAGACTCACAATAAGGCCTAAAAAAAATGTAGGTGTTTCCGGTTTTCCGACCCACTCTAATTTCATGTATACCTGCCTCGGTGGCATCATGGTTAGGCCATCGGTCTACAGGCTGGTAGGTACTGGGTTCGGATCCCAGTCGAGGCATGGGATTTCTAATCCAGATACCGACTCCAAACCCTGAGTGAGTGCTCCGCAAGGCTCAATGGGTAGGTGTAAACCACTTGCACCGACCAGTGATCCATAACTGGTTCAACAAAGGCCATGGTTTGTGCTATCCTGCCTGTGGGAAGCGCAAATAAAAGATCCCTTGCTGCTAATCACAAAGTGTAGCCCATGTAGTGTTGACAGCGGGTTTCCTCTCAAAATATGTGTGGTCCTTAACCATATGTCTGACGCCACATAACCATAAATAAAATGTGTTGAGTGCATCGTTAAATAAAACATTTCTTTATTTCTTTCTAATTTCATGTAGCAACCCAGAATTTTTTTGAAGCAAAAAATAAATAAATAAATATTAGGAAAAAACAAATGAGTTTTTGCAATCAGCAAACTAGATTCGGAACACCTTAGCCAATTACGTTTTTTCAGTTCGATTCGATTTAAAAAAAAAAAAAAACTTCTGACCTAAGTACCCTGTCAGTGTTTCTGCCAGAAAAATGTTTTTGGGTATGGCGCTATGGAATTGAATGCAACCACAGTCAACAGGGGGTATGGGGGTGGCCTTTTTCAGAAAGCAAATGGGTTAAGAAAATCATACAGTAATGATAAGAGGTAATAAAGGTTAACTTAAAAAAATTAATAATCTACAAAAAAATCTGAGTATGGCGCCATACCCATTTTACCCTCTGGCAGAAACTCTGCCTATCTTTTTTCAAGGATGAAACCTGAAAACATACACATTTTTTGTTCAAGGCCTAAGAGGTCAGTAGATAAACAGATCACGTGCTTACTCACCCTTGTACTCAGACTATTGCGATGATTGTTCTTTGACGCTAATGGCCGACGGGGACTCCGGGGGCTGGGCAGTTTACCCGGCGGGGAGGACGGCCGTAACCGTGGCGACTGCGGCTTGTGACTGACGCTGACGGCCTGTCGCGGGGATGGCTGGGTGAGGTGTTCCCCGAGGACGATCTGTCGCAGGTTCTCCTGTAGTGCCTGCTGGGTGTCCACCTCACTCAGCCAGCGCAGGAACAACTCATCCACTTTAGACTTGAGTATTGGTCGTAAAGCCATCACACACACAAACAAACAAATGTCAAGCGTCGCAATATTTAAGCCATTGTGAAAAACACTATTGTAGTCATGTCTTGATGTAGATATGATAATGTAGCGCTGACGTCGACACAGTCTTCTGTTCAGCAGTAACTGAGACGTAGGCAAATGTTTCCGTTACAATGTTGTAACTAGTCTTGATGGTACACTGTAAGTGTTAAAATGTCTGCAGAAAAAAAGATGGAAGATTTTCCTAGTATATGATGCAGCAAGCTCTTCAACTTCACATCACTCTTGAGCGGTTTCACTGTTGAAAAGAGAAAAACACAGAAATTAATGCAGGGCTCGAAATTAACGGCGGCCACGTGGCATGCCTCAATGCCCTGAAAATTAATCTCACGGCAAAACTTGCATTTTACTCACTGGTCATCATGTTCAGATGCGACTGCTGAAAGTTGTTTTATTACAAAGGAAATGTTTTATTTAACTATGCACTCAACACCTGGTCTTTTAGATTACGGTAGCCCCATTCCCATGGCTAGTGATATTCAATGTTAGGCTAGTAAATAACTACTATTGCCATGCCCAACGGCTAGTGAAAAAAAAGAAGTCAAATGTTGCAGTTACGTTTATTTTGTAAATATGAATATATTGCCCCACCCTAACCAACCACTGTTGGTGTTTTAAAGCTCTATCTCACTCTTTAGGTGACATATCCTATTATTACTATTATTTAGTAAAATTGTATTAACTTAAAGTAAAGTAAGGCTAATGAATTTTTCATCGTGCTAGTAAATTTTAAAAATCACTGATCCCATGGCTAGTGGATTTCATAAAAATTCTAGAAGCCCTGAACACGTTTTATTTACAGTTATATGGCGTCGGATTTTATTACCAAAACATAAAATCATTCACACTTCTTTAATTTGGAATGGGTGTTGTTGTGACATATTAAGACACTTGTTAAGGTCTTCTCACTTCCCTGCTCTCTGGTCATATCTATGTGATCAATTCATTCGATGAAGATATAAGCGTACAAGACAGGGATCGCGAAGTCTCTCTCCTTTAATTTTCACCCAGTGAGAACACCAGTCTGTACAGCATTCCCTCTTGATTGAACACTCTTTTTTCTCTTACAAACCAGACTCCCACCACTGGCATATCAAAGGCAATGGTTATTGTGGTATCACCAATTGTCGAAAACCGTACGCAATCGAAAACTGTATTATTTTACTTCCGGGTATTTTGTAATGTCTGCACATGTTCGATTGTTGATACGACAAGAACTTCTTGTTAAGGAAGTACACTTAAAATAAATTACGTTTTATGCACAGTGAAATGTATTATTACAGTTAATTTGCACCCTGGAATCTTAATGAAGCAATGCAAATACATGCCTAAACAGCAACAGGTGCACGACAGAATCCACACAACCAAACACTGCCAAATGAGTAATGACGGATCATTTCCGGAAAGCCGCTTTTAGGTCACGTGACTGTCATGTTACTGTTTTCACAGGAAAAGCCGATTTTATGTTGTTGCCATTACGCTGATAGCGTCATAGTACAGTTTTCGATAATGCTTTTAAAATGACGTTTTCTTAGCACCTGGTGCAATTTTTTATGGAAGAGGGATAACATGCGAGTATGTACTTACCTTTTTATACATTTTATTTCTAAATTGAACAAGGTAAACACTAATGTCATTAAATTGATAGCCTGACATGACTGAGCTGTCTACAACTGTCAGAAAGTGCATTCAGGGCTTTTAGATTATGGTAGCCCCACTCCTGTGGCTAGTGATATTCAATGTTGGGCTAGTAAATAACTACTATTGCCATGCCCAATGGCTAGTGAATTTTTGTTAGTCAAATGTTGCTGTTAAGTCTATTTTGTAAACATGAATATCCTGCCCTCACCCCACCCCCCAATGTTAGTGTTTTCAAGCTCTATCTCCCATTTTAGGTGACATATCCAATTATTACTATTATTTAGTAAAATTGTATTAACTTAAAGTAAAGTAGGGCTAGTGAATTTTTAATCAGGGCTAAGGTCAACAACAGTCACTTTTCGCACCCTTGTTTTGGCTTTGTACACAGTAAATAAAACATATCCAACGGTACTTTTTATTTCTTTCATCTTTTGAAACTTAAAATTAATATTTTGTTCAGAATTATGAAAAATAACAAAATACCAACCTGTAAACAACGCTGTCCGCTTGTTATAGAAATTTGACAGGGGTCAAGCTTATTGCTGCTTAGTAGACCAGTTTTTATTTTAATATGGCAAAGCATTGTAATAATATAGCTAATTTTGAATTTGAATGATGTCAGTATTCCAATGACGTCACTTTGAATCGCCTTACAATAACTATACACTGGGTGCATGACGTTTCCGTTTTAAGAATGCTGGAAAAATTCCAATGCAAACTTGCTATTGAAATTTTTTTGTTTGAACATTAATAATGTATCTGAAGAAAATCTTGTCATTAAAAATTGGGTATCAGGTCGTTTCGTAACCATACCGTTTCGTACCCAAAAGCATACCAGTTCGTACCCAAAGGCATACCAGTTCGTACCCAAAGGCATACCAAACAAAGGCATAAACTAAAACAAAAAGTTGTATTCTTCTATCAAAAATGTATTATATCGGACAATGTAGGCATTATTAGACCTAAAAAAAGTCCACATTCCAAAAACATGGGATATCAGATCTTATTATATTTTTGTTATATGTGCGTGCGTGTGCGTGTATGTTTTTGTTTTGAGCATATATACGTACGAAGAGAGGATCGGTCTTGCGAAATATTCCGATCGATATCTCACAACGGTTATGCATAACAATAAACACCATCGCTGCACTGTGGAATCGATTCCACAAGACACAAGACAAAAGAATTGCTCTTTGGCTACGAAAAGGTATGCTTTTTGGTTACGAAACGGCATGCTTCAGTGATGCACAGCACATAGTTGCTCATTTAATGCTTATAAAAGATACTGAGTGATTATTACAACACATTTTTTGCTAAATGTTACAATATGTTTGTAATATAACATTATAATTGTGTATTTTAAAAAAAATATTAATGTTAGGTATAATGTATGACATTATTTAATTGGTTACAAACTGGTATGCTAGTGGTTACGAAACGGTATGGTACGAACGTGTTTGGGTACGAAACGTCTAGAAACCAAAATTTGTACCTTTTACGAAATATGGATTTCAAGTGAAATTACGGTAAAATATGCTATATTTATAGTGTACGAACCCAAAAGATGGGTGCGAAAAGTGACTGTCATCGACCTTAGTACATTTTTTAAATCACTGATCCCAAGGCTAGTGCCCTGTGTAGGGGATTTTAGAAACATTCTAGAAGCTCTGTCATTTAAAGATCCCTTGGTGATAATTAGGCCTACTGTGAAAATAAATGACATAAAACAGCTTATGATTAATTATTCAACGTACTCTAGGGGTGTCGTGAAACAAACAAAAAACTCTTTACTAATACTTCCAGCATGATTCATGGAATCATGGTCACTTTCCTTTTTATTTTATTTTTCATTTTTGAACAAGCACAGACCCATAAAATTATACCTTCCAACATATTGGTCGGGGCCTATCACGAAAACTAAATTATTTGCAAATATTTACTAACATCTTTACCTGAAATGCTGACTGAAAATATACCGCTGATATCAGCCAATTTTAAACTAATCCACTCCTGATGAAACACAAATGGAGAAAGCGCCCGTGGAAACAAGGTTACCGGAAACTGGCTTTGAAGGAATTTCCTAGCTTCCGGTTTTCTAAATTTAGTAACAACCTCTTGGTAGTAACTAGGACAGTTTTCTAACGAAACATTTTTTGTTTTCGAATATATTCAATTTTGTTAATGTGATGCTATTGCTGATTCGAGCATGTTGAGCTTGGCTCGGTTTATACAGGAATAATGTGAAAATTAAAACTATGGGACATGTATTTTTAAACCGCCTTCAGTTTTGTGTGCGTTTAAATATTGGGAGGAAATTACCAACTGTTTCGAAACACATTATAATGGGTGACACGAAAAGGAAAGTAGAACCTGAAAATGGGCCACGTGCGAAAAAGCACGTTGGTCACTGGAGCACTGGTTTGCAGACATCGATGGAGGACCCAGAGTTGCGTTTAGATTCTGACGATAAAATTGTTATTATTAAAGACAAATACCCTAAGGTAGTTTTGTAGGAAATAACGTTGGCAGTTCATTATGGTTAGTCCAACCATAAGTTGATAAAAATAATTGAATTGAATGGATGTTTAACGACACCCCAGCACAAATAATACTGTACATCGGCTATTGGGTGTCATACAATGGTAAAAATAAAAAAAATAAAAGGTTAGGTTAAAAACAGTGTATAGAGCTGAGCGGTGGTACATGAAATTTGAAATGTTAAGTCAAAGACCGTGTAAAGAGCTGTACAAAATAATACATATCACATTTGTAAAATTCATGTTACAAATCAAATATTACACAAAAGTAAATATAAATTTGGAATAAAATCCAGTTTCTTTTAAACACTTTAATACAAGTTCAGGGTGGAATCTAAAGGATTCCACCACATTTCTTGCTTCGAATATATCGTTTCTAGTCTGGATCAGATGATTACACTCCACCAAAATATGGTGCACCATCAGTGTACACTGACAATGCTCACACTGACAATGCTCACACTGAGGTGGAGGATCCTTCTTGAGAATAAATGAATGGGTAATGTAAGTGTCGATGCGAGCACGACACAAGACAATTTCATCCCTTCTGCACTGCCTATAGGAGGACTGCCACTCTCAGGACTGGCTTAACAGAATGAAGCTTGTTCGCGACCGCACCGTTCCAATCATCTTGCCAAGTAGAAAAGATATAATTATTTACGTGATGTTTGAGATCACTATAGGGAATACCAGCATTGGCACGTGGCAAAGTCAAAGCAGACTTGGCAGCACAATCTGCCTTTTCATTGCCTCTGATGCCAACATGGCTGGGTACCCAACAAAACACAATATTCTTATTGTTAATAGATAAAAAGACACACTTTCGTATCAGCATCCCAATTAAGGGATGTTCCAGCTTCATATATTGTAAAGACTGGAGACACGAAAGTGAGTCGGTATAGATTATAAATTTAGAGGAGCTAGAGTTTTTGATTTCCTCTAGGGCTTTAATAATTGATAAAAATAAATACCAAATACACCTAAATAAAAAATGTTTACTTACATACATACCCCAAGTGTCTTTAATTCATGGCCTGTTTATTTGTTAGGTCAGCCAGGTTGGAATGTTGAGTAGTTCAAGGCAGACCCAATATTTTTCTGCAAATGATTGAGACAAAATGTTGAGGTATTTGTCAACACACTTGTTACACAGGTCGACATGTTGAGGTGTCTGCCTGCACAGGTTGAAATGTTGAGGTGTCTTTATCAACAAAGGCTGGTATGTTGACGTGTCTGTCAACAGACTCAAGTTACACAGGTAACTGGTTCATATGTTGAAGATATGTTGGTATGTAAAAAATTGTTGAGGTGGTTTATCAACACATGTTGGTATGTTGAGGTGTCCATCAGCACAGGTTGGTATGCTGATATTTCTTTCAACACCGGTTGGTAATTTTTCAACAACATGTTAATTATTACTTGAAATTATTTTGGAAAATAAAATTAACGAACTGCTTTCAAAATTTGCAGTTGGTGAATTTGGTGTATGCCAAAACTAGCCCTGAACATGAGAATGTCAAAAATGTAATGAACTTGCAACTTGTTGTGTGCAAGAGTTGCATAACTTCAGTGCACATAGAGTCCTGTAGTGTTTTCCCTAGCTTGTTTTAGCATGGTGCAGTACCATGCCTCACTAGTCTAGCACCATCTTGCTGCACTCAGATTAAAAATGCCTTTTTCAATAATTAATTCAAAAATTGCTTTGATAAAACACTCTGTTATATATTTTGCCATTCATTCAAGCAAGAACATTAATTACATTTATGTTTATTTCAATTATTGTTTTTGTCTTTAATGCAAAAAAGGTGCCCTGAAAATGGTCAAAATTGCCCCAAAAGTGTTTTGTCTACCATGCCTTGCCAAATTTCTAGGGAAAACACTAATCCTATGAAATCAGAGAAGTTAGAAAATCTGGCAAGTTGATTGTCACAATTGATATATACAATGGACTTTAATTGGTCATAGTGGGCGGGACATAGCTGTGGTTAAGTGCTCGCTTGATGTGCAGTCAGTCTGAGATCGATCCCCATCGGAGGGCTTATTGGGCTATTTTTCGTTCCAGCCAGTGCACTACAATAGGTTACTGGTATATCAGAGGCTGTGTGCTAACCTGTCTTTGGGATGGTGCATGCATATAAAATATCCCTTGCTAGTAATGGAAAAATGTAGCAGGTTCCCTTTCTTAGACTATATGTCAAACTTACCAACTGTTTGACATCCAATAGCCAATGATTCATAAATCAATGTGCAAAACAAACTTCTTTTTTTAATTTTATATAAGATTTAATAAGAATGAAAATAAATTGAAATTATATAAAAATATATTAAAAGTGTACACATAATTGTAATTTATGCAATTATGTGACACCTATAACACATTAAAATATAGAAACGTGATTGGTATGCAGGTATTTCATATTTTAATTTATGCTAATTTTTATAAATTAATTTTCAGGCTAGATTTCATTTCTTGGTGTTGCCAAAGGAGAAGATTTCCTCATTAAAAAGTCTTCAGAAGAAACACGTTGATATCCTGCGTCACATGCACACAAAAGGCGTTGAGATTGCTGATAAGTGAGTTCTATACTGAACGACGAAAGAAACAAGAATATTTTAATATGTATTATTTTCAGGATCAAATGAATTTGGTAAACAGACGTGTCAAAATGGGCCTTAAATGTTCACAAGACATTGATAATTTTAATAGACACACAAAAACTGAATAGTGGGCGGGACGTAGCCCAGTGGTAAAGCGTTCACTTGATGCGCGGTCGGTCCAGGATCGATCCCCGTCGGTGGACTCATTGGGCTATTTCTCGTTCCAGCCAGTGCTCCACATCTGGTGTAACAAAGGCCGTAGTATGTACTATCCTGTCTGTGGGATGGTGCATATAAAAGATCCCTTGCTTCTAATCGAAAAGAGTAGCCCATGAAGTGGCAACAGCGGGTTTCCTCTCTCAATATCTGTGTGGCCCTTAACCATATGTCTGACGCTATAATTACCGTAATTTAAATGTGTTGAGTGTGTCGTTAAATAAAACATTTCCTTCCTTCCAACTGAATAATTTGAAATAAAGAAAACTAAATTAATATTTGGGGGGTTTCAGGGGGTTCACTATTTTTTAACTTTATAATATGATGGGTTAAGGAAGAAGAAGGAAATGTTTTATTTAACAACACACTCAACTAATTTTATTTACAGTTATATGGCGTCAGACATAAATATGGTTAATGACCACACATATTGAGAGAGAAAACCCGCTGTCGCCACTTCATGGGCTACTCTTTCGATTAGCAGCAAGGGATTTTTTATATGCATCATACCACAGATCCTACACCGACCGAATATCAAGTGAACACTTTACCACTGGGCTACGCTCCCCCACCCCCAATGATGGGTTAAACCCTGAAAACAAGTCAAACTCATAATTTTTTTTATTTTGACTTGTCTGTTTTTAGCCATCTTCATAAATCAAGGCTAATATTTGTTCCTCGTATTCAGCCTTGATACATGTAGTCAAGATTACTGATGTCCACTACTAGCGCCCTCTATTGAAAGAAAATTTGTAACACCGATTATGTCCCTTACACGATGACATCGCTGACCAATCACAGCATCGGTAACGTGACAATCTTGAAAGCAATATCAAAAATTAACCGCCGGACGCTGACGCTGCCATCTTTGTTTACAATAACAAGGGAATCTATAAGGAGTGTTGCGATTCATTGCAATCAGATCTCATCGCATCCAATAAAATTTAAGCATTTTGTAGCACAATTTCTTGACGACATGTATCAAGGCTGAATACGAGGAACGAATATTAGCTTTGATTTGTGAAGATGGTTTTTAGCCAACATCCAGTGTAATATGTTAATCAATAGAATGTCATTTCCATTTGGGCCATTTGATGACATCAGCATTTGATTAGAGTCAGGTGAAATGTTTGTTATAGTTCATATACATACATGTATGAACACACTTCTGTTTTGGCTCCTATTTACAGACATCATTCTAGTATACATGTTGTTAGGAATATTTTGTAATGTTTTTTTCAGAGTTTTATGTTATTTTACATGGTTAAAATGTGGTCAAAGTAAAGTTTGTTTTATTTAACGACGCCTCTAGAGCACATTGATTTTTTATCTTATCATCAGCTATTGGATGTCAAACATATGGTCATTCTGACACTGTTTTTTTAGAGGAAACCGCTGTTGCCACATATGCTACTCTTTTACGAAAGGCAGCAAGGGATCTTTTATTTTCACTTCTCACAGGCAGGATAGCACAAACCATGGCCTTTGTTGAACCAGTTATGGATCACTGGTCAGTGCAAGTGGTTTACACCTACCCATTGAGCCTTGCGGAGAAAATGTGGTCAAAGTTTCTCCAATTGCCTGTCCTATTTGGCATAGTTATTCAGCACTTTGAGCCACACATCTCCAGAACTATGTTAACTTATGTCATGCTTATATCCAATTACGGTTCAAGCACACTGTCCTAGACACACACCTCTGCAATCTGGGCTCTCTGCCCAGGGAATTGGGCTAGTGGTTAGTGAAAGAGAAGAGGTGTAATGGTCTTAGACCTACCCACTGAGTTGTAGCCGGTACCAGGCTGCGAACCCTGTACCTACAAGCCTTATGTCTGATGGCTTAACCACAACAACACCGAGGCTGGTCCTGAATGTCAACTATGAACACAGTCGATGTCATTTAGATTGTTACGGTTTGGTCAAAGAATAATTGTGGAAAATATTATGAAATAAAATTTATATTTAAAAGGTTTCTATGATTATTAAGCTTCAAAAGTGTGGCATTTTACAGATGTCATGTATTTTTATTTTTAGTCATATGACCTTGGAAGAAACATGTTTACTGTATTACATTTTGTTTCAGTTTTTTTTTGTTTTATTTCAGAGCTAATAAAGAATTGAGGTTTCGTTTTGGATATCATGCTGTTCCTAGCATGGGGTTAGTTGTAAACATTATTTTGGTGGTTTTTTAACTCCATTTCTTTGGATAATTCTAATTGTTGATTAACAAAACATGTAAAATATTTTTATAAAGTGATCATGAAGCTGGGTCACCTCATCCCTTAACTTCTACAGGCCAAAAAGAGCTTAAAAAGGAAATCTCAAAATGTTAGGGACAAAACTAATACTTGAAAAAATAAAAGAAATTAATTTATATGTCTCCATTTTTGTTGTTAAATCTGAAATAAAATGCTATTTTAATACAATCCATTGCAGATTTTTAAAACAGAATAAATATAACTTTGACTTTTGAAAATTATTATTTGGATTCATGAATAAAATATAAAATAATAGCAAAACTCAGAATAGTGTGTAACGGTGTTTACATCTTTTCTGTATAATTACTTTTAACAGGTAATAAATAGAATAACAAACATAACCAGTTATTAACAAATTTGTGTTTCTCTTGAAATCATTTTAATATATCACTTCCTAATTTTATAATAGTAAGTTGTTTGGTATCCTGTATCTCTGTTGCATGCATACATTACATTTAAGCTTATACTATATTGGGTGATTAAAAAAATCGTCCTGCTTTTTTTCAGTTGAATAGAAGAAAAAGTATTCAATGTAGATCAGTGAACTTTTTTTAATTATGTTGTATATTGCTCATAAAATTTTCACTTTGATACATGGCTTACTTTTAAAACTGTGGCTGATAAACCATGTTATGTCAAAAAGTACTACGGTATACTAATAAAAACGGTGCATTCTAAAAATGATGCATGATGGTTAGTTGGTCCACCATTTTCTTTTGCCACAGCTCAGGTTTTTTCCAGGATGAAATACAAACTTTATGACGTCATTATATATGTTTGCCAAATCATGAAGATGTCATATTTAGTTCCGACAAACTCATTGGTTTGTAAGTGCCAAATCATCCAGTGATTGTATGTTACACCAATGCATGAATGATAACTGCTTGGGTAATACATAGAGGCTATTTCGTGAGGGTTTTCAAATACGATTTTATGTCAACGAGTGATGTGTGAAAACTATCTTTCCTATTTTTGACAATATCTTCACTTTTTGTTAATTATATGCTATTGTTATTTGTTCTGGTAGAAATTTTTATAAAAAATTTACTTGACCACAGACTTTTTTAAAAGAAACATGAATCAAACTTACTATTATTTAATAATACTGCTGTAAAAACTTACCTGATAAAGCGATCGTCCAAAAAACAACAAAAATAAAAATTGAATCAAACGCGAAGTAAAATTTTAACTTGCACTCAGTGACAGCATATTGTGTCACCATTATTTGGCTTAGTACCCAGTCATTTTCAGATATTTTACCGACATTAAACTTCACATATATTTTTTATAGGTACTGTTTTTTAATATTTTTTGTTTTTTTTCAAATGCAATCAGTTGTGTTGGTAATCATAAACGTTAAAACAATGAAGTGGCCCTGATCTCAATAATCAGATTGCAATAAGTTACAAGGGAGATAATTGAATCATGAACTTGTTAACAAAAATATAAATATGATGTTTATATTTTTACTGAAAATAAAATACAGTGAAAATATTAATTTTCATTGAATATCACTTTTATGGTTTCTGTAGATCTATATATTTCATTGCTATGTATATAATAAATATACAGAACTTCACATACGTTGTTTTCTCTTCCTATTTATTACACAAGTTTATTTTGCGCAAGAATGTATACCACGAGACCACGTAGCGGTCAAGTTGTATGTTCTTTTTCAAAATAAACGAGTGCAATAAATAGGAAGTGAAAACAACATGTGCAGTTCTATATTTATAACATACCTTCTTTTATGTTTTACAAAAACAGTTTTTAAATTAACGTCATAACAACATTTAGTTAAATCTATGATTAAAAGTCCTTTCATGGATTCATTTAACGTTAAGAAACATACTCTGCTGCAGCCTTGTGTAATGTTTCAAATAACACATGACGTCATTTGTAAATCATATATGACGTAAGTAAATAAAAGGCACTAACTGCAGTAAAAAGAAAAAGTTAATTCTCTATTTGAAAGTTCCGGTCCAGATTGCACATATGTGCGATACAGGATAAATTTATTGCAAGATTTCAAAAGACTTTTATCACTACAATAAAATTGAATAGGTATGTAATATATATGTTTATTTTCCTCAGACATCTACACCTGCATGTGATCAGTCAGGACTTTGACAGTCCATGCTTAAAGACCAAGAAACACTGGAACTCGTTCACAACAAAATACTTCATCGACTCTAAAGGTAACAATTAAAAAAAAAATTAAGTGCAAGTTTGTTTTGTTTTAATGACACCATTTATGTACATTAATTTACTAACCATCAGCTATTGGATGTGAAACATTAGATAATTCTCATATATAGTCTTAGAGGAAACATGTTACATTTTCTCATAAGAAGGAAAGGATGTTTTATATGCAATTTCCCCACAGATAGGACAGCACATACCATGGTCTTTGATATTCCAGTTATGAGTCATAATTATATAATTTTAACTTTAATGTAACTAGTCATATTTGTATACTTACCTTTGTGTGATACTCAATAGCCATTGTATATTTTTGTGCTGAGGTGTCTAATAACATTCCGTCCGCCCGTCCATCCATCCATCCATATATCCATTCATCCATCCATCCATCCAATCATCCACTCACCGACCCATCCATCCATCCATCCATTCATCCACCCAAAATCCATCCATTCATCCACCCACCCACCCATCCATTCATCCACCCACCCATCCGTTCATCCACCCATCCAAAAATAGTGTGATTACAAGCAAGGAAGGAGGACAAGAAATACTGTAGTTTCAGGTTGATAGAAAAACACCAGAATTCTAAAGGATTTTCACCTTTGAAAGTTTTTTGAATTTTAGAGGATCTTCATTTTTGAGTGATGTTAAATTTTCTCTTACAGACATCATCAAACAATTGGAGGAGAAAGGCAAGGTGGAAATTGATTCCTCCCACTCTGCCGACCTGCTCAAGAAAGATCTACAGTATGATGTGTCACCTTTCAACATGAACAGTCACTCCAAAATCATTTGTACTTGTACACTATCAGGGGTGCAGAAATGAACAATATTTCACTAGCCCTCCGGACAAGAACCAACTAAAATGTACTAGCCCGCCAGTATGTCTACTAGTCTGCCAGCCCATAGATCAAAATATTATTGTTTAACAATATTATAATATACACTTCAAATGATAGTCTTAACCATATGTCTGATGCCATATAACCGTAAATAAAAGAAATAAAAAGTGTTGAGTGTGTCGTTAAAACATTTCCATCCTTTAAATGATGGATATATATTTGACAAAAACATTATCAACATCACATGACATGGCAAACAAAATAAAAAAGACACACCCCCTCCCCTACCCCCGAAACCTTAATTAACAAAACCAGATCACCCGTCGGACTAGTAGTTGTATTGTTTAACTCGTCCGTCAGAATTTTTACTTGCTTTTGGCGAGCGTGTTAGAATTTTTACTCGCATTTGGCGAGTACTTTCTGCACCCCTGACACTATAGAGCTCTTTATTTGTGGTGTGCAGAGCTTGAAATTCATTTTTCATATTGGGAATCAGTCTATTCTTTGTTTCTCAAATTTTAATCTGGAAGCATATGTTAGAAATTCAGACTCATATTATAACATTTTTAACATTATTGCCTAGAGACCTTGCAAATTTGCATATACCTTTAAATTTGCATACCATTATTACACAGATGAATACATTAGAGTATTTTTAATACGGAAAATATCAACCGAGTCTGTTAATCAGTATTTGTTGAGGCTGTGCGAAGACAAATACCGATTAACTAGACGAGGTTGATATTTTACATATTAAAAAACATGAGTAGTTAATTCTATTTATCCTATAACACTTCTAAAATAACATTTTAATAAAAATTTTAGTAAATCACAGTACTAAAGTCGTTGCCATCGATAATATGTTGTCATCACGATTAGCACAGATTAGTTTGACGTCACACATTTTAAACAAATCTTTGAAAACGTTAAGTTCAGGTGCATAGGTCTTGTTGGATTGGAAGCAAATGACCCATACAGCAACACATTACCTTGAGACCTTGCAAATTTGCATACCAGTATTAACCTGGTTAATAAAGTAAATTATCACATAGGTTTATGACATGGATATCATGGGTAAGTTATAGGATAAACTAAATTATTATATGGGTTGATGACATGGACATCATGGATATAGGATAGAATATATTATGTACATGTATTAATATTTTCTTCAGGTAATTTATGTTTGTTTGGTTTTTTGTTCACAGATGTCACGTTTGCAGTAAAGGTTTCTCAACAATTCCATCGCTGAAGTCGCACATCGTCTTTCACAATGTCACCAAGAAATCCTGACTCCACTGCTTCCCAAAAAGTGTATATAAAAGATCCCTTGCAGCATTAAGAAAATGTCACAGGTTTCCTCTATTGACTATGAGTCAGAATTACCAAATGTTTGACATCCAATGTGCTCTAGTGGTGTCGTTAAACAAACTTCTTTTTTTCCCCACTGCTTCCTGAAATGGTTTGATACTGTTGAAGACAAAAGGAAATTGAAATATGAATACCATCAATAATCAGGAAAAATATGTGTGCATATAAATTTTGAAGACATGTATTTCCTGTGAAGAAGCATTTTAATTGCAGATACCAACAGTTGTACATGAAACATGCGCTAAAGTACATATTTGTGAAAAAGCACATAGCAATATTATACTAAATCCAGTGTACAGTATACAGTTGACGTGGTACTTAAAAGTAACATTAGAGAGAGTAACATTACAGAACACTGAGACTTATTGTGTGATTTATGGCAACCTCACATATGAGATAACAGTAAATACAGAACAATTGTGTAGTGCATTTCAAATGGAGTTCAGTATATTTTGCTGGTTAGGGGATAATGGGAAAAAGGGCATATGCACTTAACTCATAAAAAGGGCATTCCAATTAAAAAATATATAAAAAGAAGAAAAAAAGATGCACTTTAATATTTGAGGAGGGGCTGGAGCCACTGATCCACCCTCTTGATCTGCCTGTGATGTGGACATTTTTGTATTGTAGTAAAAACAGGTGCTAGTCGGGCTTGAGGAAATTTTGTTTATTTGATGTGTGTTCCATCTTTTGAAATAAAAAATATTGGCATACATTTAAAGAAGAAAAGTTGGCATTTATTTTATTATGGCCTAATGGAAAAATGATTTACCTAATTTACTAATATTACTGCTATCAAGTTCTCATTAACTGGTGGTGGTATCATATTTCATTCAGGTTTTGTTTATCTAGTCATTCTTGTTGGCATGGACATAGCCCAGTGGTAATGTATTCACCTGATGTGCGGTTGGCCTATGATCGATCCCCATCGGTGGACCCATTGGGCTATTTCTCGTTCCAGCCAGTGCACAATTACTGGTATATCAAAAGCTGTGGTATGTTCTATCCTGTCTTTGGGGTGGTCATATAAAAGATCCCTTGTTACTAATGGACAAATGTAGCGGGTTTCCTCTCTAAGACAATATGTTAAAATTACCAAATGTTTGACATCCAATAGCCAATGATTAATAAAACAATGTGCTCTAGCGGTGTTGTTAAAGAAAACAAACATCTTCTTGTTGGCAAGTTTTTGTAAACATATGTACACCATTATTTTTGTTCTCACTGTAAATATAAAATGTGTTGAGTGTATCATTAAATAAAAAACATGCCTTCCTTCAGTGTAATTATTGCCTCAAAATAAATTGTGTGAAAAATAGCATAGAGTAAGGAATATGTGGCCACCACTTTTTAACCTTGGTCATTTGGTATGTGGCATGAATATAAAATATTTGGCACAGGTGGACCACAAAAAATTTGAGTTGTCCACCCATAAGCCAGAACACTCTAATTTTGTTCTTGGGACCAGCCTCAGTGGACTGGTGTCGTGGTTACGCCATCGGACATAAGGCTGGTAGATACAGGGTTCACAGCCCGGTACCGGCTCCCACCCATAGCGAGTTGTAACGACTCCAATGGGTAGGTGTAAGGCCACTACACCCTCTTCTCTCTCAGTAACCACTAACAATTAACAACTAACCCACTGTTCTGGACAGACAGCCCAGATAGCTGAGGTGTGTGCCGACAGCATTTTGAACCTTAATTGGATATAAGCACGAAAATAAGTTGAAATGAAAATAAAAATGTTCTTGGGTCATTTCCATGTGACCATGTACCACACTTACAAGTGTAACAACAGTAACAAATAATTATTTACACAGTTATTTAAATACTACAAAAGTAAATTAACTTGTCTGTAATTGTCAACAAAAAAAAAGTGCAGTGTTTGTGGTTTGAAAATAGTGAGCAATAAACTCGGCTCTCCTGAAATGATATAGGAGAGCAATGTGATGAGGTGAGCTGTTTTTCATCATTGTGGAAATCGCTGTTCAAGCACAAGCAGTTGCTCACATAAAACCACAAGGACTGAAGCCGTTTATTAATCTTTTTAACCAGACTTTATTAGGGGCAGGAGTTATCTCAATTGGTAGAGTGCCTGCCTGACATGCTTTGGTCGCAGGATCGAACCTCCTCGGTGGACCCATTCTGTGATTTAGTTTTTCCCAGTCCCAACCTGTGCCCCACGACTGGTATATCAAAGACCAGCCTGGGATCAATGCTCGTCAGTGGGCCCATTAGGCGATTTCTTGTTCCAGCCAGTGCATCACGACTGGTATGTGCTGTCCTGTCTGTGGGAACATGCATATAAAAGATCCCTTGCTGCTACTGGAAAAATGTAGTGGGTTTCCTTTGAAGACAACGAGTCAAAATTACCTAATGTTTAACAACCAATAGTTGATTAATAAATCAATGTGCTCTAGTGGTGTCATTAAACAAAACAACTAATTATTAGGATGCAGCAGATATAAGAATACAGAAAATGGTGTGGTTCATAAATGGGTTTATTTGACAGACTACTGGTATAGCTCAGAGCGCATCACGATTAGTCTGCAATTTGCAGGCGATTTGGTGCCACAGGTTCAAGTCCCAGCAACGGCATAGGACAATTTGTGAGGCCAGAAAGGATTTAGTTATACCCTGCTCCAGTGCGTTAATATCCATATATGTAAGTCAACCTCGACATGCATACAATATATATATAAACTATTTATATATATATATATATTGTATACCAGTATTTATTAAGTTAAAACCAAGTGTCATGTTTACATAACTACATAGTATTTCAAATGTTTATTAACATTTTAAGTTGTGTTGTTGAGCTTGCTATTATGCTAGTACTGTACACTTCAAAATGTATATAAAGTGCCAGTTTAAAATGTGATGGTGTTGGTAATCCTGTTTGTAAATTATGTCTTATGGGACAATAAAATACCAATATATTTTTTGTGGAAAAGTATTTTGTTGTTTTTATTTGTTGTTGGGTTTTTGGGGGGGGGGAGGATGGGCAAAGGTATCAGGACTAGTTCTGCCACTTGCAAAATTCGCCAATTAATTAATTTGGCGGGAAAAAAATTGTGTTATAATTGATATTTTGTTCGAAAATACCTAGATGTTATGCATTTTTGAGACAATTTGGCGAAATTTTCTGATCACCTAGAGCTAGCCTGTTTGTTCCAAGAATGATTGGAAATGCAGGGTTTGAACTTGTCAGGGTATTGACTGATGGCAGTTTTTGCCAATACATAAAAATGTTTGCCATGTGGTGAAGGGACTGTCAATGTTACTGGTTTAAAGCTGCCGCAGTCAGGTTCAAAATTGGTGTATTTTCCTTACAGCAAAAACATTTCAAAATTAAGTTTGTGCCCTGGAAATGTAAAAAAAAAACCCACCCTCAATGAGTGATGGACAACGATTTAAATACAAAAGTTGAAGTGATCTATAAACATTTTATACTGTATCCGGTACTTTTTAAAGAAAGGTAATTTTCATTCAAATCCAGATTTCTTTACATTTTATATGCAAAACCACCACCATCATTTGAATGAACCAATCGGGTTTACTCCCAACTTGTGCTCCACTCCTGGTATATAACAGGAATGAATATTTAACAACACCTCGCCTCATTATAAACCATAATTACCATAGTTTATATTGAACACTTTGTCTGCAGAGCAGAGCTAAACTCACTGCTAACAATTGGGCTATTCCTACCAACTAGCAACAAGGGATCTTTTATATACTTTTCCACAGACAGGACAACATATACCATGGCCTGTGATGTACCAGTCATGGGGCACTGGTTTGGTTGGAAAAATATTTTTTTCAACCAGAAGTACTTCATGCCAGCACTTTACATCCCATTAAACTCAAGTTACATCCCACCATTAGTATAAAAATTAACTGCATTTATTTATTTATTTATATTATCTAGTTTAGTCATTAAAATGCTCACCCAACATTCCTGGGTCATTCCAGAAGGGTAAAATAGGTAAAAATGTGCACCCTGAAATGTTTGACATTTTTTTTTAATGTTAAAAAAAGTTGTATAAATGTTGCCGTGTGATTTTAAACATAAAAAGACGTTTTATTTAACGACGCACTTAACACATTTTACTTACGGTTATATAGTGTCAGACATAAGGTTAAGGATATTGAGGAAGGAAATATTTTATTTAACGACCAAAGCATCTCCAACGAGCACTTTACTGACTAGGTTAAATTCTGTCCCCAAAATAATAAAGGAGTAAAGAAGAAAAAGGAAATGTTTTATTTAACAATGCACTCAACACATTTTATTAAAGGTTATATGGCATCAGACATATGGTTAAGGACCACACAGATATCATATAGAGTAAACCTGCTGTTGCCACTTCATGGGATACTCTTTTCAATTAGTAGCAAGTTATCCTTTATATGTACCATCCCACAGCCTTTGTTACACCAGTCGTGGAGCACTGGCTGGATAATAAAGGAGTAAGTCCAAAACTTTTATACGTCAATTTGTTCGATACAGAATCAAATAATTTGGTGTTATTAACACAACATTCCACCAGACATTGCAGCACCACCTAACCACTCCAAATCCTGAACCGCCACTTAAACATTATTTGAAACAAATTTAGTTAAGTCACTAGTACCACTTATACACTTTATTAACAATGTTTATACATAAAACAATTAGAATATCCTTGGTATAAAAGTCGTCGTTGGCAGATGGATGGGCAGTCCCATAGAGTTCAGGAATGAGAGATGGCCATCACTGTAGTTCAACTTTCCTAATCACTGTCTGCTTGTGTGTTCTGTGCCTATACCCTACCACTCGATATGTCCACAGCCATGTTGGTTTCTAATATCAACACTATACATTGTTCGTGGGAAAACGGGTGAACGGTGTCTACGCCAAATCATCATCGTCAAACAGGTCGTCAAAATCTGAAATAATAAAATATCTTATCTGAATTTCATTCATTAACAAAACAACATTAACAGCACATACATGTAGAATTTAAATTTTACCCTGACCACTGTCATATCAGCCATTGCTAATTTTAATACAAATTGGCTACAACATTTAGTCTTTGGCTAATACTAATAGAATTTAACTTAAATTAATCACAATTTTATAATTTCATAATTTTAATAAATACATATCTGAAAATTGGCTACTTATTAAATCAAAATTTGTTCCAGTGTCGGCCCTGTTAAAAAATAGGTTTCCATATTTTTTTTTTCAAATGCATGATTCAATATGACTAAAATACCTGCATTGAACTGAAATAAATATTAATATTACACTATTAACTGACAAAACAGAGTGGCAGAGTAAATTTTGATTTGTGAATTAACTTAAAAACTGATATATACAAGTGATCAATGCATTCCTGTACTGGAATTTACATCATACATGTATATTATTATTGTGAAACGTATACTATCATATTGCAACACAGATGCTTATTGTAGTGTAAACTATAGAACTAAATATTTGTTACTACCAATGGAATACAAAATTTAATGCTCTCTTTTCCTGCCTTCTTTGGGTCAATTATATATCAGATTTAGTTTTTTAATTATTTGAAGGAGACCCCTCTCCTTCAAATAATTAAAAAACTAAATCTTGATTTTTATTTTCTGTAGCACTTATGACTTGATAAGTGTTAGAACAGCCTCTGAGATGTACCAGTTGTTGTGCACTGGCTAGAACGAGAAATAGCCCAATGGGCCCACCGACAGCAATCGATCCTGAACAGACTATGCTGCAAGCGAGCACTTTACTACTGGGCTACGTTCTGTTCTCATATAAAGAAAACCGGTCTCGGTGGCGTCATGGTTAGGCCATCGGTCTACAGGCTGGTAGGTACTGGGTTCGGATCCCAGTCGAGGCATGGGATATTTAATCCAGATACCGACTCCAAACCCTGAGTGAGTGCTCCGCAAGACTCAGTGGGTAGGTGTAAACCACTTGCACCGACCAGTGATCCATAACTGGTTCAACAAAGGCCATGGTTTGTGCTATCCTGCCTGTGGGAAGTGCAAATAAAAGATCCCTTGCTGCTAATCGGAAGAGTAGCCCATGAAGTGGCGACAGCGGGTTTCCTCTCAAAATCTGTGTGGTCCGTAACCATATATCTGACGCCATATAACCGTAAATAAAATGTGTCGTTAAATAAAACATTTTTCTTTCTCTCATATAAAGAAAATAACAAATTACATACATGTATGTACATATAGTAATATTTCTAGTCAATTAAAAATTAATAGTAACTACTGTTTTATGTTTTAAAATTGTATAGTGATCTCTGAAACTTGCATACTGTATTAGTATACATTATGCAAGTTTCAGAGATCACTAACAAGAGAACCTTGCTAAACCGAATACCCTTAAAAAGTTCAAAAAGTGGGTGTCTGGTTTATAGAGGTTTTACTGTATGACTAGATACAAATACAAACCATTGAAAAAATCAGCGTGGACAGATTTCTCATTAGCTGCCAAATCCATCAACAAAGCACTAGATCCACCAGCCTGCAAGACAGTGAAAATGACTTTATAATGTAAATCAGAAAATGTTAGCAAGCATAAAAAAAATTGCGAATTTAGCAAGGCGATAAAAGACGTTAATATTTCCAGATGCTTCATTTAATGAGACATACATTAGAGCTGGGCGGTATTGAAATTTCAGGTTTAGTATCGGTATTTTTAGGGTGATTTACCTCGGTATCGGTATGGTATTCAGTATTGATACAATACCAATATCGAGCAGTATTTTCGGTATACTCAGCTTTAAATGCATGCCCAAGTTAATTATCACCAACTAATTTCATCTAAATAAAATTAAATTCCATACACACAGCCCTCATCTCTCTCTTTTATTCAGCAATCTTTCACAGAATTTCGTTGTTACATGTATTATTAACACTGAATGAAGAAAACAGAACACTGAATGAAGAAAACAGTCAAATTAAGTCTTACCCTAACCCTTAGACACCCGCATTTGTGCACACACACATATAATTTCTATTTTGTAGCCCCACAAAATGGTGCATGCATGATGCACAAATCTCATTGAAAATATGTGGTGGTGCATCAAAGGACAACTATCATCAATCTACACTAGAAAATCATAGTTTTACTTGCATCCGAGTCTGACAAAGTTCATGTATAGATGTCAGGCTTAGGTTTAGGGTTAGTGATAGTAGAGCATGCATGCTGGAGCGTTCGGAAGTCTTTCCCAAAAGGACGAATTGCCAATATTATAGAAACATTTTAATTCTGATGACACACGGTGACCACGAAAATACGTCAATTTGTCTTAAACCTCTGAGAACTAATATTTGCTAAGAGCCCAGAAAAAAGTCACCATGATGGAGAATTTCCTTGTTAATCTCAAAATACTTTAATGCTAACCTCTTCTATGTCCATGTACGGCCCAGCCCCCTCTGGGAACATTTCATCTGCAACAATTGCTGCAGGTTTCATTTTTCACGTTTACCGAAGTTGTTCCGGAAGTTCCGGGAGTTTTTTATTCTTTTGCGTAGCTGGCCCTTCTTGAGAGAGCATTCATAGAACAAAATATAAATATATACTCTTCCAAAAAAGTAGGGGAACTTTAATACGAATTTACAATTGCCATAATTTTAAGGTATATTAGCTGTGGGGAATGGTTATATGATAATAGTGAATTAATTGGGCAAACATTACAACCGGTAGTTCAGTATTACAGTAGGTTTTATGACCACCAAAGATCTTGAAGCACGATTGGGGTCAGAAGTGAAATTAGAAAGTTGACGGGGTTTTTGTATCAGTAAATCGCACATTCAAACAATAAAAATTATTAAAAACAAAACAATAACAACTGTATGATCAACAGAATGAAAAAGATTGACAGAAGTAATGTTCCATAGTGATTAGGCCTAATGGACCTTCCTCGAAATTGTCAAAATCGAGAATGACACACCGTGCATTAGTTCAAACTATGGAATGTGTTTCGGTGTGTTAATAAACAGACCTGAACGTTCTTTACTAGGATGTCTGTGGTCAAAACGTATGTTCGGTCTAATAGTTGATATTAACATTAATATTTCAGGTTCCACCACTTTTCTTTTTTTTGAAAAGTGAAACTCCTCTAAACCGGACACCCTAGGGACCAAGTAAAAAGTCCAGTTATCAGAGGTATCCGGTTTAGAGAGGTTCTCTTCTACACAGATATTTAAAAAGGGACCAAGTAAAATGTCCGGTTTTGAGGGAATTCCAGTTTACAGAGGGTCTGGTTTTGAGGGGTATATATATATATATATATATATGTATGTATGTATGTATGTATGTATGTATGTATGTATGTATGTATGTATGTATGTATGTATGTATGTATGTATGTATATATGTATATGTATATGTATATGTACATACATGTATACATATCGTCAACGTCCATAACTGCGTTATGCTTCCAATTCCGTTCACTTTGTTTTTTCGTGCACGGTTCGCGCAATCAACATCCGATTTGTTGTCAACGGCATGTCGTTCATTTATGAGGTTTATCTTCACATTTCAGGAGCATTTTCATAAACAATAAAGTTCAGAAAAGTAAGTATCTAAATACAAAACTTTATAAACCACAAAAACCATTAATTTTACAAAGTCGTTTTTGTTTATTCCTTAAAATTACCGATATCGGGTCCACATGACTCGTAGAAATTGACTTAAAATGGAGAAAAATTAATTAAGACCCCTGTTGTTAGAATTTGTTTTCAATTATTATATTCGATTTGAAAAGGTATGCTACATTTTAGTGTCTCTATTGTAGTGAATAGTATTCATAATCCATTCATAACAATTGTAAATAATTGTGAGTGTATAAATTGTGTTAATTATGAATCAGTTCATTAAAAAATTATATTTTACAAACTATTCAATGGTATAAAAGTAATGCCTATCAGTATTGACATCAAATGTTGGCGATGTGTGTTGGTAAAATGCGGACCGGACCAGAAGGCTTGACAAATTGAATGTTTCCTCTATAAAAAAAATATTAAACTAAGTGTTCATCAACTGTGCATAGTTAAGAAACATATATTTTTTCATATAGTGGCGTTAAAAATGGAAAATGACGAACCGCACATGCGCGTTACGATACTTCTTGCAAACACATGCGCCTGAACGCAGTTAGAAACGTCGCACTCTTTCCTGTTTATCAGAGGATGCTTCACTTTTGTTTACTAGAATGGATTTGTTTTACATCCACATTGTTGACTTTTTTACGTTAATTGATTGCAATCTATTTTGTTTCACGTATTGTAGGTGAAAAATGTAGAATAGTATTTCCGTAAATTATACGTATTCGTGTTTTTGTCGTTAGGTGAACGCAGTTTGGGACGTCGATGGTATGTATGTATGTATATATCTATATCTATATCTATATATATAGATATAGATATAGATATAGATATAGATATAGATATATAGATATATATATATATATATATATGTGTGTGTGTGTGTGTGTGTGTGTGTGTGTATATATATATATACACACACACACACACACACATACACATATCTATATCTATATCTATATCTATATCTATATCTATATCTATATATATATATATATATATATATATATATCTATATCTATATATATATATATATACATACACACAGTGGACTCGTACCGTAGAAATAGTCCGGTTTACATAGAGGACCGGTTTAGGCAGAGTTCATCCGGAGTTATGGTTCTTGAATGATCGACAACTCGCGATCAAAAATGACATTTGAACCCATGGATGGTTGGGAAACACAGTCATACAAGCCAGACTTGGAATCGATTATCTCACAGACATATTCGGACAAAACAGTGGGGGAAATTCGGGCAGTTTTTATCTGGGTAAAATTTCGGGCAAATCAACCCCTCCAGCCCCCCCTAAATCAAAGAGTCCCCATACGCCCATGTATATAATATATGAAATAAAGCTATACAGAGACAGGAATATTCGGTCTAAACACTTGGTTGAGAGAAAAAGAAATTCCGCTGCCGTCACAAACACTCAGAAGAATTGAACGTTTACTTAAGAATTGAACGTTATATTTTTGACGTTCATGCAATGATAAACACCAAAATCGTTTTACACACTGTGTGAATGGCGTAGCATTAATGCATTGTTATTGCCATTATACAAAACTATATTTAAAAACCCAGTCGAACTCTATTCCACAATGATTTACAACTGTATCAATACACAAATAAGGGAATTCCCTTAGAAAGTTACATTCGGTTTTTTTTCGTCAAACCTCCGATTCATTTTAATGATTTACATAAGGTTTTATAAATTTTAAAGTTGAATTAGTGAAAAGTGAATGTGAACACTGACTTGAAAGGGATAAAGTGGTTTCAGTGTTCTCCGAAAGGACAGGTCGCGTATGTGTTTTCGCGCGTTTAAGTTGTCGAGTTGGTGTTTTTTTCAAATGTGACAGAGCTAAGTTCATGTCTCTCTTTGTTGAGCATTCTCTGCTACAACTTCTAATAGAAGAAGCTTCGTGTTTTGTGGCCTGTCATATACATTTATGTATCTCAGATCAAAACCGGAGTCGTTTAAAGCCTGAATTGTCTGTCGGTCCCAGTGCAGACGATATTGGGATAAACATAGAAACGATGGAATCCTCGGGGATTCCGTTGTTGACGTAATTGATAAAAAGTAGTTACGGTAATAGCATTCTGTTTTTATTTGTTTACCGAAAAAGTGCAGTTTTCGCGTTCATAGAAGAATGAACGTTGGTTTTTTTTTTAGATCACGTGATAGCGTTTTAACCAATCCAGACGCCTATTACAAACAGTAATTATAAAATGGAATTATTTGAAAATATACCCGAATCTGGATAACAATATTTATTCATATGACCGTTAGGTCTACTACCAAATAGCTATATAGTGTGGCAAACGAATCACCACACATTTTCACATGGCATGTGGAGGTGGTTCGATTCTGCGACGCAAGCACCTCAAGCGAACATTCAACCAACTGAGACCGGCCTCAGTGGCGTCGTGGTAGGCCATCGGTCTACAGGCTGGTAGGTACTGGGTTCGGATCCCAGTCGAGGCATGGGATTTTTAATCCAGATACCGACTCCAAACCCTGAGTGAGTGCTCCGCAAGGCTCAATGGGTAGGTGTAAACCACTTGCACCGACCAGTGATCCATAACTGGTTCAACAAAGGCCATGGTTTGTGCTATCCTGCCTGTGGGAAGCGCAAATAAAAGATCCCTTGCTGCTAATCGGAAGAGTAGCCCATGTAGTGGCGACAGCGGGTTTCCTCTCAAAATCTGTGTGGTCCTTAACCATATGTCTGACGCCATATATCCGTAAATAAAATGTGTTGAGTGCGTCGTTAAATAAAACATTTCTTTCTTTCTTTCAACCAACTGAGATAAATCCCGCCTCGTATAAGTCTAAAGACTCGCATCTAGGCGTCGAAGGGGCTAAACGTAGTTCAGTGGTATTTTGCGCTCGCCTTAAGCGCGGTCGGTCTAGGATCAATCCCCGAATGGGCCATTTCTCGTTCTAGCCAGTGCATCACGACTGGGATATCAAAGGCCGTGGTATGTGCTATTCTGTCATACTATGGAATTTACTACAAGTTATTTATTTCTGAGCCGCTTGTTTTCTAAATTACACACAAAAATTGTATATTTTTGTTATTTCCCAAAAAACTTTTATTTTTATTTTTACGTCAAACCAAACTTGGCCTAAATTATTTACAAAAACAACAAAACAACATTTGTATAGGATGGGACGGACTATATGTAATATTCTGATCAGAACAGTCCCCTTCCCCTCGTGCTATATTATGTTTGTTTTGTTTTTTCAATGTATTTCTGGGGACGCATGACCCGAACCCTCCCCTAAAAACACGACTAGCCAGTCTAGATTTCCTCTACACACTTTCCTGCATATGCGCCTGTTTTATTAAATATTTCGTTGCTGTAAATTAATTAGGCCTATATACATTGCATTATAAAGTGTAAAGTTTGCTGTAATAACAGCTAAATATACAATTTAACTGAAAAACATCTACCTATAGTAACAGTACTTGTTTTGTAACAAAATATATGTGTAAACATATTTATATTAGTCTTGCATGCCGATTATTTAAGGTTAAATGTTAAAATGAAGACATATTGTTCTGTACATGATTATAAGCGTAAGTTGCAGGCAAAACAAAAAACCTAATATTTTAAAAATACCCCCCTCAACAATTTTACCTCTCCCCCAAAGAAAACCCCAGTAACAACAACAAATCTGCCCCCAATAAACAATAGCCTACAAAACAAGCCCACACACCAGTACACATGCACAACCAAAAACATAACCCAGACTAACACGCACATTTGAAAACAAAAAGGTTTTATATGTACATATGCCAATGGCATATGAAGGTGGCAAGGCGGGTGGGGGGTGTACAGACACGCACGCACACACGCACGCACGCACACACACACACACACACACACACACACACACACACACATACACACACATATATATATATATATATATATATATATATATATATATATATATATATATATACTGATGGAAAGAAATAAGGGAACACATAGAATTGTAGACCAAATTTAATTCACTACTAGCGTAATAATGTCTGTATTTCATACCAAGTTGTAATGTGGGACTGAATGTCTGTAGTGTTGAATGTGCTGCCTATATGTTCCCAGTCGCCTTCTGACAATATCAATTGATTTTTAATGCAGTCATTATTTTGTTTTGTTGTCTGTGTGATCCTTTATTTCTTTCCATCAGTATATATATATATATATATATATCATCGCGTGAGAGCTTAAAGGCCGTAAGTGGCAGGTACGACATAAAAAGTCTTTTTTGCACATTTGGAATCGTCATCCCCGATTACATATTGTCACAAAAAATCGTAGCTGTGTCCCTAATAGCATCGCTTATACAAACGGATTTAAATGGTCTAAGTGTATCACAAATACCAATTTGCACGAAAATAGACGTCACTGACACATTTGCTTTCTGTCCATTATGTGAACACGACTGGTCGTATGTGGTAGATACACCCTTTTTAAATACAGTTCGTTATATAATTATGTCTGACATAGGTCGTATGTGCCAAATACGACCCATATGCATTCTTTGTTATCGATTTGTGATAGAAATTACAAATGCCAAGTACAATAGAGCATACATTATGTCAATATTTTTTATGTGCTTGAATAATAAAAATAATATGACTTTTGTCGTTGTGAGAGCCCGGTCTAATATGGAATTTAAAAAAAATGCTGCATGCAACGAACCATTTGGTAACAGACAAGAATCGTGTCTGTATATATAAATAGGAATTGCAGTAACATTAATGTTGGTATGGTTTGCTATTTTATGTGCACCATAATTGTAATAATAAACATGTTTTGGTGAATTTTCTCGAAAAACAAATATCTATTTTGAAGGTTTTTTTAATTGAAGCAAAGTTTCCACATGTAATTTGTATCTGTAGATACAATTTTAATTCATAATAATGTTGTATGTGGCATATGCGACCAAAGTGCACGCATAATTACACTGGTTTGGGATGTATTTAACTGCATGTTACTGTGATCAGGTTCCGTCTTTCAGCTGCCTTTGAAGATCTATAGAATTGCCCTACATGTAGACATTACGGATTAACAATATTGCACATACAAACGCAATTGTAAGTTATTCAGGACAAAGTCCAGTAACAGAAGACGGTGTAATCAGACGTAAGGTTAAAAGGCGAACATGACATAGCTCATACAACAGGACTTGAACATGATATATAGCATACACAACAGAACTTGGCACATCAATGACAACAAGATCTGAACATAGCATAGCAAAAAGCTGAACATGAGAAAATAATCACCATAGAAAATGAACGTGACATAGCACTTGCGACAGTTTATTTGTTTGTTTTGTTTAACGACACCACTAGAGCACATTGATTAATTAATCATTGGCTATTGGATGTCAAACCTTTGGTAATTATGACTCGTAGTCATCAGAGGAAACCCGCTACATTTTTTCCTAATGCAACACGGTATCTTTTATATGCACTTCTCCACAGACAGGACAGCACATACCACGACCCTTATCCAGTCACTTGCGACAGAACCTGAACATGACATAGCACTCACAACAGAACCTGGACATGACGTGGCACACACATCAGAACCTGAACGTGACATAGTACACAAAACAGAACCCGAAGAAGAACATGACCGACCACACATACAACATATCATGATCATGACGTAGCACACATACGAGAACTTGAACATGACATATCACTCACAACAGACCCAGAAAATAATTTAGCACACACAACAGAAACCGGAGGATTGATCACTTAACACTCAATAAAACACGGAGAGAACACTGCACATAACATAGTCTGGAGATATCACTGAATACACATCATACATAACCTGGAAAGATCTCTGAACACAGTAGAACCTGAAGAGATCACTGAACACGATATAACCTGGAGAGATCACTGAACACAACACAACCTGGAAATATCACTGGACTCACAACCGAACCTGGAGAGATCACCGAACACACAACAGAACCTGGAAAGATCGCTGAACACACAACAGAACCTGGAACGATCACTGAACACACATCATAACCTGGAGAGATCACTGAACACACAATAGAACTTGGAGAGATCATCGGACACACAACGGTACCTGGAGAGATCACTGAACACACAATATAACCTGGAGATACCACTGTACACATAACAGAACCCGGAGAGATCACCAAATACACAACAAAACCAGGAGTGTGCACTGAACACAAAACAGAACCCAGAGAGTACACCTAACGCACAGCAGACGCTGTAGGGGTTAACTGTTCACTCAATATAACCTGGAGAGAATCCTGCATACTCAACAGGTGGACATGGTATAGTGTTCACTACTTCTGGATTTGATATTCAGTACACACCCTCATTGGAAATGTAAACCCTATATCCTTTGAATGAGCTTCACTTAAACCCGGTGTATCCCAAACTAATAAGCTGCTAAACATAGTTTCTTCATTAAGGATACTAGCTTCAGTTTGCTTAACTATTCTGGTTTGTCTGTTGCACTAGCTGATAAATCAGGTATTCTTGAAACTAGTGAAGTACACCCTGAGGCAGCAGAATCAGGAACTATCTGCAAAAGGACTCCCATGGCTCAAAGAACACGGAAAGAACATTGCACACAACATGACATTAGCTTTTCTGATGATTCATCAGGAACAAATACTTGCCTAGTAAAAAGAGATTTTGTATGGACAAGTCGTCTGATTCTGATGCACCATAATCAAACAAGGAACATGGAGCACTACCACCACAGTGTTTCTGCCAGAAAGAAATGTTTAGGTTCTATTCTATTGAATTGAATGCAACCACAGTCAACAGGGGTATGGGGAGGGGGGGGGGGGGGGGGGGGGGGGAGGGGGGTCCTCCCACAGAAAGAAAATGGGTTACGTTTAGGGTTAGGATTAAGAAAACCATACAGTAATGATAAGAGTAATTAATTTTGTCAAAACGTTCTGCAGAAATATTTGGGTGTGGCACCATACCTTTTTACCCTCTGGCAGAAACCCTGCACCAGACTTAGTCACCACAGGATCAGGGGTGGGTCAAAGAAAACAAGGATTTCACGAGTTTCATTTTATTTATTGTATTATTATTAACAAAAGTAAAATAACTTTTTTCACGTAATATTTTGTTCAAGCGGTGATTTTATTAATACGTACTTCTATTTGTATTCCTTTTTGAATGTTTGCTTCTAAATATGTTCTATTTACAAGCTTTCTCCTTTTTAAAAATAAATATGTGATTTGCAAAACTGAAATGTTTTAGAAGTGATGGTTCTTTCAGAATAAATATTCAAATTTACTTGATATACTGTTAGTCGTAAGTGACGCATTTAATTCAATCATGAATAATTGTCGTAACTACAATTATTTAAGCAAATAACTAAAACACCTAATATGCTATAAATACCGCAAATATACAAAGAAATCGTAAATATGATCAGCTTTCATTGTCATTAAAAGAAATTCGACATCTTAACTACTGATCAAGAAAAACAGTTTTCCTTCATTATCTCAGCTTTTAAAAAATGAATTTTTATGCACTTACGTCCTTCTGGCTATCACGCGACGATATATAAGTGGCGCAGGATGGTGCCAAAAAGTGTGGGCAGGAAGCCACACTTTTATACTTACACACTTTTACACTATTATAAAGCAAAATATCTCAAAAGTGGGGGGCACATGCCCCCTTGCCTCCCTGCTTCTTACGCCAGTGAATATATATATTGTAAAACCATTCATCAAAGTTAAATTTATATATATATACATATGTATGTATGTATGTATGTATGTATATATATATATATATATATATATATATATATATATATATATATATATATATATATATATATATATATATATATATATATAAAGAGAGGTTATTATCAGTGTTTTTCGGTATCGTCAATATCATATATTAGGAATAAAAATGGTATTATGCGAGCCTCTGGCGAGCATAATACATTATTTTTATTCCTAATATATGATATTGACGATACCGAAATACACCAGGGTAATAATCTCTGTATCATATAATCTCAAGCTTAATACAACGTGTTTTTGTAAACTGTACACGCAACTTTAATTCCAGTCCGCCATTACTAGATATTCAAATGACGTAAGAATATGTGGCGCGGTGTATTTTTGAATGGAAATGACGTCAAACTCGAATGACGTCATTTTGGATGTCCTTACATCAAAACAAACTAGGGCTTAACGTTTTTTTTTGTTTTCTGAACGCTGGACAGCTTTCAGTGTCAAATTGCCATTGAAATTAGTGCTGCAACGATAAACCGGTATACCGGTATACCGCTATAATTGATCAGCTCGATACGAATCGCGGTACAGTTTTGTGTATCGCGATTTTTAAACGCTATTTTTTTTCCTTGTATCTTATTTGACTTGAAATAGGCAAACAAATTAACAAACAAAAAACAATCATTTTATTCATTGGTGATGACAGGAAATGTAACAATCACGTCAAGCGTAGTCGGCTAACTTGTTGGCATACGAAGTAATAGGTCGGTTATACTTGGCTCTAACATCTAAACAAAACGTTTTAAAAATCCAATGAAAATAACCAGTTAACAATACTTACAAATAAATGTTTTGTTACTTACACATTATCATCCATTGTTAATTTACGTTGGAATCCGGCTACGGCTATCATCTTCAAAGAAATAAATCAACAAAGGAGAATCGCACTTCGCTGTTTTTCACTGAACTCGGAATACTTCGGCCGATCGTTCAAAATACCTCGGCCAATAACCTCGGCTCTGGTTCGGTCGATCTGCCGAAATATTGCGACTCAATACGTACATTTCCGTGTCAAGCGAGCAGCAATGGAAAAGCTTGATAGTAAGGATTTTCGAATGTAACAATTTATAAATAGTTTGACACGTATAGACTAGTATTGCGTTTAAAACAAATATGGCCTAAAACATTTAGCCTGACAGCTGAAACTAATAAAGATCATTAAAAAGTTATGCCTTCTGTTTTCATTAAAAGAAACCAACTCATAAATATTAAATTTAAATAATATCAACTATATTGCAATACATATTGCAATACAGTTTCTTATATCGCAATATATCGCAATACGGTTTTAACCGTATCGTTGCACCCCTAATTGAAATGTTTTTATTCGATGACTATGAATGCATAAGTCAATTATGGAGTGTCACACAAGTACGTTTGCTTAAATGTCAATAAACCTAGTGCCGTGACCTCGATTAATTTACATCTAATTTGCAAAGTTATCAAATTCTTAAAGTATGTGATCTTAAAAATATCACATACTTTGATTGCACTGAAAATGTAAGATATTATATGATATATATATATATATATATATATATATATATATATATATATATATATATATATATATATATATATATATTTATCCTATAGCTTACCCATGATATCCATGTCATAAACCCATGTGATAATTTACTTTATTAACCCGGTTAATAATGGTATGCAAATTTGCAAGGTCTCTAGGTAATGTGTTGCTGTGGTTTCAAAGATTTGTTTAAAATGCGTGACGTCAAACTAATTTGTGCTAATCGTGATGACGTCATATTACCGATGGCTGCGTACTAAAAATTTTAATTAAAATGTTATTTTAGAAGTGTTATAGGATAAATAGAATTCGCTACTCGTGTTTTTTAAAGATGTAAAATATCAACCTCGTCTAGTTAATCGGTATTTCTCTCGGCAGAGCCTCGACAAATACCGATTAACATAGACTCGGTTGATATTTTCCATATTAAAAAATACCCGTGACGAATCCTCTCTCTCTATATATATTGTATATATATATATTTATCCTATAACTTACCCATGATATCCATGTCATAAACCCATGTGATAATTTACTTTATTAACCCGGTTAATAATGGTATGCAAATTTGCAAGGTCTGTAGGTAATGTGTTGCTGTGGATGGGTAATTTGCTTACAAGCTAACAAAACCCGTGTACCTGAGCGTAACGTTTTAAATACAAAGATTTGTTTAAAATGCGTGACGTCAAACTAATTTGTGCTAATCGTGATGACGTCATATTACCGATGGCTGCGACTTTAGTACTGTGATTTACTATAAAAAAAAAAAAAAAAAAATGTTATTTTAGAAGTCTTATAGGATAAATAGAATTCGCTACTCGTGTTTTTTAATATGTAAAATATCAACCTCGTCTAGTTAATCGGTATTGGTCTCGGCAGAGCCTTGAAAAATACCGATTAACATAGACTCGGTTGATATTTTCCATATTAAAAAATACTCGTGACGAATCCTCTATTAATACTATGGAATGCTTAATGGTTGTGCATAATATTAATAATTGCAGGTAGATAGTCGATTATAACTATTAAATTACACATGAAATTGTATCCGTTACACTGTCAGTCTGACAATGACACTGTTCCGATTTGTTTGCGAGTCAGCCAGTAGAAACCTTATCGTTAGGCAAGGAAGTGAATTTCTGTATCGTTAGTTTCATTATTAACTACTGCATAGGTCGTAGTTAATAATGCGGTACAAAAAAATCGCAGCTAGTCATTTAGTCAAATTAATGTACACTTCCATTGGTACACAGTGATATTTACACAAATACATGCATATTACTTGCAAATATCAAAACTATTAAGGTGCCGTTTTAAGGAGTCAATCAACAGCGAGCCATTTTTCTTGCCCCCCCCCCCCCCCCCCCGACGTTTTCGTAAGTATTTCTGTTGAGCACAAAACATACTGTAAAAAAAAAAAAAAATCTGTAAAAGGAGATTGCACACAATCTGACAAACAATAATAGTAACAGAAAACATTATTAACGTCAAAAAATAAAAGAACAAGTCGACAACTACTCCACAATTCAGTAGTAACAATTAAAGGGCCTTTGTTGCAAGCGACTGGAGCGTGAACGCGCAGGAAATAATTTAGTGGCTAATCGGGGCCGCTTAGCGCTATGCAAATCAAGGGCAGATAAGTATGTTTCTAACAGAGGCTATAATAGATCCCTTGGCTTGCTACTAATGGAAAAATGTAGCGGGCTTCCTTTCTAAGACAATAGGCCGAATTTACAAAGCCTGTCTTTGTTACGCGCAGGTGTTGAGCATTGTAAATAGGACTAGGCTACGTACGCGTGTAAGGTTTTGTAATTCGGCCCAATATTTAAGAATTACCATATGTTTGACATCCAATAGTCAATGTGCTTTAGTGATGTTGTTAAACAAATCAAACTTTGTTTTTGTAGCCAGCGAAAAGGGTGGAGGGGCATCTAGATATTCATTCAGCTGGGAAAGGGGAGGGGAGGGAGAGTTAGGACATATTTTTTGTTGGCGGAAAACACATTCCACAAGTCAAGTAGGAATATCGTACTTCAGAATGTGTAAATCGGTATCAACATAATATCGATACCGCACGGTATATATATACCGCTCAGCTCTATTTTTAAACCAGTAGCTTTTGCAAAAAATAAACACAAAATTAAAAAATAAACATTATCCCTTTAACCGACGTTAATCATTTTTATCTAGCGGTAAAAAAAACTTTCAACTTATTTTCGTGCTGATATCCAGTTAAGGTTCAAGCACTCTGTCCTGGGTACACACCTCAGCTATCTGGGCTGTCTGTCCAGGACAGTGGGTTAGTTGTTCGTGGTTAACGAGAGAGAAATGGTCTTACACCTACCCACTCAGTCGTTAAAACTCGCCCAGTGCGGGAGCCCGTACCGAGTTGCGAACTCTGTACCTACCAGCGACCTTGGCTTTTGGTGTACCGTTCTAAGTCGTGAGGTACTAGTTGTGATGGTGGGGAAGGTTGCTAGTCTAATTCGTAACATGGTCATTTCGAACCACAGTCAGTTCGTACCTAATTTGTTCATTTCGTGCCCTGGTCATGTCGTGGGGGAGGGTCGGGGTGGGGTCGGTGGGGTCGATGTCGCCGAAGGCGATCAGTCCTAAAACCCATTGCATCCTCAGGAAATACTTATAAACCACGATGAGTTGCATTCCCGTCTGCTGTACTCTACGGTCACGCTGAATTACTTGTTTGTCGTTTGGAATGCAGTATCACTGCACACGTGACTACGACAAGTCATATGACTGCATTTCTGAGATCGTTTTTCACGTGAAGGTGAATCTTTATTCTCAAAAGTATCGCCTTTGTATCTTTGAAGCCTAATTGTCTTTGCTACTCTTTATATTTCAGTTCAAAAGTGGGCAGCTTGGGGGTCGGTAGTTAGTTTTTGAATTGACGAGGTTGATTCTTCAGTGATTTTGTTTCTTTCTTGTAGACATTTTGGAGAAAAAAACTTCCGCGTTCAACTTCCACCATGACGTCTTTCTTGAAGATTTCGGCATTGATTTTTGTCGTGGCTTTAGGTGAGTAAAGTAGAGACACAGCTTAACTTTATTATTTTGAGATAATCTGATAAGCATACAATGTTTGAATGGAATTTTAATGCTGTTATTTGAGGTGCACTTGAAAAACTAAAATTGTGTATTTTCCTCCCCCACAAATTCACAAAACATTTCACTTCTTTAAATCCCTTAACACCATAAAAACAAAACAAAAAACATTGGCGTTTTTTTGCCACGAATTGTTGATTAATGTCACTAACACATTATTAAAATATTTTTTTAATTAGTGCTCATGAAAATATAATGTTGCAGAAAACTTTAATTTGTTGTGCAACAACTGAGGGTTCACTGATCAGGCTAAAAGTTAAAACGGAACACACTACCAAAAGGAACCATTGGAAAGAGTTAGATCAGGCATCGAAATGAGCATTGTCTGGTAACCCATTTACAGGTTACCACAAAATATAGCCTGGTAACCTATAGGTTACCAAGGCCGTAGCTAGGATGTTTTGTTTTGGGGGGACAATTGAGTGGCTTAAAGCTGCATACCCTAGTTCCATCCAGCGAAAATAAATTATAATTTGGTTAATCTACAAACCTGTAACACACTTAGATCACGTTTTTATCAAATGGAGTGAAAAAGCAGGTTTTATATCGATAAATACCATGGGAATCCCCATGTCCCAATTGCTTGAAATAATTTTGAAAGTTAGGATTCTGATGTCACTGGTAGATGTCGCTTGAAGCACACCAATACCTACGTCACGACAAATTTCACAGACTTTGGGGTGCGTTCGTTTCACGTCTCCTGGACATGTTCCAACTGTTCTGTCCTGGTCTTATCCATAGAGGCACTGATTTTCCGGAATCGCGGAAATACCTATCTGAAACGGAATTCCCGATTTTTTTCCAAAACAGTATTTAACTTTAAATAGCGCATTTGATTAATTAAAAATTATTTTCGAACTAGAAACTATGGACACTGACATCTGCCTGTGCTACGCTACGACACTAGTACCTTTGTATGTTATGCCAAATGTATCAAGACGTTTTACCAGTCGTGTTTTCTTCGCTTATTCCCGGCGATTTTAACGGGAAAAACCGAACATTGTGAGCTAAAATTGTCCGATATTTACTCAAGTTAAAGATATGTTATGTTTGCTTATTAATTTTTAACATTTGCGGCATTGCCATATTTCCAGTCTCACAACGGAATGCAGTAATTGCATATTGTATGCCAGGCTTTATTCAAAATAAATTATACAAGGGAAGTGGTTTATAGTGTGATCGTTTGTAATTATTTTCCCGATCATATCGTAAAGAAAACCGAAAATGTCTGAAGTCTGTGTCGTGGCGTATTCATGTTTAAATTTAAACCAAAAATAAATACAAACTACTGACATGTTTTGCCTCATTTCATATTTATTTTACACCAGCAATTACTTGCGCGGTGTGTGTGTGAGTGTGTGTGTGTGTGTGAAACAAAAACAGAATTTGTTTAATACTGGAACGGAAAAAAACGGGATTTGTAACATTATGAAACAGAAAAGGAAAAAATCTGAAACGGAAAATCAGTGCCTCTATACCCCCTCTCCAGATATCGTAAGACGTAGCAAAATTATTGGTTTTTTGGTTTTAAGGGTTTGTAACGTTTTGTATTGAGACACTTAATTGTCTGAACTTTATTGTTACTGAAAATGTTCACGAACTGTGAAGAAAAATCTCACAAATGAACAACAACAAATCGGATGTTTATTGCGCGAACTGTGCACGAGAAAACAAACCGAACCAAAATGATAACGGTCACGTGATATACCAACGTCTGTGACATTGAAATGGAAATATCCCCTCTAAAAATAGATTGGACCTCGCTTGCTTAACGGTTTTTTCTCGACAACACGTTTTGTGAAAAAATGCATTTCGTGGTTTTACAAACATCAGGATTACCAAAAAGCACTTCAGGTGAATGGAAATGTGTATTCTAAATAATAAAATGTAAGTAAAATGCAATTTTATTTGTGAAAATTGGGGTTTAATAGCGAAAAACAACGCCGTAATGGTTAACAAATAAACGTAACTAGGGTGTGTCCCTTTAAACAGTTAAGAAGAGAATTTTCTTTTAAAGGAAGGGACAATCAAGGCATTTGACCTGGTATGCATATTCAACGATATATAATGCACATTATTGCTTAATATCAACAAGTATAATCGTATAGTTAATTAAAGGAGAGGACAATTAAGGCATTTGGCCTGGTATGCATATTCAACGATATATAATGCACGTTATTGCTTAATATCAACACATATAATCGTATAGTTAATTAATAAAACGGTTAAATGTGACGGCTATTATGTATAACGGGCGCAGCCATTTTGTACCATCTCAGTGAGTACGCCCTCTGGCGAGCTGGTGGTTACATAATACTTAACGCGTCACGTCAGGAATGAGCCTTAGAACTAGAGAAACACAATCTACCTGGTTTTTGTGGGATGATAAATAGTCATACATTGCAATGTTCTGTAATAATACACATCCCAGTAAGCCAGCAATAAGTATATCCAGCACTATATATATTATTTTTTAATACAAAATAAAATACTATTGTCAAAGTGGCTACACAACAAGTCGAAACAATTAACAATGCTTTGCCCATGCATTAACCTACGTACTGAAATGATACACAGAGTGTTTTCTTAGTTAATTGGTCTACGCTGTTAGTTGCTTCTAACTGTGATTCTTGATTGGCAGATGTGTATTTGATTGGTAACCAGACGAACCAATTAATTGACGCTGTCTAGACACAAAAATACATACCGGTATTGTGGAATATTACCTGTCGCCCCTAAAATTGTAATGGACATGGTTTATTACTGTAAATAGTTCTGTAAAACTACTGATTAAGTAGACTTTTCCATCTAAAACCAATTACGTAGTCCCAAAGAAAAGAAAATTATCACTTGGGTATCGAGGGTTGTTGTTTTTGCTCTCAACGTAGCATATCAATAGGCCTAATCAGGGATTTACCTTGTTTTTCTGAAATGGGGGTCCTTGGACTCACCCTTTCTTTTCTGGGGGTCCCAACCTGAAAACAAAGGGTCCCAAAACCACACAAACGACAGAGAGCTGCAGACAACAAATCACGTGTATACTATATGTTTCATTAAAGTAAATTTAACAAGCTGTGTTGTTGTTTTTCCTTTTGGGAAATCAATGTCGGTATTCATTGTTTATTCTTTCAAAATCAACATTTCACTTTGATCTGTATTATTATTTGAACCATTTCCTGCAAGCTAAATGATACTCACAATACCATGCGTTGTTTATGAATCGTGCTACTTGTTTGTTAATGCAAATTAGAACATTTAACCAATTTGTTTTATTCGCCCAGGAATTTTCGATTGTGTTCGGCCTGTTGACGAGAAGTTCTGAATGATCGCAAATCCGCGACCTCTTTCCGGAAAGTACCAACGTTACCCGATTAAGCGCAGCAAAGGATAAAGACGCAGTGTTCCCAGAGATTAAAACTTTTTGTTTTCGATATGGGGAATCCCCATTTGAATACGCAGTTTATAGGTAGAAAAGAAATAGTGTGTTACACAGAATGATCGATCTTTGATAGTAGACAGGGTTACTGAAAATGTCAGATATTTTACTGCGCGTCCCACGGGACGCAGTATCTCTATTTTTGTGGGTCCAGTTAAGTTTTAGTGCGTCCTATACGCAAGTTTTGTGCATCCGGTAAATCCCTGCCTAATAGTGTACATTTTTCCTTGGGGTTATAGTATTTTTCTCTGTTAAATAATCCAATTTTGTTCCGTTAATGCAACTTGAAATATATTTAGTTAAGTAGTTTATTATATTATTACGTCATTTATGCTGTTACGTCATTTATGCTGTTTTACAAGTCAGGTTGATCAAAGAGAAGCACCTTGTCGAAAATTACTGCTTTTGTTTACACTGTACATATAGGAGATGGTCAGGAGCTGACGTCACTTCGCCCCAAGCTATCCCACCGGACATCACAAAAACGAAACAAAATGGTTGCCCCCAGTTAGCAGGAATAATCATAGTTTTTTATTAACTAACATTACGCGTTTTTCATTTGCTAAAGTGTCAGTATGTGTTGGTAGTTCGGGTATGCATCTTTCCAACACACGAGGCTCTTGTTTGAGTTGACCCTACCTTTAATAAAACGGTTAAATGGACGGCTATTATATATGATGGGCACAGCTATTTTGTATCATCCCAGTGAATACGCCCTCTGGCAAGCTGGTGGTTACGTAATACCTAACGTGTCATTTCAGGAATTAGTCTTCGAACTGAAGAAACAAAACATACCTGATTTTTGCAGATGCATTGCAATATTCTGCAATAAGTCATCTCAGTAAGCCAGCAACAATTATATGTTATTAATACAAAATAAACCATCATTGTCAAAGTGTTGAAATAACTGTATTATGGTTTGTACATAAATTAACCCACGTACTGAAACAATAATCAGAGTTTTTTCTTGGTTAATTGGTATTTTCTTTCCGTGGCCTGTACCTGTGGTTCCTGATTGGCAGGTGTATATTTAGATGGTCCCCAGACACTGTCTAGACACACTAAAAATACGTGCCTCTTTTATTAAGATCACAGGGTATTGTGTATTAACCGCACGGACACCCCTCTAATTGTAATCAATCAGCCATCCTCCTTTATTACTGTAAGTAATTCTGTAAAACCCTCGATTAAGTAGACTTTCCTCATCTAAAATCACAAAACTGACAATTACGTAGTCCCAAAGAAAAGAAAATTTATCACTTGGGTATCGTGAGTGGTCATTTTTGGTCGAACGTAGTATACAAATAGGCCTAATAATATGCTCTTCGTTTTTTTTGGATTTTTAAAAAAGAAAAATACTATAACTCCCATTTCGTTCTATTGATGCAAACTGAAATATATTTAGTTAAATAATTTATTATACTATCAAGTCATTTATGTTTTACAAGTCAGTTTGATGAAAGCGAAGCGCCTTGTCGTAAATTAGAGCGTTTGTTTACACTGTGCATAGAGCAGATGGACGGTGCTGACGTCACTTCGCCCCAAGCCATACCACCGGACGTCATGAAAACGAAACAAAATGGCTGCCCCCAGTTAGCAGGAATAATCGTGGTTTATTAACTCTAAAATTACGTGTTTTTCATTTGTTAAAGTGTCAGTATGTGTTGGTGGTCCGGGTATGCATCTTTCCAACACATAAATCTCTTGTTTGAGTTTACTCTACCTAGTTTCTATAATGCTTTCAGGATTTTTTTCTTGGGGGGCAACTGCCTCCTTGCCCCCACTGCTAGCTACGGCCCTGGTTACCACATCTATTTGAAAGTTAGAATTGAATTCCTGGTACTACTACTTTTAATGCCCTTACACATGTGTCAGATGATTATTGTAGTATACATGTATTGATGATTCATTCTTTATCTTATCACTCTTCCTTATGTATTACATGTAAAATGCGGACATTCCATAATTTTATCGGTGTGCGTGAACATCAGTACGAGAAACGAAATCCGGAAGTAAATTTATCTAGTGGGCACAGCTTAAATGCGGATTGCCGAAATTGCTTGCAATTGCACAAGTGCGTACGGACATCGGTGCAATTTCGTACAAGAAAATGAAACGTGCAAGTAAATTCATCTAGTGGACACTGCTTAAATGCGGAATGACTATAATTGCACAAGTGCGAGCGAACATCGGTGTAATTACTTATGAAAATATGAAACTCAGAAGTCTGGAATGCATTGCCTGGTTTACGTTCGGAAACGAAACAACGTTGAAATTTGTCGAACGAAACACCTTTCTCGACTTGTCTTACATGTGGTAACCTCCCAGTAACCTGAACGATTGTTCTTGACTTATTTCAATGCCTATTCGACCCATGCCCCTCTATATCAAAGGCTCTAAAATTACCCTAACCATTGAAAAGGGGGGTACAGGTCGAACTCGTGCCGAACCATTTTCTTTGGCAAAAACGGAATGGTTTTGGCTGTAACGACAATGTATTTGCAAAAACAGTACAAATTTTAATAAAAGGGAAAACTTAAAATTAAATAGGAAAGAAATGTTCTATTGGTATAATTTCTGCCTGCACCCCACTAACAATAGTTGTTAGAATTGGTGTAAGTTTAGGGTTAGGGTTAGTTACATACAATACCTTTTTAAACATTATGTTCTATAAAAGCAACACAATGTTTATATACTCTGTCAAAAAAGAAACACATAGGTGATAGGGAAAGAAGAAAAGTTTGATTTTACAAAATATCGGGGTTTTTTGTACAATTGTTGCTGAATGTTTTTTTAATGTTCCTGGAATGGGACAGCATGCCCAAATGCACCCTAAAACAAAGTTAACGCACTTTGTGCGACAATTGCATCTTTTCTGTACCAGATACCGAGTGGTTAAATAAGGGGTAGGTCTATCCATAGCCAACCAACACACAATGATATATGGTATTGGTAACCAAGCTTTCAAATGTCTTTAGTGGAATTGGGGGAGGGGGTCGGAGTCGCTCGGCGTCCCACCTTTAATTTTCACACAACGAGAACATTGCCTGGTCTAAACAGAATGCTGACATAATAAACATAAAATAATAAAAATAATATAAATTAAAGAAAAATAATTAAGAAATATAAAGTAATAATATAATATAATAATTTTAATTTAAAAATAAAAACTTGATTTCCTGGATTGAAGACAAACACTTAATTGTTTTCAACCCACTACCCTGCTTAGGCCAAACCAAAAAATAGGTGTTTCCGATTGCATCCCCCCAAAAATTAGGGTGGGTAGGTAGGGGTTTTTTTTTAGTTTTTTTTTTTTATTATAAATTGAATACTATCATAATAATAATATTATTAGTAATAGTTAGATGACGAGTAACAATACTTTATCGGTGTATAAAGGTAGTATTGCACGAGACAAAGGCGAGGCGTTAGCCGAGCGTTTTCTCGTGCGGCACTACCTTTATACGCCGATAAAGTATTGTTACTCGTCCTCTGTCTTAGAGCAGAGCCAAAATCTTGACTGCACGTGCAGCAATACCGCTTATAAAGTGAATGTCTGAAGTACTTTATCGGGATATAAATGTACTTCACGTGACCAAATATGAAGCTCCCAATGGACTAGAAATTCAGCTGTGCTCTAATTATTATTATTATTATTATTATTATTATTTATCATCATTATCATTATTGTTGTCGTTGTAGTAGTAGTAGTAGTATTGGTATGCACTGTTTGTGTATTTCCTTAAATTAATGGGACATTTGTATTAATTTCGTTGTTCTTAATTTAAATACTTTATGCAAACATTTGAGATGCATTAATAATAAGACCTGTTGATTTAAGTGAAGACGAGAATTAAGCTGAATTGATACGATTATATTTAATCGAAATAACCTGTACCAAGGCTATGTTCGTACATTCGGTTACTTCCGTGACTGACTAATCTGTTCAGTGGTAGCTAATCAGGGGAAGGAACTCTATTACAAAAGCTTTTCCATAATTTCTCGGTGTTTTTCGGAAGGGAATTACATGTGCAAAATGTATCGTATAATAGTACGTAAACAATGTGTAAGGAAGGAAATACTCTTGTTTGGTGATGTTGTCCTCTTTTATTTTTACTTCTTTTTTTTATTATTATTATTATTATTTATTTTATTTATTTTCAGTTTAAGAGAGAAAAATTAGGGTCGGGGGGGGGGGGGGTAAAACTAGGGACGGTCGGTCGACCGGAAACACACCTGTTTTTTTGTTTGGCCTTATTTTGGCTTGGTTTGTGTTAAACTGATGCAGGGCATAAAATTTGGCACGATTTTGTCGTTCGTCTGTCGGTTATGCAAAACCAATATCGACACGACGTGTTTTGGCTAACTATTTTTGTAATAAAATAATAAGAGAATGGGCCTAGCATTGCAGGTGTGAGAAAAAAACAATGTATCTGTTTGAACTCGTCATCGCGGTCAATTACAAAGTCGGCACTGTCATTAGAAGTGTCAATAACATTTAGTAATATAGTCGCATGTTCCCTTTGATCATTTCGCTACATGCGGAAAACAATACGCGGTTTGGAAATTAAAGCGGTTTATGAGTATTTATTAAACGTGACATCACCTTAGCCCGGCATTTAGTTATATAGAGTTGTAAAATGTCGGGACCTAATGCGAAAAAACGCATAAAGGACACCATTAGTGAAAAAAACTAAATTGTGGTTTTCAGACGATTTCGCAGTTAATACAAACGAGAATGGTGACGTGTGTAAAGTTATATACAAACGTATGTATGGACAATTTTGTGGCTATCCGTAGTGAAGCTAGATTAAGACAAATGAAAGGGTCAGCTTTGGACAATGTCAAAAATTACACGTTTATCGTGAGCAAGAACATACCACTTGACCACTACGCGTTGCCGGTTAACCTTTTAATTTTTATCTGAACCACTAGAGAAAATCGTTCGTGCAAACACTAAAACCACACAAACGACATATCGTTTGTCTGAAAAAATAAAATTTTATGCCCTGCTGATACTAAAATGTGAGCGCCTTAAATAAATCCTGGGGAAAGGCCTGCCATTGATCGGAAAGACTTAGTATGTTCTCCCCATTTGGGGTATTGAGTTAGCCATATCAACTGGATATTGCATAAACACTACAAACGACATAGTGCTAGGGCAGGATTCAAACTCCAGACCATTGAGACTGTAGTCGAGCACTCTGATCACTCGGCCACCGGCACGCAGTGGATCAGCAAGTGAGACTGCATTTTTGTACTTATAAATCTCATAGGGTGTATTTTGACGGAATGAACTGAACATTTACGGAATAAAACAGATTTAGTCCCATAATGCCTCATTGTATCTTCTGTGCTATATTTATTCCAAAAGCACGAACAAAAGCACCCATGTGGAGGACATTTTACACAGAATAGTCAAAATGTCTTTATTTTTCAAAGGCAAAATGTAGCGATACTGGATTATGAAAAAAAAACGTTTTTTTTAATTATTGTATATAACTATACCTAACCCTAAACCTAACCTTAAACTAATTGTAACAAATATTTTTTTTAAATGTTATATTTTGGGGGGGAGGGGGGGGGGGGGGGACACGAGGACAGCTAGAGCTAGGACCTGTTAAATCTAGTAATAAAATAAGATCCTTTTTTTAAAAATTAAGATTCGGTTGTTAACATTTGTTTACCACAGTGTATATGTAGTGGTCAACCGGCCTCGGTGGCGTCATGGTTAGGCCATCGGTCTACAGGCTGATAGGTACTGGGTTCAGATCCCAGTCGAGGCATGGAATTTTTAATCTAGATACCGATTCCAAACCCTGAGAGTGCTCCGCAAGGCTCAATGAGTAGGTGTAAACCACTTGCATTGACCAGTGATCCATAACTGGTTCAACAAAGGCCATGGTTTGTGCTATCCTGCCTGTGGGAAGCGCAAATAAAAGATCCCTTGCTGGCTGTCGTAAAAGAGTAGCCTATGTGGCAACAGTGGGTTTCCTCTAAAAAACGGTGTCAGAATGACCATATGTTTGACGTCCAATAGCCGATACTGTTAATCTCAAACACTGCCCTTCTGACTACGGTCACTGAAGTCAACAAAAGTTGATGTCGCGCATGTGCTGGAGTACTGAAGGTGGCATTCAAATAGGCTCCATTATTTCCCGTTGTTTCATTATGGGAGAAAATGACATATGCCTAAACTTTTATTTTTATTTAGCGGTCTGGGGAGGGTGTGTAGAAAATAAACATTATATTGAGTTTAAAAATGTGTGTCTGCACGTGATTTTTGCAATAATTTAAATCAATGGTATTAAAAATGGGTCCCTATGACTTGTTTTAACGGAACCTAAAAACAGTTTCCGATGGGTTCCCATGATCACAAGGCACGGAACCGAAAAAGTGTTTCCCATGAAATTTGAAATCCTAAGGCTTGTAATAGCAAACTGGATCAGCTGATTTCAGTTGTCAAAATTCCTTATACAGGGCTGGCCAAAAGTACTTGTCTGCTCACCCAAGACGGGTAAAAATTTGCTCGGACGAGTAAAATTTACAATTCAGTTGTCCACTCAACCAAAATTTATAAACACAAACTGCCTCTTTACCCGTTTTGTTGTACACTTGCAATTTTTGTATCGTCCACCATTTCAAGGCGATTGGTTGTGCATGTAAGAAACTATAACTGCCCCCCCCCCCCCCCCCCCCCCATTCTCTCTCCTCTCTCTCTCTCTCTCTCTCTCTCTCTCTCTCTCTCTCTCTCTCTCTCTCTCTCTCTCTCTCTCTCTCTCTCTCTCTCTCTCTCTCTCTCTCTCCCTCTCTCTCTCCATTCCCTATGTACAGTGTGCTTTTTGGGCCACTGAATTTCAGTACTGTGTAGGTAAAATCCATGATTATTAGATCGAGTACTGTATTTGACCAGAAATAGGCTCATGTCTTTGAATAAATGCCCCTCCTTTTTGAAGGCATTTAAGAAATTAGGCTGTTATTCGTAAATCATTGTATTTCATGACGGTGTCTATGAAGTAAATTGCCAAAAATGTTGAAGGATCGAAAAAAAGCTGTTTATAATGTTACGATCCAGCATGTTACTAAAATTGCTTTATCTGTGAGCTCGCGCAACACATGTGTGACATAAAACGAGGTCAGGGAATTCCCACCGCACAGTTGTTTTTTCACCAATTTAGTAGTGCTTCGTATTACGAACTTAGGTTGTCCATTTGCAAATTTTTGTATTTGTTTCCCAATTAAATTGATGTATGAAATGGACATGCAATTAACATTTAATTGACTAATGTTGAACAGTGAGTAGGCACATGTGCAAGAAAATTTGTAACGGGTCGAATCGGTACCCGACTGAGCCTGTGTGTCGGACTTGCACTGAGAGCGCCAAATGCCAGAATTTCTAAGAAAAACCGAGGGTATACGCCCCCAGAAAATTAAATGTCCTGAAATGCAGTGTCCTGCAATCTACAAAGAAAATTCATCATGAAAAATAGAGGGGTATACTTTTTTTTTTTTAAACTGGTTACGTTTTGGGACGAGTTAATGTTTTGTGGGCAAGTGGAATTTAGTTACTTGCCCGGTGGGCAACTGAAAAGTTTAGGATATGGCCAGCCCTGCTTATACATCTATTTCTTTTTTTGTGGCGTAAAACCCCCCAACATATTTATCTGCTTTTAATTTTGCAGGCGTGTATTGCCAAGTTGCTGCAATATCCAACGCAACTACAACGGCGCCCCCTACAACAAAAAATATCACTACAACGGCGAATTCTACCACTACAACGGCGAAGTCTACCACTACAACGGCGAAGTCTACCACTACAACGGCGAAGTCTACCACTACAACGGCGAAGTCTACCACTACAACGGCGAAGTCTACCACTACAACGGCGAAGTCTACCACTACAACGGCGAAGCCGAAGCCTACCACTACAACGGCGAAGCCGAAGCCTACCACTACAATGCCGAAGCCTACCACTACAACACCATTGCCACATCCATCTACAAGATTTGAGTTGATTGGAAAAGACAACAAGACCGTGTGTATCATCCTTGATGCCGCTATCGAAATTAAAGTGCTGTACGAGAAGAATGATGGAAATCATGTAGGTCAAATGATGGAACTGAATTAGGTCAAATGATGGACTGAATTAGGTCAAATGATGGCACTGAAGTAGGTCAAATGTGGCTCACATTAAACGACATCAAAATAACCAGTGTGTGTGTGTGCTAACCCATGTACAGGTTACCCGAAAATATGAAGAGTTCATATCTAAAATGCGATACTGTGAAATACTTTTACTTTTGTCTGAAATTTAATTTTGTGTGTGAATAAAAAGTTGTGAAAATAAATTCCACTCAAAAATAAAGGCAGACAATTTTTTTGGGGAAAACCAATGTAGCCTGTTTCAACTAGACATTAATTTCCTCTATATGAGCAGGATTAGCTCCAGATTAGAACATTTTGCTGAATTATTTAAAAATATTAAAAACCTGTGGCTATTTGCCAACAAAATATCAATTAAATATAATTACAATTTTGTTCCCCCAAATTAAAATAAAATTTGCCAGTTCTTAAAAATTGGCGAATTTTGTAAGTAGCAGGGCTTGCAATGACTAGGAAACTAGTAGTAATAACATGACATTTAAAATTTTCTTTCAAACGAATCAAAGTGCAGGTGATCAGTGTCATCAGAGATCAGGGTTGAAAATTATCATGAAAACCATAGTCGCCAGCAGGGCCAGTTGAAGAAAAATCTTACTAGCCCTTCTCAAAATCAACTAGCCCTCCAATATAATGTGGCAGTCCTCTTTATGGTGATGCAAGATGGATACTCTCCAATAAAGCATTGTGCAGAGATACGGCCCAGATCTCGTATTAATACGTAATTACGGTTTTGTCGTTTAGATTACCTTGCATGTTCCATCAATTGCCTTAAAACCTGTATCAGTAAAGATTTAACCTATGCAGTTTTATAAATATATCTTTTTTCTTTTCATTTTTGCACTGAACGTTTTGGGTGATTTTCAGATGGTGTGGGTTTACAATTTAATAAATGTTTTTATATGAATTTTATCTTTACTTGCAATTAACTGTCGTTTGGAATAATCCTTGTAGTAATGGGAAATCATAGTGAGAGTTGAAACTACAAGATAGATTTTAATTTTGTCACAGAATAATATAAGCTAATTAAATAGGATTAATTTATAAACTTTAAATGTTAAAAAGTAGGTCTACCAGATAATTATGGCGTATCCAGTCCATTCCAATAAGCCAACGTCTTCAGGAATTAAAAAACCCACATGAAGTCTCTACAATATATTTTGAGCTATAACACACACACACACACACACACCAAAAAAAAAACCCACATGAAAATCCCTAGTAGATAAGAAATGACGGAAGTAAACATGCATTATCACTGTATGGTAAGAATGTGGATATGAAAAACTCTGGTCTGTGCTTACCGGTATACAGCAATACTATTCTCATGGTTCATATTTAGTTTTAACCCTAAAGGTTTAGCTTGTTGGTCGGTCACATACCATATTGATCTAGTATTTTGATGGCAATAAATATTGTTTAAATTAAACTTGAGCTATCTGTTTGCATGCAAATTTCTTTTCATTTCGGATTGGGTTTTTTTTAATAACTATTGTGAAAATGTGCATGCATTTTTCACCTTGTGTGATGTAAGCTTACTCTATTAAATTGTAATCAATAAATGGCTTCATAAGGTTCAGAGTTATTGAAATCAGTACTTATTTATTTTTAGTGAGGTTGCACAGGGGTGGGAATTTTCCTCGGATCAGCGGTTTTCCTTTCATGGAACATTGCGTTTCCTCGCATTTTAATTGTCCTTACCTTCAAAATGTGTCGGATTAACCTAGGATTTGAAGAATTTCCGGGACCCCTCTAGATTTCCTCTTTTTACAGTTTACCAATTGTCACCCCTGGTTGCAACAGTTACTGATTTAATAGTGCTGTATGCAGGCTTAAAATTGCAGTCGGTGAGCATTTTGCCGTAACATATTCTTAAGTTTGATACATTTCAACCAGAGGGACTATAGGTTTCAATGCTGTGAGATATTGAGCTTTATCATATACTGTTAGAGATCAAGTTTGACTTTCAATGGTGATTTACCCATTTTTGATTGTTATTGCCCTTGAACTGAGGAGATAAGAAGACATTTTTTGTGACTTTAATTTTTAGTGCTTCAAATTATTGAGATGAAATTTTGTGTGTAGCAGATCAAATTTTGTCTGTTACAGATCAAATTTGACTTTCATGGCAGTTTACCCATTTTTGACAATTATAACCCCATAACTTAGGAGATAAGAAAATTTGATGGACCCAGTAGGGGACATGTATTGCTTTAGCAGTACTCGCAGAATGCTTGTTTAAAATTCTAATTCTTGTTTTTTGTTGCAGACTCTGTCAAAACCATTTTTCATTCCGGTCAATGCCTCGGTCTCTGGTAAGTGCAGTACAAACAAATCGTCTCAAGCGGAAATGGTTTTGCAATTCAATGGACAGAAAGTTACCTTCATTTTCGTTGACAAGAGTAAAGAAGTCACTCTGGATAAAGTTTCTATGGCAATCATGACCACCGGTGCAGACTTCCCAGATGCAAAGAATAGTGAGTATTATAAGTGTAGATTTTGACGGACGGAAGTGTACCCGTACGCCCCGGCCAATCCTAAAAGGTGCCAAACACTTGACAGTGTGTCCTTTGAATGAATGGCCCTTCTAATCTGTTTAGGTCCACTATGACTTCCGTCAGTGGAGCTTTTCTAATAACGATTTTTATCATCCATTAAAGGCTTTTGTAGGAGATATCACTAGCACTATAATTTGCGATATTACCGCAGGAGATATTGCTTCTTATAATCTTGATTGGTCAAATTTTAATCACAAGACAATGTTTTGTTACGTCACTGTTAGAGGGGATGATTTTCCGTTTCAGATTTTGACACATTGCATTTCATATTTTTGCAAATTCCGTTTTTTTCTGTTTTTGTAGTGTCATGTTTTATTGTTATAAACTTTATACATTTGTTTTATTGTTCCAGCTCCGATCTGGTTTGCTATTGCTATTTTTTTTAAATACCTGTAAAAAAAAAAAAATTGAAACAAACTTTAAAAAAAAGAAAGAAGTGTATAAACCGCACCACTTGGTTCCCACCTTCATCCGTAAATAAACCGCACCTTTAAATAATCCGCGTTTAAAACAAAGCCACAAACTTAATTATGGTTAATTATTGTTTGTATTTAATAATAAAGAGATCCATTCTCCCTTAAATTCAAACAATAAATAATTGTTGATTGTGTGGCTTTCAGTTTCATTTCATCTGATAGATAGATTATGGGTATGTTTCATTTATAAACAAAACACACCGTTGACAAACCCCGCTATTTTCACGAAAATATGAACAAGAACTTTGGTAATGCATTGTTCATAATCTAACATTAGTTGCCAAAAAATATGTATAAATAAATAAATACATGACAACATTTTATTAGTTCCAGTATGATTACAAAGCGTGAACCAAAAAACCCCCAAAACAAATGGGCACACGTAAGAATTACTAGTACTCAATCGATTACACATTGTTGCTCTGTAACCTAACTAGCGTGCCATGTGCACAAATTATATATTCAAACGAGGTCGGGTCAAGCCAGTGGTTGTGAACCGAAACTAAGCACTGTTCTGTCGATCGTTTAAAGTTTCGACATTATTTTATAACTTTAAAAAAAACACATTTGCCTAGAATTATATATTCAGAGCCGGTTTAAGAATCAGCGGGGACTGTAGCACAAATAATAGCTGGGCCCAATTCCCAAGATATATATTTTGCAACCCCGGGGAGAGGTGAAAAATTACCTGGGGAAAATATACACAATGCCCCACTGCGGGACCCCCTGAACCACAGGGTCTGTAGCACGTGCTACATGTGTTACAATAATAAACCGGTGAGAAGAAAAGTAAAATGCTATTTTTGTGTGCAATTTAGAAAACAATCAGTTCAGAAATAAATAATGTGTAGTAAATTCCGCAGCATGAAAAAGTAGTTCCCTGTGGGACGGACTATAAATGTGAAATGTTTCCGTACAGATTAACGAATATGCCCGAAGTTTTACGAAATTACCTTTTCCATTCAAGTGTTGTGTAAATTGGCTATGCTTATGAATCGTAATAAGTATTATTGAAAAATATCGAAATTGAACGTACTAGAAATCTTATTATAATCAACATTCTAAAATTGTATTAGTACATGTTTATTTTTATATTTCAAGTTAAATTTCACTGTGTAAAGTGACACGGGTACACAGTCACATGCTTTGTTGCAAGCTTACGGCAATTAAGCGTAACTTCCGAGAATTAACGGTTCTGAAAATACAGTGCACTCCATGAATGTTCGCATACCAAAACACTATGCGTATATTATCAATATTGAATCTTTAAAAACTACCAAAAATATTTATTATGGTGTTTGAACCAGAAATACAACTTTTGAAGGTTATTTTTTTTAAATCGCAAATTCTGTTTCATTTACTAAATTCCGCGATTCCGTCTGGTTTTTTTGTGATCGCAGAAAATCATCCCCTCTACACTGTGTTTGTTTCAGCGCTAAACCTACCATCAGTGATGTCACACCACTGCCGTTTGGCTAGTTAACGAGTCTACCGCTGACATTCAACCCACATTACTGACATTGTTTACAACTGTCGCAAATGAAAAGAATGATAATGGATGATAAAAAGAATACCCTCCTCGTGTCTTGTGATATCATAATTTATCAGCACTCGTTGATAAAAGTACTTTTACTTTTAATAATACTTTTATCAACTCGTGCTAATAATTTGATATCACAAGACACTCAGAGAGTATCGTCCATGTCCAGCATCTATCCATCTGTCTGTTTGTAGACTTTTCCTTTGAAGTCTCGTCGTCTTCTACCTTTTTTTTTTTTTTGTGGGTGGGACATATCCAAGTGGTACAGCGCTTGCTCGATGCGCGGTCAGTCTAGGATCGATCCCCGTCGGTGGGCCCATTGGGCTATTTCTTGTTCCAGCCAGTGCACCATGACTGGTATATCAAAGGCCGTGGTATGTACTACCCTGTCTGTGCGATGGTGCATATAAAAGGTCCCTTGCTGCTAATCGAAAACAGTAGCCCATGAAGTGGCGACAGCAGGTTTCCTCTGTCAGTATCAGTGTTGTCCTTAACCATATGTCCGACGACATATAACCGTAAATAAAATGTGTGGAGTGCGTTATTAAATAAAACATTTCCTTCCTTCTTTCCATCCATCTGTCTGTTCATAGATTTTTCCTTTGAAGTCTTGTCTTCTACAGTTTTGATTAAATTGTTCTGAAACTTGGTACAATGATCCTCTGTGGCACTCAACACAAACTAATAGAGATTTTGAAATTTTTTAATTTTTATTAAATGTTGACCATCTTCTAATTTCCTTCGGATAGTTTGAAAAAGTGGTACTGTGATTCTCTGGAACAGTCTTCACAAAATATTAAGAGATATTTAGAAAATTTTGAATTTGTGAATTTGTGAATTTTTATTAAATTTAAACTTTTTAAATAGAAATTTAAATCTATGGGATGGTGTATATAAAAGATCCCTTGCTGCTAATCGAAAAGAGTAACCCATGAAGTGGCAGCAGCGGGTGTCCTCTCTCAATATCTGTGGTCCTTAACCATATGTCTGACGCTATATAACCATAATTAAAATGTGTTGAGTGCATCGTTAAATAAAACATTTCCTTGAAAATTTAAATTTAGTTTTTGAGCTGAAGGCTATTCTGATCCGTTTTCGTTCTTGTATCGTGTACCATGCACCATGCATAAAATTCACATTTTCAACTTCTCCAAAACTACTTGACTAATTTCAACTGAATTTTGTGAGTAGCTTCCTTGGCACATGGAGAAATCTATTTTTGAACTAGGTCATTCTGACCCCTTCAGGGGATTAGGAGGTGGGGCCAGAGGTGGGGAAAATTAAGTCAATTGTTGACAAATCTCTACTTACAAAAATGCTATAACTGAAGTCTTCAAATGCGTAAATTTAACCACATTAACAATCCTCTTGTTTTATTTCATTTCACAGCAAATAAGAGCACAACGTTTTCAGCCAAAGCAAACCTTGACCCGACGAAGGACAACACATATTATTACTGTCATAGTGATGATAATGTGCACTTTGCTGATAATAAAACTCTGCTCACCTTGAGAGTGAACCAACTACAGGCTTTCAATGTCAAGGACAACAATGTCACTGGAGAAGGTATGAGGTCATGTTTTGAGCTTTGCCGTTCTCGGCTATTTTGGACTAATGTGAAAATGCTTGTTCCAGCCAGTGCACCATGATTGGTATATTAACCTTTAGACTACTGGATTAATTTTTAACAAAAACCACGTTGAGTGGGTACAAGTTTATAATTTTTACTCACATATATTCACTTAAATGTTTCATAAATACATGAAATAAAGTTCATATAAGAATTGGTAAGTATTATTTTCGTGTCTTTTTTTGTAATTTTTATTATTTTAGATCGGCTAATGGTGATTAAAATTAGGCAAAAAATTGAAAAAGTTGCGTTTACTTATGGGCATTTGTGGCCAGCTGTCCAGTATTTATGTCCATTATTCCCGATAACAGTGGTTTTCTGACCAGAATTTTTTTTAAAACCCGAACTACGATTCATATTGCAATATTTGGTAATTTTCGTTGTTGGTAAAACGATCAAATTTATCATCAAATTAGCTGTTACAATCAGCTATCGATCCCTGAAAATTACCGCGACGTGCCGCTATTGTTGTCAAGCGAAAATACTTGCCGAAAACCACTTTTTGAACTCAAAATTTCAAGGTATTTTCAATTGAAAAAATCAAAACAAAAACCACCATTTTGAAAAAAAATCTTTTTTCTTTAATTATATTTCCGTTTCCGGTGAGTGTCGTGTGCAAAACGGCGGGAAATATGAATTGGGGAATGCACTGTATACAGTGTACAGTATATCAACTGACGTGACGTCGGGCGAGATATCTCGCCTGCAGTAGTCAGCTTAACGGCTGTGGTATATGCTATCCTGTATGGGATGATCCATATAAAAATGTAGCCAGTATCCTCTTAAATATTTGACATTCAATAGCTGATGATTAATAAATAAATGTGCTCTAGTGGTGTTATTAAACAAAACAAGCTTAACTTTTGAAAATTAACAAAAAAATTGCTGAATTTATTGATGTATAATGGTCACAAATTGTCTAAAATCAACTAGCATTTTTATACTAAATTTGTGACTAATACATCAATAAATTCACAAATACTTGTATAATTACAGACCACACATCAGTTTATAACATCCTTTCAGTGACCTGTTTTGCATGTCATTTCTTTCCAACTTAACCTGAAATTAACAAAAGGCATATTGATCCCCCTATGTAAGTGGACTGGCCCAAACATCCCAACAGTACAGGGGCGGGACGTAGCCCAGTGGTAAAGCGCTCGCTAGATGCGCGGTCGGTCTGGGATCGATCCCCATCGGTGGGCCCATTGGGCTATTTCTCATTCCAGCCAGTGCACCACGACTGGTATATCAAAGACTGTGGTATGTACTACCCTGTCTGTGGGTAACCAAAATGAGCTGAAGACAACTCCTGAAATGGTGCTAGCCGAGTAATCGCATGAAGTTTCAAATAAAATGTATTAACAATTTTATTGCAAGACAATTAATTTGCCACTCTACTAAAAAAAAAAAAAATTCCAGGCAATTGTGGAGGGGATCGAGATTGATCACTCGCATTTCCTGGTGAAGACTTTAGTTGGTAAACGTGTGCATTCTCCAAGTAGTGGGGCTAGACATAGCCCAGTGGTAAAGTGTTCACTTGATGCGCGGTCGGTCTAGGATCGATCCCCGCCAGTGGACCCATTGGGCTATTTCTCGTTCCAGCCAGTGCTCCACAACTGGTGTAACAAAGGCCATGGTATGTACCATCTTGTCTGTAGGATGGCATATATAAAAGATCCCTTGCTGCTAATTGAAAAGAGTAGCTCATGAAGTGGTGACAGCGGGTTTCCTCTCAATATCGGTGTGGTCCTTAACCGTATGTCTCAAACAATATAACCGTAAATAAAATGTGTTGAGTGTGTCTTTAAATAAAACAGTTCCTTCCTTCTCTAAGTTGTAGCATTAATTTTCAGGCTCTCTCTGCATGCGAGACCGAACCTCGACGACTGCTACACCGACGACAACGATGAAGCCCATCCCGAACCCTCCCCCAATCCAGAACAATTTCACAGTCAAAGAGAACCACACTGTGTGTATTTACATGCAGGCTGCATTCCAGATCTCGGTCATGTACACCAACAACAAGAATAAGGTACATTCAGTATAAGACTCCCATCATATGCTGCCATGTGGGATAGAAAAAGTACACACTAGTGTTTTCCCTAGCTTGTTTTAGCATTGTGCAGCACCATCCCATAATAGTCTAGCACCATCTTGCCGTAATCAGTGTCACGCTGCCCTGAAATTAAACCTGTCTTTTTCAGTAATTAATTATAAAATTGCCTTTATAAAACACCTAAAAAGGTATTATTAATTAATAAAATATGCCTTTTATATCTTTTGCCATTTATTTATTAAAGCAAGCACATAAATTACATTATTTCAATTTATTTTTGTGTATTTTTAACGAAATACAAGTGCCCCGAAAATGGTGAAAATGCCCCAGAAGTGTTTGGTCTACCATGCCTTGCCAAATTTCTAGGGAAATCACTACACCCGATGTCCCAGGGTCAAAATGTATACCACTGACATGATCGCATATGATGGAGTCCTTTGATCTCATCCATTCAGTAAATAAACAATTTATACGAAAAAAAAGTAACTTTTTAAAATTTATTTGACCATTTTATCATATTTGCTGTTTGTTTCATGTGTTACATATAATTTAACACTACAAATTAACAGATAGCTTTCATAATGAGTGTTTTAATAACAAAATATTTATTTAAAATTGTCTGACCTCGTATCATCATCTCACATTAATGATGACATTTACTAATGACGTCATATTAAACACAAGCACGTGATGCCCAATATGAGAGAGAAATGTCTTACATAAATTTCTTTCTAGAGATAGCTGTGTCCCATATACCTCAGGGTGAGAGAACATGCTATGAGGTCCTGTACTTGGTTAAAGTTGGGTACTAGAGGTATAGGTAGTACTAAACCAAATAACTTCGGAGGTGCACCTAACTTTCGATAACAGCAGTTAATACCACAAGTCCTGTGATTGGTGATAAATGTAAGTGTACTGGTTGTGAAAAAAAAATTAGTTTCATGTGGGCAAAAAATGTATGTGATATTATTTCATCTAGTACCACTGTCAAGTAGCCTTGTGCTTGAAAAAAAAAGAAGAAAAGAGTAAAATTTTGTGTGGAACTAGGGTAGTCATACATGCTACCCGTTATCTCTGAAATGAGCAGCTTGACCCCCAATTTTCTGACACTTTAAGGCTGAGGGATGGTAGCATTTATAACTGGTCTTTATGTTGATTGATACGCTTCAGGTAGGAGTTACCAGCGGTTGAAATAAGCACGTGTCCGTTTGTCCTTACAAGTGAAAATCTGCTCGGACAAACAAAATGTACCTTGGTGGTTATCTGGTGCACCAATAAAAAAAATTCAATGCAGTTTCATTTTGAGCAATCAAGAACATTGTCCTTGCACTTGAATAAAACAAATCATTTATTTGGACAAGTGAAATTATAGGTGGACAAGTAGATTTTTAGATGTACTTGTCCGGTGGACTAGTGAAATTTTCTGCTTATTTCCATCACTGGTTACTGTTGTAATCTGTGGGATATGATTTGGTAGTATACACCCTGTAACAATACACACCACGATACTTAATGACATGGGCCTCATTCCATGAAGGGATCTAGTGCTAAGATCACCGAGTACATATGGTTGTACCATTCCAAATAAAATCCCATAGGCAACCATGTTAACATTTGTACAAACACTATACATATGCAATATATCAACCAAACTATGACCCATAAAAAAAATTGTTACAACATAAATATAATGTATATTTTTCCATTTGTCAACAATTCCACTTATGTAAAGTATTTTTTCACTTTTTGTAACATAATGTACCAAAGCTGATCAACATTTTTGAAATGAAATATAAACTTTTTTTTCAATGGAACATATATTTATTCAGCAGTTCCACTGATGCAAAATATTTTTTTAATTTTTGTAACAGAATGTAACGAGGCTGTTCAACATTCCCAAATTGGTGAACGATGACACTGACGTGAAAGGGAACTGCAACACGACTCTGTACTCCAACCCTGCCCAGGAGCTGGAGATTTTCTTCTACAATTCCTGGTCTCTGAAGATGGTGTTCACCAAACCAAAGTCCAAGTCAACGCTGCTGTCTGCCGATGACTCAAAATTCTCCCTCAACGAAGTCATCGTCAAGCTAGACTTAAACACCACGATGTTCCCCGACGCCATGAAAAGTGAGTTCTTGGGGTTGTTTTTGAACTGTAATAGTGCAATTCTACGAAAAATTATGCCTCTGGAGTGAAATTTATTTCCCCCGTTATGCCTTTATTTTTCACATAGAATTATTTGTTAATAATCAATAAACCATAAAATACTCTGGTTTTAAATCAAAACTGTTCATGTGACCTGGCGGCCATCGTTAATTTGTGCTATTTCCTCCTAAGAATAGAACCCAAATTGCACTGAAATCTTTTTTCAAAACTGTCATCAAATAAACTTGAACTTATAGCATGATCTTGTTGCTTTTGAAGCTTAATTTTAAAGGGACACACCCTAGTTACGGCTAGTTGTTAACCATTACGGCGTTGTTTTTCGCTATTAAACCCATTTTTTCACAAATAAAATTGCGCTTTACTTACCGTTTATTATTTAGAATATACATTTCCATTTACCTGAAGTGTTTTTTGGTAATCCTGGTAATCCTGGTTTTTGTAATACCACAAAATGCATTTTTCGTATTTCTTAAAAACAGACGCACGTTTGAGAAAAAAACGTTGAGCAGACAAGGTCTAATCTATTTTTAGACGGGATATTTCCATTTCAATGTCACAGACGTTGGTATACCACGTGACTGTTATCATTTTGGTTCGGTTTGTTTTCTCGTGCACGGTTAGCGCAATCAACATCCGATTTGTTGTTGTTCATTTGTGAGATTTTTCTTCACAGTTCGTGAACATTTTCAGTAACAATAAAGTTCAGACAAGTAAGTATCTCAATACAAAACGTTACAAACCCTTAAAACCAATAATTTTGCTACGTCCTACGATATCTGGAGAGGGGATACAACCAGGACAGAACAGTTGGAACATGTCCAGGAGAGGTGAAAAGAACGCACCCCAAGTCTGTGAAATTTTTCGTGATGTAGGCATTGTTGTGCTTCGAGCGACATCTACCGGTGACATCAGAATACAAACTTTCAACATTATTACAAGCAATTGGGACATGGGGATTCCCATGGTATTTATCGATATAAAACCTGCTTTTTCACTCCATTTGATAAAAACGTGATCTAAGTGTGTTACAGGTTTGTAGATTAACCAAATTATAATTTATTTTCGCTGGATGGAACTAGGGTGTGCAGCTTTAATATTGCCCTCCTACAGTGCTACCATATATTTTTTTTAATATTATTTTAGTTGTGCCATGGTTACACAACATGGCCACATAATAATCTAAGTGGGCACACTAAGAATTAAAATTCATTGGTAACTGACATAACTCCCCCAGTCAGTAACTGATGCAACACATTAACACATACATGTACATTATTTTCCACTGTTACATTTCTTGTAGGCATAATGTAAGATTGTGAAATGTATTAATTTCCCAAACTAGAGTGAGTGTTATATAAAAAAAAAAAAAAAAAATTCTTGACCTGCAGGAACTGCAAATACTGTCACTCCTTAGAAGTTAATATGAAGATGTCTTTCACTAAAATAAAATAATCATTACTCAGTGTTTTCCCTAGCTTGTTTTAGCATGGTGCAGCACCAAGCCTCAATAGTCTAGCACCATCTTGCCTTAATCAGCACTATGTTGCCCTGAGATTAAAATAAGCCTTTTTCAGTAATTAATTCTAAAAATGTCTATAAAACACCAAAAAAGGTATTAATGAATAAACTATGCCTTTTATATATTTTGCCATTTCATTTACTAAAGCAAACAAATTACATCATGTTTATTTCAATTTTTGTGTATTTTTAATGAAAAACAAGTGCCCTGAAATTGGTGAAAATGCCACAAAAGTGTTTGGTCTAACATGCCTTGCCTAATTTCTAGGGAAATAACTATCAGTTAACAGTTTTTAAATAGATACTTGTATGTAGATGATAGTAGATGATAGCATTTTCACAAGCATCAATGCATATACCCTTATACTTCAAGATACATATTATATAGCTTTTGACGTGAGATGCACATAGAATTTGTTTCATTAGATATATTGTATTGCTTGTGATGTCAGAGGTAGATATTGTTTCATTAGCTTAGATTAATATATGTACAGCACCGTTTATTGTAAACAGTATCTATAATGTTCAATAATAATTACCGGTTACACAAATTTAGAATTGCAGTTTCATACATGTAATGGCAAGTCATTATTTTGCTAGTTTTACATTTATTTATGACAAATAACTACACATTAGATGATTTCATACATAATCTTTCATAATTAACTCAGAAAAATAAATCAACACTACACCGTACTGCCAGTGGTTTCCCATGAATTCTTGGCTAAAATTGTAAAGTACATAAACAGTTTGCATCAGTTATTCAACACAACAGCCAATCCTTTGTCATTGTGGAATTGCAACTTAAATTCAAAATGTGATTTCACACAATTAACTGTTGGTCACCTGCAATGGATTTTGTAATGATATAATTCTTTTTTACCTGTAAATGAAGTCATTTGGTTGTAATATTTTACGGGCATGCAATTTAATTCAAGAATCTTTACATTTCAAAAGATAAATAAAATAGTAATAATTTTTGGAAATGTATTATGCAATTGTATTATGAGATTGCCCCTTTAAATAGTTATAAATAGTAAATGTCCTTTCATTTGATAAATTGGTTACTACTCCTGAAAATATCCCAAGTTGCTGATATTTTTAGTAGAATACCTCCCAAGACAGCAACTTAGAAAATGATAGAATGAGAATCAAACATATTTGAACGAAGAGTCGGAAGACAAAGAGGTTGGAGAGGGAAAAGAACAGACTAGTGAAAAAGGGAGCAAGATAAAGTGAAATCAAACAAGAAAAAAAGACAGGACAGCAAGCTGAGAATAAACCCGCCCAAATTTTTAAGAAAGAATATGGGTTATTTACAATATCTGCCTTATTCCCATCGATCTCTTACAAAACATTTGGTTCGGTTCAGTCATTTGGTAATGTCATAAGAAAGTGAATGCAGTATATATACTTGGAAATTGCAACACAAAAAAATCATTACTTTTGATCAAGACGTACATGTAAACGTAAGCTGTTGTCTCATTGTTGAGGCATGTGTGCAGAAAATTTTGAAGGGAGTGGGTGTTTAAACTGGCTGGCATCGAGCGTGCAACTGCCCAAGTTACTGGAGGGGGTTGGTGTCTAGACTGGCCGGCATCGAGCGTGCAACTGCCCAAGTTACTGGAGGGGGTGGTGGAAAATTGTGAGAACCTGATGTCCTAAAATGCAATTTCTTGCATTCTACAAGTAAAATTCATCATGACAAATGCATATATATGCATATTAAAATAATAATAATAATTTGCTTCGTGCAGGGATAGGGTTGGGAAATGGGGGGGGGGGGGTTGACCCCCAACCCACCACCCTGAACATGCCCCCATTGTTAGTGTTTTTAATTCCCTTTTAATATTTATGTATTTCTTACAATTTAGATGAACCAGTTGCCAAAGACAAATGTTTTATTTTTAAAATATGTTCTTATTAGTTTTTATGATTAGTAAATGTTGTGTCGGTTACTTTTAGTATTATGTCAGTTACCCATTAATCAAGTTAATAAAAGATTCCTTCTAGAAAACTTAGTTCTTTTGTTCTAGTGATCATAGATTACCTGTGCACTACATTCTATTCTATATATACCATATATTGCTGTGTTTTAGCCGACTTTTGAAGTCTAGAAACACTTTCCAAAAGAAGAGTCGACTTATACACGGAGGCAACAAATTGGAGTATAAAATTCCAATCGAAAATACGCCTGACTGTGACTTATAAATTTTGATCAGACCCTTAGCCTTTCACAGATTAAGTACCGTATATCTTCGCCTATAAGTCGAATTTTTTTCACCCAAAAATTATTTTATAACTTGGGGGGTCGACTTATAAGAGGGTAAAAAAAATTCACCAAAAAATATTACTGTTTTGGGGATTATTTTACAAGTTTTACTGTTGAAGTATGCCATGTATTTATACTCAAATATGTTAATTTGACACATTTATTTTTTATAACCTATTTTTTGGGCAATTCGGTTTTGGTTATGCAATCTCACTATGCCAAGACAACAGTCCACTACTTAGTTAAATAAACAGTCATCACTAATAGTAAAAAATGTAAAACAATACTAATTACTGTTGCCTGAGTTTTTTTGAAATCTGGTCACTGCATAATCCAAACAATGATTAACGTCATGAAATTACTGAGCTTTCCCTTAAATAGACGATCTTGCAGTTCATCTCATCATTTGGTACAAAAAAGTGTACTTTCAGAGTATTCCTTACATTAATATGGCGGCAAAACTGATACCATCTAGTGATCTGTTGTCAGTGTTGAAATAAAGTTGTTGTCTGTGCACAAAACCATCTGTACAATACTATACAGTCAGTCAAACACCAGTTTACTAAGGGAATATTTCGTTTGAGCATGTAATAATGATAGTTGGATTGATACAATGTACAAAAACGTGTTTTTTGTAAAAATTTTCTTTTGTTCAAATATTTATTGTTCTCATGTGCTGAAAATAAGAAATATTTCAATATTTATAAGTAGTTTTTCATGGGTCGACTTATAAACGGGTCAATGAAAAAATAAGTTTTCAGGGCTTGAAATTAGGGACTCGACTTATAGCCGAGATCGCCTTACAGGCGAAGATATACGGTAACAATAATTTGTGCACCGTATAAATAAAACACCCCATCATGCAATATTATGCAGTTTTTTGTTCTTGAATGCATTATAAGTTTGATGAATAATAATAAAAAAATTACTTGTTTTATTGTCATTTCAATGGTAAAAACGTATTCTTTCCAACTGTCCGCCATCTTTGTTTGACCTGTGCTGGGACCAGTCTTTCATATAGCAAATTTAAGATACAAAACAGTGTTTTTTCTTCAAACAAGTATTATATTTCTAATAATTATTGTTTTGTTGGGAGGGTGCATTAAACTGTAAAGTAATGCCATAAATAAATTAAGCTCATTATTAACATTATCGACTGAAAAAACATAACATGAATTTCAGGACAATAATTACTCCCACTATTGTCACATGACAATACCATATACAGTGAACAGCTACAGTCACGGACCACATGATCTTTTGTTTCTGTGTGTGTGGTGAGGGATTAAACATGCCTCAATGATTTTACGTTTTGCTGTCCAGTGAATAAATTAATTACTTGTGTGCAGTGATATGTTGTTACAGCTTGAATTATTTATTTTTCTGTTATGCTTTATCAGTTCTAAATTATTTTTCACGGCATGGTAGATGTTAGCATTGCCGCATTGATTGCGATCGCGAGTACCGTTTTTGTAATAATAATAATAATAATAATAAAATTCTTTATTTTCAGAGGGTAAACACATTCAGTACAAGGTGACTGATCTCCCATGAGGCCCTCTCTAATCTAATAATTAAAGGGAAAACAAATATAATGAACAAGAAAAGCACAAGTCAATTTGTTAACAGTATTATTGAAATCGATACAACATACAGTTGGACAAAAGATGACCTCGGCTTATACACAAGGCCGATGATTTTGTACTAGATATTTAGGGTCAAACTAAGAGGTCGGCTTATCCAAGGAGTCGGCTAATACACAGCAATATACGGTACCTGAAAACTTGATGCTTCAGATTCAGAGAATTATGGCAAGTTCAAAGACATGTCAAATACAAGTTACTTTTTTTGTTGCGTCAGTTACCCACACTTCATTTGTGATTGTAGTTGCACTGAGATTGTATGCAAAGAAATGTTCTTTTAACATGACTTAATCACAACATATTTATTTCAATCAAAAATACTTATTGAATACTTTAAAAAAAAAAAAAAAAAAATCAAAGACGTTAAATGTCTGAATGTTGCGTCGGTTACCGTGGAATTGCCCAATAAGAATTATGTTGATTCATCCACTCATCAGGGTCGAGACGTAGCCCAGTGGTAAAGTGCTTGCTTGATGCACGTTCAGTCTGTGATCAGTCGATATCTGTGGGCCCACTGGGCTATTTCTCATTCCAGCCAGTGCACCAATACTGGTATATCGATGGCCGTAGTATGTGCTGTCCTGTCTGGGATGGTGCATATAAAATGATCCATTGCTTCTAACAGAAAAATATAATGGATTTCCTCTCTAAGACTGTTAAAATTACCAAATGTTTGACATCCAATAGCCTATTAGTATTTAATGTGCTCTAGTGGTGTCGTTAAATAAAACTAACTTAACTTTTAACAACCCGTCAAGAATGTAGGTCTGTTTTTGCGTCAATTTGTTTTCATTTAAAACTTTTAAGATCATTTGTAAGGTGATTTTTCAGCTTTTAAGCAAAATTCCATGGAAGAGTGTTATATTCATTTTAACAAAGTATACTGGATTTTTTCTGACCTTTATGTAAAGGGGAGTGAGGACAGGATTTAACGTAATGCTCACTTGAAGTGCTTGTGTCACAGCATCGAACCACCTCGGTTGGTCCATTCAACTGATTTGTTTTTTTCCCCCATTCCAACTGGTATGTGCTTTCCTGTCTGTGGGAAGTGCATATAAAAGATCCCTTACTGCATTAGGAAAAATGTTACGGGTTTCCTCTGACTACGTGTCAGAATTACCAAATGTTTACATCCAGTAGCCGATAATTGATTAATGTGGTGTCGTGAACTAGTTGTTCAGACGTTTATCCGATTTGAGCCGTTTTGTGTATAATAGTTTTCACATTTTTACATGGAATGATTTTAATTAAACAATGTGCCGGGTTGTTAGATTTTGCCTTTTCTCATTTGCAGACCAGAATCTGTCGGCAAGTGTTTCGAACCTGACGTATTTCGGTGGGAACAATGGAGGCGCGTTCAAGTGTAACAGCAACCAGACGATCATGAGCAACCAGATGGGCATCTCCCTCTTCTCGTCTGACCTCATGTACAAGGCATTCGGCACATCCAACAGCACCGACTTCGGATCAGGTACTGTAAGCCTTGTAAGGGGTGGAATGTAGCCCAATTTGTTTTAACAAGCACTCGCCTGATGCACAGTCTGTCTAGGATCGATCCCCATCTATCGGGTCATAGGTTTTAACAAGCACTCGCCTGATGCGCAGTCGGTCTAGGATCGATCCCCAGTCTTGTCAAGTCAGGTTGTAGGTTTGAACAAACACATTCAGAACAAGCTGTTGTATCACTTGCCTGTCATGGGTGCAGCTGTCGACTTTTGCCGGATTTTCCGTCCAGGACAGGAAAAGGTTTCAGCTTTGGGGTGGGTGGAGGTGTAGCCCACACTGGCATGTGCAAGGGAGCACAAGCAGTCTAACCAGGGTCAGTAGCAGGCGAGGGTTGGTTTTGGTGCTATTGAATTTGCAAATGTCCCATAGATTTAAAGCCAAATAGAAAATGATGCGTAATTTCTTGAAGGTAATTTAGAATGATTCATCAAAATTGAAAATGGAGCTAATTGGTCGATTTGAATTAGTTGATCGAAAGGTAGCTCCTTGCTGGAACCTTTTGGGATTGGGTAGAGTGAGCCGGTATTTTGTCAGACTCCCGGTGTGGGGTAGCTCACTGGTAAAATGCTCGCTTTGATGCGCGGTCAGTTTGGTTTTGATCCGCGTCAGTGGGCCTATTGGGCTATTTTTTGCTCCAGCCAGTGCTATCCTGTCAATGGGATGATGCATATAAAAGATCCCTTACTGCTAATCGAAAAAGAGTAGCCTATGAAGTGGCGACAGCGGGTTTCCTCCCTCAATATCTGTGTGATCCGTAACCATATGTCTGACGCCATATAAGCATAAATAAAATATGTTGTCATTAAATAAAACATTTCCTTCCTTCCCTCTGTCTATGAGCCTATTGGGCTAGTTATACCCACCTGGTAAAACATCTGGGTGTGTTGTATAAAATTTGTACCCACCTGTCTGCTTAATGTAGTAATTTAGTTAAATGTTATCTTTCCTGATCTAATCGGTGCATTTGCATGTCTTGGCGAGTAATGTTAGAAGTAATCATCAGATTTAGCATTTTTTTATTGTGTGTAATATATAAAATACCATTCATTTTCGCTAGGTAACATTTTGACGAAACTTGTGAACTATCCATGGTATCTGGCCTCACTTCTGTTCGAGCAGGTACTAATATGGGAAGTTCACTCGTTACGTAAGAATATCTAGTGAAAACGAGAGTGTATTTTATATTTCTTAACTGGCCTCGGTGGCGTCGTGGCAGGCCATCGGTCTATAGGCTGGTAGGTACTGGGTTCAGATCCCAGTCGAGACATGGGATTTTTAATCCAGATACCGACTCCAAACCCTGAGTGAGTGCTCCGCAAGGCTCAATGGGTAGGTGTATACCACTTGCACCGACCAGTGATCCATAACTGGTTCAACAAAGGCCATGGTTTGTGCTATCCTGCCTGTGGGAAGCGCAAATAAAAGATCCCTTGCTACTAATCGGAAAGAGTGGCCTATGTAGTGGTGACAGCGGGTTTCCTCTCAAAATCTGTGTGGTCCTTAACCATATGTCTGACGCCATATAACCGTAAATAAAATGTGTTGAGTGCGTCGTTAAATAAAACATTTCTTTCTTATATTTCTTGTTCCAGCCAGTGCGCACGACAGGAATATCAACTGCTGTAGTATATACTGTCCTGTCTGTAGAATGATGCATATAACAGATACCTTGTTACTAATGGAAAAAAATGTAGCTTGTGCTCCCTTTTCTAAGATCCAGAATTACCAAATGTTTGACATCCAATAGCCAATGATTAATAAATGTGCTCCAGTGGTGTCGTTAAAACAAAACTTTTACCTAATACTTGTGGGATGTAGGTCAGTGAGGTGCTGTTCTCACCTGAGATGCGGGGCGGGACGTAGCCCGGTGGTAAAGCTTTCGCTTGATGTGCAGTCAGTCTAGGATCGATTCCCGTCGGTGGACCCATTGGGCTATTTCTCCTTTCAGCCATTGCCCCACAACTGGTGTAATAAAGGCCGTGGTATGTACTATCCTGTCTGTGGGATGGTGCATATAAGATACAGGGCTTCTAGAATGTTTATCAAATCCACTAGCCATGGGATCAGTGATTTTATAATTCACTAGCCACAATTAAAATTTCACTAGCCCTTCTAGACTTTTATGTTAATACAATTTTACTAAATAATAGTAGCAATCGGTTATGTCACCTGAAGACAGAGATAGGGCATAAAAACTAACATTGATGGTTGGGTTGGGGGTAGGATATTCATATTTACAAAAGTATCTGCAACATTTGACTTTTTTTCACTAGCTGTTAGGCATGGCAATAGTAGTTATTTACTAGCCAAACATGAATATCACTAGCCATGGGAGTGGGGCTACCATAATCTAGAAGCCCCGTCTGGTATGACAATAGTAGTTATTTACTAGCCAAACATGAATATCACTAGCCATGGGAGTGGGGCTACCATAATCTAGAAGCCTCGTCGGGCATGGCAATAGTAGTTATTTACTAGCCCAACATTGAATATCACTAGCCATGGGAGTGGGGCTACCATAATCTAGAAGCCTTGCAAGATATGATAAAATAAAATACATAGTTTGCCAAGTGCAAGCTGCTGCAGTGACATGTTGCTAATACTTCGTTGTGGTTGTTGTAGATGTCAGTGAGTGTCCCGATGATGAAGAGACAAACAGCACCGTTCCCATCGCTGTTGGTGCCGCTCTCGCTGGTCTGGTGGTTATCGTACTCATCGCGTATCTGATTGGACGCAAAAGAAGTCGACGTGCAGGATACGAATCTGTGTAAATGACATGATGGAGTAACGATCAACGACGACGATGTCGGGAAGTCGCCAAACTGTTCTATTTGGTCTGCCTTTGTGATGTGATCTATTCAGTCTGCCTTGGTTGATCTAGGGGAGGGTTGGTCATAGGGAGGGTTCAGTTTTGCTGGGGGGGGGGGGAGGGGGTTGAGGTTTGGTCATGGGGAGGGTTGGTAATGGGAAGGGTTCATCTTTACTGTGGGGGAGGTTGAGGTTTGTTTTTGGGGAGGGTTGGTCATGGGGAGGGGTCGATTTTACTGTAGGGGAGGTTGAAGTTTGCACTAAGAGAGGGTTCAACTTTAGTGTAGGGGAGGGTGAGATTTGCTCTATGGAAGGATGGGAGGGTTCAGGGTTGGTCATTGGAGGGTTGAGTGTTGGAACTATAGAGGATAGAGGATTGGACTAGGAGTGGATATGGGGGGGGGGGGGGGGGGGGTAGTAGTTTAACAATTTAGGATAATAATTTAATTCAGGAGAGTTGGGAATAGGTTTAAGTGAGAGCCAAGTATAGATATTTCAGGCTAATTCGTAACTATTGGCAACATAGGTTTGTGGTTGTCATTAAAAATAAAATTAAAACTAAGGTAATTGGAATTATTTTGTGTATGATATTCTATTTTTAAATTTAAATAAATTGACGTAGGAGGGGGTAGTAATGGTTTTAAATTTAAAAAAAAGAAGAAAGGAAAATATACTAGGAGTAAAACCTTTATATAGGATATTTATCTGATTGGTAATTACCTATATAACTAACCTAATATGTTTAACATGTAAATAAACAGTAGGTTGCCATGGAGAGGAATGGAGTTACGGTATTTAAATTAAGAGACATTCCTACTGAAATGCTACATCTGTAAAATGGCAGGTTGGTGCATTCAAATGTGTTGTTTTTTTCCATCATTTTATTTTTAGAAATATTCATCCTACAATATAACTAGTGCAAAATACTTTTCATGCAGCTTGTTATGATTTTTCTCCATTTTGTTTAATGTTTTTTGAACTTAAGAACAGGAGTATTGTTTTATTTTTGCCCAATCAGTATATAACAAATTTAAATTTCCATAATCTAGATAGCTAGATATATTTTTTTCCAAGTTCACTTTTGTTCATCATGTATATTTCCAATTTAAAATGTAGACAAATGTTTTGATTTCTGTTCATTACGTACACAAGAAAATTTATGACTTGTCAGTTTGTAATTATTCTGTAATTGATATATTTAAAAATTGTAAATAATATATTAAAATAGTGCTATTTTTTATTAATGTTATTTGTTTAGTAATAGTGAAGATTTTAAAAATTAGATTTTTGTTTTGTTTGTGTATGACATTATTGCATAGTCAATGTTTTGTGCCCATTGTTGTATTAGTGGATGGTAGTGATGTGTGTGTGTGTGTGTGAGAATTTCATTATAACTATTTGGTGATGTTACTACAAAAGGATAGAAGTTTTCTTATATTGTATTACTCCATAATGAATCGAACTGCATTGAGATTTTGAACAAAGGTCAAAATTCAGACTACTTCAAAAGTGGGAATTACCTCATGGAATTTAGCAGAACACAGGAAGCTAACACTTGTTAACTATAAAAAGATAAAAGGAGCTGTTGTATTAATAATTTCATACTATTAAGACAAAACAATTGTTGTTGAATATCCATGAATGAGAAAAGCACAAATCTTACTGCCTTTGGATTTACACGGTAATTGGTAAACAATACAAGCAGTTTAAAATTGGTCGGTTTTCATTTCCTCAAGAATTGCTGATTTTATTGTTTGAAACAGAACCCAGTGATTTTAGAATCCAAATGAGTAATGGTTCTTGAGAAAAAAAAGATTATTTTATTATAACTAAGTGGGTTTAGGTAAGATGAGAAGGGGAGATAATTCATACTGTTGCAGTAAATGAACAATTCACAATTCAGATATTCTGTTCTTTGTCATTTTTGACTGGTCTTCAGTCCTGTTTCGTCCTGTCCATTTTATTTTATTTTAATTTCTATCAGTCAGTAACATTATATACTGAACTATATTGAAAATGCATCAAACATCAGTTGTTATTGCTATCGCAGGTGTGACATTGTTGTAAAACATGCAATAACACTTAACTCTTCTGTACAATTTTGGGGTCACTTATTGCCTACCAGAATGTATCCAGTTACACAAAATGTATTTTTTCTTATCGTATCCTTTTGGCAACTTCAAGTTTGACTGATGCATTTTCAATGAAGTTCAGTATAGTTGAGCATACATGTATATTTGCTGCTTGCGTGGATTTCCGGTTTAAATGAACCACATACTGGCTTTGTTTAGGGGTGACAAGTGGGAGAGGTCTATTTTTTTTATTTGTGTCTTGTAGCAATTGCAACTTGTTAAATTTTTAAGCCCTTGAACCCATAAGTTTTTTTGGGGGATACATTTGCACCAATGAATCCCATTTTAATATTAGATTCTTTGGAGTTTTGCCATTTCTGAATGGTGCCACAATGTTAACGGTGCTTTATGTAACAAGTAACACTATTTAAAGGAATTATCCAGAGTTTGCAACCATTGTAAACTCAGGACAGTCCATGAATATAAAGTGAAAATTGGTCTTCCGGTATATAGGTCTCTCAAAAGCATTTTCGTAGCCCAGTGGTAAAGTGCTCGCTTGATGCGCAGTCTGTTTGGGATCAATCCCCGTCAGTGGACCCATTGGGCTATTTCTCGCTCCAGCCAGTGCACCATGACTGGTACATCAAAGGCTGTGGTATGTACTATCGTGTCTGTGGGATGGTGCATATAAAAGATCCCTTGCTGTGAGTAGACCATGAAATAGCGACAGTGGGTTTCCTCTTCTCAATACCTTTGTGGTCCTTAACCATATATCTGACATCATATAACCATAAATAAAATGTGTTAAGTGCGTTGTTAAATAAAACATTTCCTTCTTCCTTCTCAAAGCATTTTTGTTTTTTTTTAAATTGTAAGCCATAAATAGTCATTGTAATTTGTATATAAAAATTTCATGTCATAAATGGGTCATTGTGACCTAATTTCAAGATTTAATTTTCATTAATTGTTGATTTTTCTAAAAAAAAAAATGAAATCAATTAGGTTAGTTACTTATATATTAAAGATTTCTCTTTTTCAATGCTACCAGTTTTGACTAAAACAATGAATAGTGTACTCAAAACTTGCACCAGCACTGAATCACTTGCTAATTGCGGAAAATGATCATGATTCAATGACAATGACCATCATTCAAGAAGAATGGCAATCATTTAAAGATCTGTTAACAATTTATATTCAATTATCATATGTTTGGATTTGCTTATTATAGTTGGTAAGTCTTTTGTGCATAATTTAATACCTTTACAAATCAGTGTAAATTGTTTTAACTGATGTCAGTAAATCAGAATTACTTTCTAACTCATCATCTGTATATTTAAAACTATTTTGGGGTGGTGGTCTGCTAGTGTCCTACAGGACTAATTCATCCCATTTTTACTTGTCCTTTCTGAAATTTGTTTTTGTCGCCAAAAGGTTTAAAAGACTTTAGCAAAATTTAAGTTTATTCCACTGGGCTGCACAACATCCACTAAATTGAGACAAAAACTGAAACACATCAAGGGTCTGATTGATAAATAAATGATATTTGTTAGTATATTCTAATTTTCATTTTGACTTCCAACAACAGAAGAAAGAAGAATATTTTATTATCAATATATTTTTATGATACAATTCTGTGTATAGACTGTCAAAATTTGCCTAAACTCTTCATAAGATGGATAATTTTAATGGACTGGAAAAAAAAGAAAAAAAGATTCAAACTCAATAATTTTAAATTAAAAGTTAATTAAATATTTGTGTTGTAATTTGTCCAAGGAAAGTTGTAAATTTTTTAAGGTAGAGCCCTTGTTTTGAAGGATATTTGTACCATAGATTTATCAGTAACATGGCTGGCTAGCTCTGCCACTCTTCAAATTTGTCAATTGCTAATTTTAAACTGACAAATTTTATTTTAATTTGGCGAAATAATTACATATAATGATTGATATATTTTGAAAAATAATGGTGGGTTTCTACAATTTTTGAAGTTAAAAGATAATTTGGCGAAATGTTCTGCACACCCAGAGCTAACACTGAGTAATGAAAAATTGGTCGGCCTGAAGTAAACCATGTATGACTGCTGCTGTCTCTGTTGGTTCACTTGTCCCTGTATAACTACATGATGTACATTGTCAGATATATCTAAGGGCTGTTCTAGAATTTATTTGGGGGCAAATGTTTTTAATAGCCTATCTCTCAAATTAAATTTTATTTAAACCAACTATAGAGAACAATATTGCAATAGATCCACTAGGCATTAATAAATAATTTCAATGAATCCTCTCTTTTCCCCCCCCCCCCCCCCCCAATATGATAGTTTTGGAACAGCCCTTGTATAACTGGTATTTGTAAATAAATATATATAAACACAGATCTCTAAGCATACTCAATTTCTGTACGTGGTGCATTACAAACAGTAGTTAGTAACGTGTGTAAATTTTTATCATTTTCCAGTTGTGAAATAAGACATTGTTTGTCAGTTCAAACAGTTGTACAGTTGGTTAGATTAATTCTGTTTTACGGCCAATTATGTCTGTTCACAATAAAGTTTTTCTGCGACTAGATCAGTATAGAATATTGACTTGCTCTGACCAGTTTGAATTGATTATTTTTGCACATCAGTAAATTTCAATTTCTATTTAGCTTGCTTGTTTCGTTGTGTGTCGGGGCTTTGTTTTGTTGGGGTTGGGGTTTTTTGAGGTGTTGGGTGGGATTTAGCTCAGCCGGTTGAGTGCTCGCTTGAGGTGCTTGTGTCGCAGAAACAATCGATCCATGTAACCTGTTTGGGTTTGTTCTAGATTAAACCAGTGCACCATAACTGAATAAAGACTGGTATGTGCTTTCCTGTCTGTGGGAAAGTGCATATAAAAGATCCCTTGTTGCATTAGGAAAAATTAGCGGGTTTCCTCAGTTAACTGTCAGAATTGTTTGACGTCCAATAGCCGATGATTAATTGATCAGTGTGCTCTGGTGGTGTCATTAATCAAACTTTTTTTAGGTATATGTATGAAGGAAGCACATGTGACTTAAGTCTATGCACATTTTGGGTTTTTTTTTTTGTTGTTTTTTTTTTTGTTTTTGTTTTTTTTTGGGGGGGGGGTTCTGGAGCCCCCACAGATGATTGACTGGTTCATGATGTGCCACATATTCATTATTATTAAACATGAGCGTACGGGACTACGTATGCCAGTGATGGAGCAAAATCCTAAATTCTGACAAAAATGATAAGATAATCGGACAAAATGTGCTAACCCGAGACCTTTTTACCATATATTTCCATCATTCAACCCTCAAAATTGGTAATAATCGGTGTAAAAATGTGTAGCGATTCATTTGCAACCCTATATAGCTGTTTGGTAGTAATGCTAATGTGAATAAATGATTTTTTTTAATCCAGATTTGGGCATGTTTAATTTGGGGCCAGCCTGCTCTCCTACAAAAATGGGAGCCGTACACCTATGTTAGTAAAGGTGCATTCTGAATTGAAAAGGAATTTTAGGTTCATTCATAAACAACATTTCGATCCCATACAATGCAATGTAAAAATACTTCCAAGATTATTATAAATTGGGTCCAGAAATGTAATATCTTGCTTTCAAGTAAATTTGCCCATTGAGCTATTTCTCGTTCCAGGCACTGTTCCACAATTGGTGTAATAAAGGCTGTGGTATGTACTATCCTGTCTGTGGTATGGTGCAATTTATATAAAATTATTTGAAGTTTAAATTCCATTTCTTTTTGTCCATTAGAGGGCGGGACGTAGCCCAGTGGTAAAGCATTCGCTTGATGCGTGGTCGGTCTAGGATCGATCCATGTCGGTGGATCCTTTGGGCTATTTCTCATTCTAGCCAGTACTCCACAACTGGTGTAACAAAGGCCATGGTATGTACTATTCTGTATGTGGGATGGTGCATATAAAAAGATCCCTTGCTGCTAATCGAAAAGAGTAGCCCATGAAGTGGCGACAGCAGGTTTCTTCTCTCAATATCCGTGTGGTCCTTAACCATATGTCCACCGCCATATAACCATAAAAAAAATGTTGAGTGCGTCGTTAAATAAAACATTTCCTTCAAGTAAAGTTATTGGCAGGTTTGGCTCAGTCAGTAGAGCACTCGCCTGAGCTGCTTGCATTGTAGCATTGAGTCACAGCAGTAGATCTATTCTCTGATCAGGATTTTATCAATTCCAACCAGTGCACAATGATAGATACATCGAAGGCTGAGGTATGTGCTGTCCTTTCTGGGAAAAAAGACATAAAAGTCTCCTTTCTGCTAATAGTGTTGTTTCTTAGAATCAATATCAAATGTTTGACATCCGATATCAAATGATTTATATATCAATGTGCTCTAGTAGTGTCGAACAAAACAAACTTAAGTATTTGACGTGAGTTAGAAATTAAAACAATTTTCATGAGAAGCATGGGGGTATGCCATCTTCAGACATCCCTCATAAACGACCGGCCTCGGTGGCGTAGTGGTTAGGCCATCGGTCTACAGGCTGGTAGGTACTGGGTTCAGATCCCAGTCGAGGCATGGGATTTTTAATCCAGATACAGACTCCAAACCCTGAGTGAGTGCTCTGCAAGGCTCAATGGGTAGGTGTAAACCACTTGCACAGACCAGTGATCCATAACTGGTTCAACAAAGGCCATGGTTTGTGCTATCCTGCCTGTGGGAAGTGCAAATAAAAGATCCCTTGCTGCTAATCGGAAAGAGTAGCCCATGTAGTGGCAAAAGCGGGTTTCCTCTCAAAATCTGTGTGGTCCTTAACCATATGTCTGACGCCATATATTCGTAAATAAAATGTGTTGAGTGCGTCGTTAAGTAACATTTCTTTCTTTCCCTCATAAACGTACCATCCAGGCGCACGTGAAGGAGGTATTGGGGGGGGGGGGGGGATCGACACCCCCCCCCCCCCACTCCCGCAGCCCTGCTTCAATCTAATTATCTTCCTTTTAAAGAATTATTTTCCTTCACCACCTAGAAACTTCGCTTACCAGACCCTGTACAATTTCGTGCACACGCGTCTACATAGTTCAGATCGGTTCACCACACCACACTACAAACATCTAAACATAGTGTATACCAGCTGTTTGACCTCGTAAGTGCAAACATGGGGATGATTCCTTTTGAGCTTGTATCTCGTTGTTTTGTTTGTTTGTTTTTTTTGGGGCGGTTTTTTTTTGGGGGGGGGGGGTAGATTTTGGATTGAGATATATTATTTTACCCTTTCCAATGTTTTTTACTCACATGATTGTGTAGGCTACTTGATTAGAAAAGAATTGTTAACTTTGAGTGCAGTCTCATCAGGTACGTACGTGTGAAAGGATGGCGGGTTGTGGGAGTGGTGGAGATCGAACTCTCCCCCTCTGCTCAAGCGAATTAAAAAAGGATAAATTTTCGACATCACTAAAACGTTTAGAACCCTACCTGCAAACGCGCCTGGGTGGGGTTTTTCTCTTTTTTTCTAACGTTTCAAATCGACAAAAACAGTTTTAAGTCTTTGGTGACAATAGAAGAGTATTCGCCCCTCCATCGGCTCCTCTGTGGTCCTTCCTAAACATTACAATGTTACTTTACAGAGTGATCGCAAAACTTGGTTAAAATCGATATTTCTAGCCGAAAGGCGCCAAAATGCTCCAGATGCAATGCTTCTGGCATAATTGAGTCACTTGGTTGTATTTTTATCTACCGGGGGATATCCCTGAATGCGTTAATTTGATTGGTGGTTCTCAAATATTTTGACCAATCGGATAGCGGTGTTCGTGTTTAACACATGGCCATTGTTAACTACCGGCTCACGCCATAAAACAATATTAATTGATTACAGGTGATTGGCAGGCTGTAATTTGCACGCTGATTTTGCCGCTCTTTTAATCATACTTTGAGAAAGGAGGACAGTATATCACAAATGCGCAAGTAAATCGCGCTTTTAACAGGAGATGAATAGTTGTGATGCAGCGACACTGGTTGAATGTTTCGGTTTATAACGGAGCACGTTTGAATGAGCCGAGTTTCAAATTTAAGGCTCGAGTATTGAATGGAGTAGGTAAACAGAACATTGCGTTAGAGACGGACAGCGAATCTATATGACTTCACATTACAGATTTCGTCTTCTGCACAAGGTGAGTTGTAGATTTAATTATTTGCATGTCAGGATCTTACCTAGGAATTTAGGAAAGGGGGGCGGGGGTGTCACGTCAGGGTGGTGTCTAGACTGGCGAGCGAAGTTTCTAGTAAGGTTTGAGTTATATATTATGCTCTCTGAAAATATATTTTAAAAAGAAAGAAAAAAATCGCTTTGCCAGGGAAGAAGTCAAATCCACCCACCACCCACCCCCATGCACACGCACCTGTACTTTCTAGCATAAAGTAAATAGGTGAGGGGCGTAGACAAAAATGACATTAAAAAGGAGCTTTTTAATGGGGACATATAAATAGTAAATATAGTATACTTCGGAGTGTAGATATAATATTATAAATACATGTTGTTCATTACAAATGTATGGAAATGCACTTTCAAAGGGTCTAGGATTTAGAAAACGTGTGCATAAATTATGCATAATCAATTTTTTTTAAAAACGGCAATAAGATGTTTCAATCCTCTCTTCTTTTTTCCTTTTTTTTTGTTTGTTTGTTTCTTTTTTTTTTTCTTCTTTTTTTTTTCTTTTTTCTTTTTTCTTTTGTATATAAAGTATACAAGCAATTAATCATCTGTGTTGTATAATTGCAAGAACAAGTTTCAACACCAAAATAGGTCTATCCGGCCCGTGAGAGGCTAAGATGAACTTGGTGGTTCGTTGATAGGATGCTTAATTTAAAATGCCCCAGACTGCACCTACTGCACAACATCTATAATTCAAAACATAACCGCTGAGCATGTCTGTTACTCTTGCCTCATCGAGTTTGAAGTAGCCGGCGGCCTTAGCAATTAATCACTGTAGGAAGGTTTATTTATGACGTCACCAATCAATAGAGAAAACTACTTGTGTATACCATTAGATACAATATATTTTTAAACGGATTTGTTTTAAAACGTATGTAACGAGCGGAAGCGAGTTGGATATAGAGAATGCTACATGGGTGGCCGTTAGATATCATTTATCTTACAACGATTTGTTTTAAAATGTATCTAACGAGCGTTAGCGAATTGGACCTAGATAATAGCCTACTACATGAGTGGCCGTTAGATATCATTTATCTTACAACAATTTGTTATAAAACGTATCTAACGAGCGTTAGCGAGTTGGATATAGAGAATACTACATGAGTACCTGTTAAGATACCATTTATCTTACAACGCGTTGTTTTAAAAGGTATCTAACGAGCAAAAGCGAGTTGGATATAAAGAATACTACAAGAATACTACAATAGTTGAATACGTTTTTAAACCAACGGGTTGCAAGATTGGAATATACACGAATGTAGGATGCTATTTCTTACTTATCCTCAAAAACTAGGTTTAAAACAAATATAGAGTCGGTGATCAAAGCGAATTTTCTTTTTAAAAATATATTTTCGGGCCGAGCATAATTCGATCCTCTTAGTAACTTCGCTGGTCAGTTTAGAACCCCCTGCATCAATTCCGGCACACTCGCCAGCAATGATACTCCTAAATCAGGTCATCTTGTACAGTGATGTGTAAGAAAAGCTTTCTATTTAGTTTAAAGAGGAAGGAAGGAAATGTTTTATTTAACGACGCGCTCGACATTCGCATTTTATTTACGGTTATATGGTGTCAGACATGGTTAAGGACCACACAGATATTGCGAGAGAAAACCCGCTGTCGCCACTTTATGGGCTACTGTTTTCGATTAGCAGCAAGGGATCTTTTATATGCACCATCCCAAAAACAGGATAGTACATACCACGGCCTTTGTTACACCAGTTGTGGAGCACTGGCTGGAACGAGAAATAGCCCAATGGGTCCACCGACGGGGATCGATCCTAGACCAACCGCGCATCAAGCGAACGCTTTACCACTGGGCTACGTCCCGCACCTTTAAAGATGAATGAATGAATGTTTAAGGACACCCCAGCACGAAAAATACATCGGCTATTGGGTGTCAAACTATGGTACCGTAATGCAAACAAATGATGATCAACATCAATATAAAAAGATTTAAATAAAAACACAGTGTAAAGAACTGTCCAAAAATGCAAATATCACAGATAGATACTGAATTTCAATTTGTGCTGTATTGGCCATTCTCAAAGAGAATGTTACACCCTTGCACCACGGTGAGGTTTCGAGAATATTTTACTTGGGCTTTAAAATAGACCACGTACATTAATTTTCTGGGGGGTAGGTGGGAAGCGGGGCGGGATTTAGCTCAGTCGGTAGAGTGCTTGTTTAAGGTGCTTGTGTCGTTGAATCCATTCAACTGATTGGGGGTTTTCTCGTTGCAACCAGTGCACCACAACTGGTCAAAGGCCGTGGTATGTGCTTTCATGTATGTGGGGAAGTGCATATAAAAGATCCCTTGCTACAATGGAAAAGAAATGTAGCGAGTTTCCTCTGATGACTTAAGTGTCCAGTAGCCGATGTTTAACTAACCAATGTTCGCTAGTGGTGTCATTAAACAAAACAACCTTTAACTATTCTACTGATTTGTGTTAAATACAGCAGTATTTGAAACAAATAAATTATATATATATATGACTAGACATGTTTTTATGAAAGCTGTTGCCAATAACTTTCTGGGGCGGATCTAGAGGGGGGTCCAAGGTGTCCGACCCCCCCCCCCCCCCCCTCAAATTTGAGAAGTGCCCCTTTTATTTAGGATTTTTAGGTTTTTTACAAATTTATTTATTCTGTCAATGTATAGAACACTGTAGAATACGTCTGCCAGCGTCCCTGTTGTAGTACTATTATATTATGGTCCATGTGAACCGTGTGTAATTTTTCAATAGTGCCTTTTAATAATGTTATGGTGCCCTTTTTGTCTTGCCCCCCCCCCCCCCCCCCCCCCCCCCCCTATCAGAAAAGCTGGATCCGCCCCAAACTTTTGATAGCGATGACATAAGTTTAATAAAACTGTTGTGTTTGTATTTTGCATTAATAAAAGGTGGAGCGGGATGTAGCATACACATGATGGCCTATACTATAGTTCATTTGTGTTTTAGGACTACACTAGTATGAATATATCAGAATACGGGTGCAGGACGTAGCATACGCATGATGGCCTATACTATAGTTCATTTGTGTTTTAGGACTACACTAGTGTGAATATATCAGAATACGGGTGCAGGACGTAGCATACGCATGATGGCCTATACTATACTTCATTTGTGTTTTAGGACTACACTAGTGTGAATATATCAGAATACGGGTGCAGGACGTAGCATACGCATGATGGCCTATACTATACTTCATTTGTGTTTTAGGACTACACTAGTGTGAATATATCAGAATACGGGTGCAGGACGTAGCATACGCATGATGGCCTATACTATACTTCATTTGTGTTTTAGGACTACACTAGTGTGAATATATCAGAATACGGGTGCAGGACGTAGCATACGCATGATGGCCTATACTATACTTCATTTGTGTTTTAGGACTACACTAGTGTGAATATATCAGAATACGGGTGCAGGACGTAGCATACGCATGATGGCCTATACTATACTTCATTTGTGTTTTAGGACTACACTAGTGTGAATATATCAGAATACGGGTGCAGGACGTAGCATACGCATGATGGCCTATACTATAGTTCATTTGTGTTTTAGGACTACACTAGTATGAATATATCAGAATACGGGTGCAGGACGTAGCATACGCATGATGGCCTATACTATAGTTCATTTGTGTTTTAGGACTACACTAGTATGAATATATCAGAATACGGGTGCAGGACATAGCCCATTAGTAAAGGTGGGCCCATTGGGCTATTTCTCGTTTCAGCCAGTGCACCACGACTGGTATATCAAAAGCCGTGGTATGTGCTATCCTGTCTGTGAGATGGTGCATTTAAAAGATCCTTTGCTACTAATGGGAACAAATGTAGCGGGTTTCCTCTCTAAGACTATATGTCAAACTTAACAACTGCTTGACATCCAATAGCCGATGATTAATAAATCAATGTGCTCTAGCGGTGGTGTTAAACACAACAAACTTTAACTTTTTTTTATATCAGAATTAGTACAAGTTTTATAGCTATGTTTTATAACGCGGTGATTCAAACCGGAAGAAGGATCATGAATTCTTTCTCTCGATTGTTTCCGTTACTGCCTAGTCGAGCTAACTCCGTGCTGTTCCGATTGCTTATAGGAAACACATTTCGAGTCTCACAAAGCTATAACAAAGGCAGGATGTTGGGGGAGCGTGGGGGAAGAGAAGTTATTATGCAAGAAAAAAAGAAGAAAAAAAAGAGAAATTTTTTAAACAAACAAACAAAAATCTACATCCGATTTATTCCCATTGCATGAAATAGATACACATTAAAAGCATCTATTATTCTATACATCATCGGTAAAGGAAATGAAATGTTTTATTTAACGACGCACTCAACACGTCGGACATATGGTTAAGCACCACACAGATATTGAGAGAGGAAACCCGCTGTCGCCACTTCATGGGCTACTCTTTTCGATTAGCAGCAAGGGGTCTTTTATATGCACCATCCCACAGACAGGATAACATATACCACGGCCTTTGATATACCAGTCATCGTTAAGGTTAACTATATAACAAACTGACGACCTTTGACCTATTAGTGATGTTTCGATGATCGATTATAATCGACCGGCGTCGTGGTTAGGCCATCGGTCTACAAGCTGGTAGGTACTGGGTTCGGATCCCAGTCGAGGCATGGAATTTTTAATCCAGATACCGACTCCAACCCCTGAGTGAGTGCTCCGTAAGGCTCAATGGGTAGGTGTAAACCACTTGCACCGACCACTGATCCATAACTGGTTCAACAAAGGCCATGGTTTGTTCTATCCTGCCTGTGGGAAGCGCAAATAAAAGATCCCTTGTTGCCTGTGGCGATAGCGGGTTTCCTCTAAAAAACAGTGTCAGAATGACCATATGTTTGACGTCCAATAGCCGATGATAAGATAAAAAATTAATGTGCTCTAGTGGCGTCGTTAAATAAAACAAACTTTACTCTTTGTTTTACGATTATAATCGAAACTTGATCGCTTCGGCTATACCGATGTTGTGATCGATTATAAAATTCCATAATCGATTGTCGCAATTGTTTCTACGGTTCAAATGATGAATTTGATGTAAATAGTCTAAGGTTTGGCCTTGTCTTGGTGTGTAAAGCAAGGGAAACTGATATCAAATAGGTATCAAAGGTAAACGTTTTAAGTTGTAGAATCTATCCCCGTGAGCAGACTGAGCAGTGAGCAGTGAGCATAACCACAGGTGCGTGGTCCTAATAATATGAATCTTTCTTAAGTTTATTTCATACAATGCTAACCGATTGTGTAATCGGACATTGGTCGGTGGGTCACAATGGCAGGGCCGTAGCTAGGAATTTTTTTGTTTGGCGGGGGGGGGGGGGGGGGGGGCAACTGAGTAGTTAATAGTCTAAAACTCCTCAAACGGTTAAGAACAGAATTAAAAAAAAAAAAAAGTTTCTATAATGTTTTCCGGATCCCCCTCCCCGCTAGCTACGGTCCTGAATGGAAAGAAAGAAAGAAATGTTTTATTTAACGACGCACTTAACACATTTTATTTATGGTTATATGGCGTCAAACATATGGTTAAAGACCACACAGATAATGAGAGAGGAAACCCGCTGTCGCCACTTCATGGACTACTCTTTTCGATTAGCAGCAAGGGATCTTTTATATGCACCATCCCACAGACAGGATAGTACATACCACGGCCTTTGATACACCAGTCGTGGTGCACTGGCTGGAGCGAGAAATAGCCCAATGGGCCCACCGACCGTGCCGTGAATGGTGTAATCCAGTTATAACCGATGATCGCTGATGGAATTCCGATCGATTCCCAATACTATGAGTACACGGTTTAAATGTATTTTACTTTACTTTAAATATAAAAGTTACCCTTTAAGGAAAACAAACATTTGGGCACTCCGTCGGTGGGCCCATTGATCCATTTCTCGTTCCAGCCAGTAGGCCTAGTTCACAACTGGTGTAGGCTAACAAGGACTATGGTATGAACTGTCTTGCCTGTTGAATAGTGCAAATTAACTGAAGATCCCTTTCTGCTAATCAAAAAAAAAGAGAAAAAAAAAAGAGTAGTCCAAAGAGAAACGGTAGTGAGGGTTTTTTGTTTTTCTAATTAATATCTCTGTAGTTCTTAGGGGGTGGGACGTAGCCCCGTGGTAAAGCGTTCGCTTGATGCGCGGCGGGTCTGGGATCGATCCCCGTCGGTAGTACCATTAGGCTATTCTCGTTCCAGTCAATGCTCCACAACTGGTGTAACAAAGGCCGTGGTATTTACTATCCTGCCTGTGGGATTGTGCATATAAAAGATCCCTTGCTGCTAATCGAAAAGAGTAGCCCATGAAGTGGCGACAGCGGGTTTCCTCTCTCAATATCTGTGTGGTCCTTAACCATATGTCTGACGCCATATAACCGTAAATAAAATGTGTTGAGTGCGTCGTTAAATAAAAACATTTCCTTCTTCTTTCCTCTGTGGTTTTTAATTACTAGTAGATGTCCAACGCCATTTAACCGTAATTAAAATGAGTTTAGTGCGTCGTTAAATTAACTATTTTGTAGACTTTCTTTCCACTTTCATTCCCCCTTCTCACAAAAAAACAAACCAAAAACATAGAAAAAAAAGTGCCCTGTTTTATTATAGTCTGATTAAAAATCGATCGGCTGGTACAAAACGATTATAGCCGATGATCGATAATGACATGCTAACCGATTATCAATACTACCCGAAACCGCTTTCCTCTAATATCGATACACTTGTTTTCATCTGATATCAGTTTAGTCACCGTTCGCTGTCCAATCACCCTAAGCGATGGCAGACAGGCAGACAAGATAGGTTTTTTATTCAGTTGTGTCGTTGACGAAACCGCGAGTACTGATTGCGCTGTGTGAAAATCGATGCACGTTACCGGGCGTTGTCGTAAATCACTATTAACGACGGTCTTCTTCACACGCAACCGGATAATGAGGCAGTAACTATTTGTTGATTACCTCACGACTAAGTCTGTCGTGGCTTTTTGAGATGACAATGGTAAAACTACTTTGGGTAGGTCAGGTCATAGGACTTTACGTGCACATTCAGACCAAGCTGTTGTAGCGCACGCCTGTCTTGGGCACTACTTTGGTTATCCTGAGTGTCTACATGTAGTTGTACTGTGGGGCTGCTGCCCGCGTTCAGTTTAAGCGAGCGCCCTGTGATGGTATTAAAAACGTCCACTAGACTGATCTTAGCGATTAATGTTCAAAGAATTGTCATAGAGCAAGAACCAGTAAAATCTGATTTTAACCTTTTGGACGGAAAACAGTTTTTATTTTACTATGCCATAATTATCACATCCGTGCTAATTGTTAGCGGGTGCTTGCGATAAAATCCTATATACTGAACGTAGGCATGGTATAACGACAAAACGAAACAATAAAAAAAAAAAAAAAAAAGTAAAACATTGAAAAAAAACAGAAAAGAAGAAAAAAAAAAAAAACAAACTCCAACACTAAAATACAAAACAAAACTCCAACACTAAAACGCAATACAGTCCACCCCACCCGCCAAAGAAAGAAAGAAAGAAAAAACCCATCACCATCACCAATATATATTGAAAACTATACATCAGAATTACCAATAATAAATACATAAATTGAAAATAAAATAAAATTTCGGTGGTATGGTTGATTTGCTATTCGATCAAGAACTTTTAAATGTGAGATCGACAACTATGCCCAACAACAGACATTTGTCCGTTTATTCATTCGTTTTTCTACCGTACAGTATATAATTCGTAGCCTACCTGTTTGAATAGGGATGGATCTGGGTCAGTCGATAAAGCGCTCGCTTGGGTTGCTTGCGTCGAAGGATCGAATCCCCCTCTGTGGACCCATTCTCTGATTGTTTTTCCACCCAGCCCCAATCAGTATTGCGACTAGTACGTCAGTCGCCTTGGTATGCGCTGTCTTACTTGTTTGAAAATGCATATAAATCTGAAGATAAAACCCCCCATATGATTGCACAAGGCAGAGTCGAAATTTGTTTTTAACCAAAGTCGTGATTGCTTCCATAATCCACTGTTAGGTGCTCGTCCTTAAGACGACCGCCACTCCCCTACTAGGAGATACGTAACAGGGTGTTTCATCCCTCCTGCACCGTCTGTAGGAGGACTGCCACCCCACGACTAGCTTAGAAAACCCAAACTTGCACAGGCTAGAGCTCAATGGAATATACACACAATGATGGCCTGCAATCATGAATCACTGTAAAACAGTGATGATACCAGGTGTTCACGAAAGGTGAACATATCCCGCTCCACAACTAGGGACTTGTTTGCTGTAGTCTGTGCTTCGTGGCGGGTGCCACCTAAAAGACCCCTTCCTGCAGCTAATGGAAACATGGAGCGGGTTTCCGTTGAAAACTATACATCAGAATTACCAATATGTATATATAACATCCAATAGCCAGTGATTATTTAATTACTCTGTTCTAGTGGTGTCTTTAAGCAGATGCAACTCTTTTTTTTGTTGTTGCATGTATACCCACAGAAAGAAAGACAACTACAACTTTATAAAGGCTGTAACGAAAGAAGATTATCTCCCTTTATGTTTTTTATGTCATGGGAATTTAATGCAAGTTAACAACTAAGGGCTTTACATATAAGTATATATATATATATATATATACATGTCTGGGGAACTGTATATAAAATATCCCTTGCTACTTTATCGATAAAATTAGTATATGTGTCGCAAAAGTGTTTCCCTTACTTTCTCCCAATCGACCAAATAACCATCTTACGATTCTTACACATTAAATAGCCTTGTCGTAATTTAAATTGTGTTGGGGTGTCGTTTAATAACATTCCTTTCTTTTCCGTTTTGTATATATATACTGTAAATCATGAAATTAATGCGAGCAAGTAATTAATGCGAAAAATGCGACGAACACATCGACGCAATAATAACTTGACGCATTTGTTTTAGTCTCATTCCCAATACAACAAAATGTGCAGGATTTTACTATAATACTTCTAAATAAAATAAAACTTTTATAATATAAAGATGAAACAAAATACAAAAACTATTTTTGTTAAACGTCTTTTTGTGAATACTTAAAGAATCTTTGTTTCGTTTCGATGTTGCCATTCTGTTTTCACGTTCCTTTGAATATCATAGCGGTTATATAATACAGTGATGTTCCAAATGTTTTGTTTTTAAAAAGCTCATTTTGCGATGTGAGTATTTGTCAAATTTTCTTACACTTCTGGATTACTGTATACATTTAAACTGTTTTGAACATTTGTAAAATTATAATCAACAAATTTTATTACTAAATATATTCCTTTAAAAATTAAACAGTAGAAAATTATATATATTAAATATGTATATATATACTAGTATTTATATATATATACACACACACACACACACACACACACACACACACACACACACACACACTTTAGGGGTGGGATGTAGCCCAGTGGTAAAGCGCTCGTCTGGTGCGCATTTCGTCTGGGATCGATCCCTGTCGATGGCCCATTGATCTATGTCTTCTTCCAGCCAGTGCTTCACAACTGGTATATCAAAGGCCGTAGTATGTGCTATCCGGTCTGTATCCCCGTCGGTGGACCCATTGGGCTATATAATAATATGGCATGGTGCACATAAAAGATACCTAGCTACTAATGGGAAAATGTAGCGGGTTTCCTCTCTAGGACTATATGTCAAAATTACCAAATGTTTCACATTTAATAGCCGATGCTTAATAAACCATTGTGCTCTAGTGGTGTTGTTAAACAAAACAAATTTTAACTGACATTTACAACTATTACACGACAATGACGGCGATATTTAGCTCAGTCGACAGAGCGCCCGTCTAAAGATTTTTAGGGTCTAGGATCGAACCTCCTTGGGAAACGCTGACTTTTTTCCGTCCCGATTATTGCCCCACGGCTGGTATATAAAATGCTTTGGTATGTGTATTTCTGTCTCCTCTGGGTTGTCAAGCGGTCAGGCCCTTTTTAAGGGCCCTATGGGCAACCTAGGGAGACACCACATCACCGTAGAGGTCTAATTAACGAGCTACTCTCGATTCACTAATATCAAAATCTATATTAGCTCTGACACTTTCTTTTTGACCGACCGTTCAAAATTGCGCCCAAATTCCTCAATCAAAATTGCGCACCTTTTCTCTTTGGCATAATTTCTGCTCCATTCAAAATTCCATAGCACCATTATTTTGAAGACTACGTGTCAGAATTTATATCTTTCTCCATCTTTTTCGTACTTATACCCAATTAAGGTTCAAGCACGCTGTCACAAGCAAGTATACACCTCAGTTGTCTGGACTGTCTATTAGGACATTGTGTTAAATGTTAGTTGTCAGTGGTTAGTGAGAGAAAAGAGGGTGTAGTGGTCTTACACATACCCACCGACTGAGTCGTTAAAACTCGCTCTGGGTGGGAGCCGGTACTAGGCTTCGAACCCTGTACCCACCAGCCTTATGTCCGATGGCTTAATCACGACACCACCGCCATTACCAAATGTTTGACATCCAATAGCCAATGATTAATTAACAGGGCTAGAATCTATCGGCGATCATGCGGCAAATTTCCACAATGCCCTGGTTATATGCTCCAGTACCCATATAATTAAACCGCCTCAGGGCCAAACTTGCCGTGCCTTAATTTGCATGTTACTGCTTGGTCATCATACTCAAACGCAAGTTTTGGAATCAATTAACGTTCACCTGTTCACCTACATTTTCGTCGCGTTGCCCTGCCTTCTGATTGCAATCTCCTTTACAAAATCTCCATCGGTCAATGCAAAATGGCATTCCAAAATTCGAGATCTGAATTAATCAATGTGCTCTAGTGGTGTCGTTAAACAAAACAATCTTTAACTTTTAAGTACAGTAAAATGTATCTTAAAGAGTATTAAAAAAACTTCTTCTTCGTGAGGACGGCATGGGGGCGGGACGTAGCCCAGTGGTAAAGCGATCACCTGAGGCGCGGTCGGTCTAGGATCGATCCCTGCCAGTGTGCCCATTAGGTCATGTCTCGTTCCAGCCAGTGCACCATGGCTGGTATATCAAAGGCCGTGGTATGTGTTATCTTCTCTGTCGGATAGTGCATATAAAATACCTTTTACTACTAATGGTAAGAAAGAAAGAAAGAAAGAAATGTTTTATTTAACGACGCACTCAACACATTTTATTTACGGTTATATGGCGTCAGACATATGGTTAAGGACCACACAGATTTTGAGAGGAAACCCGCTGTCGCCACTACATGGGCTACTCTTCCGAATAGCAGCAAGGGATCTTTTATTTGCGCTTCCCACAGACAGGATAGCACAAACCATGGCCTTTGTTGAACCAGTTATGAATCACTGGTCGGTGCAAGTGGTTTACACCTACCCATTGAGCCTTGCGGAGCACTCACTCAGAGTTTGGAGTCGGTATCTGGATTAAAAATCCCATGCCTCGACTGAGATCCGAACCCAGTACCTACCAACCTGTAGACCGATGGTCTAACCACGACGCCACCTGAGGCCGGTTAATGGTAAGATTACCAAATGTTTGACATCCAGTAGCCGTTGATTAATAAATCAATGTGCTCAAGTTGTGTGGTTAAACAAAAGAAACTTTTAACTTTTACGGACGGTTATTTATTAGAGATCATTTCGGTCTTTAATAGATGATTTAGGAGTTACAAAAGTAAAAAAATAATGTGATCTCTGGAGTAAAGTGGCTGCTTAAAACAGCTCAATTTGTCAGATAATATCAGATAATAATATGCCTGTTATAGCAGGTGGCTGCTTAATACAAGTCAGATTGTTATATATTAGAAAATTAAGAGTAATAGTGCGGTGGTATCTCAGACGAAAACAAATTTTCTGATCTCTGGTCAGCGCGCGCGTCGATTTTGACCCTCGCGCGTCAACTTAAAAACCCCCAAACATTGTTGCTTAACAGGTGGTCTTTAGAAGAGTGTTCACCAAAATATAATGTTTGTTAAATAAAAGATTAATTTTCACGAGTGCTACTACTACATAAAATACGGTAAGAACAAGAGAAAACATTAGTCAGAATTGTAGTTTTTAAATATATATATATTTCTATTTATACATTTATTTCTAAAAATAATAGAAAGGAGAAGATATTTTCCTCCAAGCGCTATCAGTTGTTTTCGCGCACATACTTATCTTCAGGGTATTATGTGATGTATTTATATATAAAAAACTTTATGAATATTCATATTCATGTACATGTACACGTAGTGAAATAAAATTAAAAGATAAGGTTTGTTTTGCTCAGCGACACCGCTAGAGCACATTGATTTATTAATCATCGCCTATTGGATGTCAAACAATTTTCCATTAGTAACAAGGGATCTTTTATATGCAATATCCCACAGACAGGATAGCACGTACCAGTCGTGATGCACTGGCTGGGACAAGAAATAGTCCAATGGGCCCACCAACGAGCATCGATCCCAAATCGATCGCGTATCAAGCGAGCGCTTTACCACTGGTCTACGTCCCGTCCCATAGTGAAATAACGAAAATAGCACGCGCGCCCCCACACACACAGAGTTGGAAACAGATAGAGAGAGTGGGAGGGAGGGAGAGGGAGAGAGAAAAAAAAAGAGAGAGGAAGAGAAATGAGAGAGAGAAAGAGAAAGAGAGGAAGGAAGAGAAATGAGAGAGAGAGAAATGAGAGAGAGAGGAAGGAAGAGAAATGACGGAGAGAGAGAGAGAGAGAGAGAGAGAGAGAGAGAGAGAGAGAGAGAGAGAGAGAGAGAGACAGACAGACAGAGACAGAGAGAGACAGAGACGGAGCGACCCAAAGCACAATCTGATAAGAAGTGTAATGTATGTACATGTAGTTTACTCAGTACTTTGAGAATTGAAAATGTTTTTAATCGTGGATTTAATAATCGAAAAAAGTCCGAACGTAGTCCAGTGGTAAAGAGCTCGCTTGATGCGCGTTCCAGCCAGTGCACCACTACTGGTATATCAAAGACCGTGGTATGTGCTATCCTGTCTACGGGATGGTGCATATAAAAAATCCATTGCTACTAATGGGAAAATGTAGCGGGTTTCCCATCTAAGACTATGTGTCGAAATTACCAAATGTTTGACATCCAATAGCCGATGATTTATAGATCAATGTGCTCTAATGTTGTCGTTAAACAAAACAAACTTTTTAATAATCGAAAAATTAACCGTTTGGCTCTATCGATGCGATGTTTACTGTAATAGTTCCTCTAGTTTAGACGATAGAATTTATTATTTGTAAACATGCTGAGGTTTGGGTTTGTTTTCATAAAGAAGGTTTGGGTTTGTTTTCATAAAGAACAACAAACAAACAAAAAACCTCGTACAGTACCCCCTCCCTCCCGTGATAAAATCCTTGCTACGCCAATGCTTGAGTGAGCTAAAAATAGCGACATTTCGGAACTTGGCATTGTAAAGACGATTGAAAGTTCAGAGAAGATCTAATAGTCAGCTGAATATGAGAAAAACAGCATATTCCCACTGCAACACGAATATGATACCTTAGAGAAGGTCGGGCATGTTTTTTCTTTTACTATGTACATTTGAATGTGAGCGTTACATGCGGCAACTCAGCCGACGAGAGTTCTACTTTAATTTGAGGTGGTCTGGAATACCTACGACAATGAAAAAAGGAAAGAAAAAGGAATGTACCTCAGTAAATTAAAAAAATAATAAGTAAATAAATAGTTTAATTAATTAATTAATTAATTTTGCTAGAGAGAGAGAGAGAGAGAGAGAGAGAGAGAGAGAGAGAGAGAGAGAGAGAGAGAGAGAGAAAGGAAGAGAAATGAGAGAGACAGAAAGAGTGTGTCTCTAGACAGAAAGAGAGAGACAGAAAGACTGCGAGACAGAGAGAGAGAGAGAGAGAGAGAGAGAGAGAGAGAGAGAGCGAGAAAGAGAGAGCGAGAGGGGGGGGAGGGAGAGGGAGAGAGAGAAAGAGATAGAGAGAGAGAGACAGAGATAGAGAGAGACACACACACACACACACACGGAGAGACAGAGAGAGCGAGATTAACATGCAGAAAACGAGTACGAATGTTAGCAAACAACAATATGGTGTCATCAAATTGCAATATATACGCAGTAACAACAGAACCATCTCGGCGGAACTACTGGATTTCCCCCTACCCCAACCAGTGCCCCACGACTGGTATTTCAGAGGCCGTGGTATGTACTGACCTGTCTGTGTGACAGTGCATGTAAAAGATCCCTTGCTGCTAATGCCAAAATATAGCGGGTGTTCTCAGATGACTGCGAGTCAGAATTACTAAAAGTTTGACATCCAATAGTCGATCATTAATAAATCAATGTGCTCTAGTGGTGTCGTTAAACACAACAAACGTTCTTTTATATGCACGTGACATTAGATGCACCATTTGTGGGTCATTGAAAATGGTTAGTTTGGACAGGGAAAAAACCCCGATGTGTTCGAGAACGTGATCGATTCTACGAGTTAACGCGCCTCAGGCGAGCACTGTACCACTGAGCTATATATATATATCCCCCCGCCCCCCCCCCCCCCACCCCTTTCCCCCGACACACTCGCACCTCCGCTTTGTTGTTAATATATGGATTAATCCACTGACGTAATACTCCATGGTAACATTTGGAAACAAATAAGAGCATACAACAGACATCATAATGTTGATATAATGACTGGGTGAAATCTTTGACAGTTTGAAACAAATATCGTGTTTGCTTGGGTGAGGTCGGACGGCAAATGACCTTCTTAGGCGCATGTGCAGGGGGTTGGGGTGTCTAGACAATTGACTGAAGTTTATGGGGGGGGGGGGGTGGAATCATGCTTCATGAAAAATATTGAGAAAAAATCCCAAAACATTTGCTTTATCGGGGGGGGGGGGGTACCAGGATGATATAAGGGGCGGGGAGTATGGGGCACCCAAACAACTTTCATACTTAGGCTTGTAAGTCAGGCCAAAATATAAAATTGGAAGGAAAAATTTAATTGCACAGCATGGACCCATGCCCCTTCCCCTCCCCCCTCCCTCCTCCCTGGCCACAGGTATCCTCAAACAGCAACCTGGGAATTGTTGTTCTTGGTTACATATATAATATATAAATAGCATTAACCGGAGGTTGTTGTTTGGGATTATCTGTGGCCAGAGAGGGCAGATGGATCACCTCCCAAAAAACAAAACAAGAAGAAAAAAGAGACACGGCAAGTTTGGTCGTGAGGCTGTTTAATTATAAGTGTATCGGGTCATATAACCAGGGTATTGCCGTAATTTACCGCGTGACCGCCGTTAAATTCGAACCCTATTAATTAATCATAGACATTTGATAATTCTGACACGTAGTCTTCAAAAGGAAATTAAATTTTTCATTAGCAGGAATAGAGCATTTATATACACTGTTCTACAGACAAGAGAACACATACAAACGTATTTGAAAGATTTTTGACTACGTAGTCCATTGGTAAAGCGCTCGCCTAATGCGCGGTCGGTCTGGGACAGCACTAGAGCACATTGGTTTATTAATCATTGGCTGTTGGATATAAAACATTTGGTAATTGTGACATATAGTTTTAGAGAGGAAACCCGCTACATTTTCCCATTCGTATCAAGGGATATTTTATATGCAGCATCTCACAGACCACATAGCACATACCACGGCCTTTGATATACCAGTCGTGGTGCACTGGCTAGAGCGAGAAATAGCCCAATGGGCCCACCGACGGAGATCGATCCTTGACCGACCGTGTATCAGGCAAGCATTTTACCACTGGGCTGCATCTGGGGCTGGATTTAGTTCAGTCGGTTCAGTGCTCGCTTGAGGTGCTTGGGTCACAGGATCGAATCACCTCGGTGGATCCATATAACTGATTGGTGTTTTTATCGTTCCAACCAGTGCACCACACAGGTCAAAGGCCGTGGCATGTGCTTTCCTGTCTGTGGGAAAGTGAATATAAAAGATCCCTTGCTGCATTAGAAAAAATGTAGCAGGTTTTCTCTGATCACTACAACTCATAATTACCAAATGTTTTACATCCAATAGCCGATGATTAATTAATCAATGTGCTTTAGTGGTGTCGTTAAACAAAACAAATTTTAACATCCAACAGCCGATGATTAATAAATCAATGATGTGCTCTATTGACTTTTAACATATTCCAAAAGGTACCTACGAGCATTTACGTTAAATTACTCCCAACCCCTTAAAGCCTCTCTAGTCTAGTTGTCAAAGCCATCCATTGCCAAATTAACCCTGATGTATTTGAACACCATTGCTCCACCCCACCCCAATTTACATTAAGAAGTATTCACGGACAAGAGTGGAAACAGCGGATGTGCGGATGTCCTCCCTCAATATCTGTGTGGCCCTTAACCATATGTCCGACGCCATATAACCGTAAATAAAATGTGTTGAGTGCGTCGTTAAATAAAACATTTCCTTCCTTCACCGACAAGACAGGTAAGCGGAGACGTCCTCCCGAATATATTCAGGTGCCTCTTTTGTTTCTGTCTTAATTTTTTTTTTGATTCGGTTGGCCATGTGCCCTTTTCCCTTAATCCCTTGACCAAAATATTTTTTCTGAATTTGCCCCTGGGAAACTGTTTGTAACTTGTAACAATAGTTGTCTGTGGCATCTTTGTTTCAGTTGTGGTGAAAAAATAAACTTCGTATCAACACCAAGAGAAGAGCATATTGAATGAACGTAATTATTTTGTTTAATTTCAGATTCACGAATCACCTCCGCGGGCGAGTTGCCGGGGAATGAACACCGCAGAGTGTTATCGAGGGATTAACGCAGGTCGCTGCCCCGATGGGGGATTCTGGGCTCAAAGGGACGACTTCAAACAGAAGGACGTCGACGACAATATGTCGAACACAGAAAACCAACAAACAGACGACAAACACAAGCAGAACTGAGAAAGAAAAAATAAAATGTGCCAAGCGGTGCCCGACCGCGACACGAAACGCCGTCGACAAAACAAACCCGACGATTGCCTGTGAACGATGTAGGCGACGTTCCATGGGGAGGAAACCCCACCCGGACGGCTCGACTAGCCCCGCGTCTCGCAACTGTAAACTCGTCGTGGTCAGAACGAGCAAGGCGCCTCGTAATTTTTCGCGCACATCCTACGACATCCAGGACGAAAATTCGACACTTTGCCAAGTTTTGCCTGATACAAAGAAAGATCGATCGCGCAAAGTTCTATCGGAGTCTACTGCAGGCGACTTCGGGAACGCAGCGCCCTCGCATAACCACTGCTCCGCTGCTGGTCATTATGAACATGAACACGCCAGAGGAAGAACAAACCGACGTCCGTCGCGTCCTCTGTCCGTGATTCGCAATGGCGGCACGGCGCTGCGCAACATCAGCCAGAAATACAACGTACAGACGTCGTCATCATCATCATCATCATCGCTACAGACGGACAGACGGACCAACAGTGAGCGCGTGTCTCTTTGTGAGGATGGTGGCAAAGGAAAACCGGATTGTTCTAGAAAAACCAGATCTGTTACAGACGGCAGAAAGTTGTCGCATCACCGGAACCGATTTCAAAGAGTCGACGGACGTATTGGTAAGTTGGAACGGAATAGCGGTGCGGCAGTTTGTGAAATAGCAGATGGTAGCGATATCAAGTTTTGCGAAAAAGAAAAAACAAAACCTGGTAGAAAGCGTGTTGCCAGGGAGAAGGGAAATACATTAGAACGCGTTAATGGCAAAAAGACGTCTGGGTTAGTAGTTCGCATGGAGAGTTCGAAACGGACGGACAGACAGACGGATAAAAGTGGCACGCCGAAAACCACCCAGGAAAACCGCCACCGCCCTTCGCCGTTAAAAGGCGACGAAGAAAAGTATCTAAGAAAAAAACAAAGAAGTAAACTGCCGATCCGATATGAGAATGCCTCTGTCAAAGGGTCGGTTCCAAATAACGCTGCAGGTGGTGGTGGTGGGGTTAAGTCTCCGGTCGAGTCGTGTTGTGTGGTGTCGTCATTAAGAAAACATTTACTTCCGGTTTCCTCCTCTAAACGGGCAAATGACCCGGTGTTAACACGGACCGTTAAGTACAATAAATTATCAAGCGGTAAGATAACGGTAAGTGCCCACATAAACCAGCCACACGGTGGATCGGGGAGACGACCGGCGGAGCAGGAAAGCGGAGACGGCGAGAGTGATACGTTTAGCGGCGATGGGTCTATCGGCATACCTGAGTTATTATGGAGCAGGCGGCACTTTCGCTCTTCGCGCTTTTCACCTGGAGACAGCGGCAGAGCAGGAGGAGAAGGGGATAGTTACCGTGAGGCGAACACAGTCCACGATTCTACCGCGCGCGACAGTTACTGTTCTCAGCATCACTCACCCGCAGCAGACAACATATTACGTCACAGTCATTCAGAACGCGACCCGGCACGTGGGAACACAATCAACGGAGGAGATAGTGTTATTAACTCCGACGAGCAGTGTGCCATTAACAAAAGCGAGAATGTGAAAGGTGTTAAAAGTGAAACTGTCGAAGCGGCCGCTGCAGAATTGGAATGCAGTAGTAATGCGCTGAGAGGCGAGTGTGGTATAACGTTGTGTTCCAACCTACGACGTCGTGCTGATGTCGACGTCGTAGATACAGAAAAATTAAGTCGTGGTGGTTATGATGTTGATGTTGTAGATAAAAGAAAGTTAAGTCGTCGTGGTGGTGATGTTGATGTTGTAGATTCAGCAGAGTTTAGTCGCCGTCGTCGTGGTGATGTTGACAATGTAAACAAAGAACTAAGCCGTTGCGATAGTGTTGATGATGTAGATAAAGACAAGTTAGATCTTCGTGGTGGTACAGTTGATGCAAATATTCGTGGCGTTGCTGCTGATAATGACGACGACGAAACAATCGCCGGTGAGTACTCTAAAAGTAGTAACTCTTCTCTATCCGTCAAACAAGAAGTATACGGTTTAATGCTGAAGGACTCAGTTGACATTTGTGATGTTTCCGCCGCTCTTATCAGCAATCAGGTAACCCAGGAGGGTGATAAAGTGTTTGATATCTCAAGTAGTCTCTTCGTTGAGACAGGGTACACAAATACAACTCATAAAGGCATCCGGCTTAACGACTGCCGTGAACAATTCAATAAAAATGATATATCCACCAACAGAGAGGAAGTGTGTGTTCGAATGCTAAACGAGCAGGATGGGATAATATTGCACGCGGGTAGCAGACGACAAAAGCGTGAGGGCGGTGAGAACAAAACGCGCGTTATGAAAGAATCGCTCGAATCGGGTATTTCCGTGTCTACTTGTCCAGGTAGGGTATCGCGTGGTGATAATAATTCAAGGAACAGTGCAGGTAACTCCGACACCAGAAATAGACAGAATGTGAGAGCTGGGAACAAAAAAAGTGCAAGCGAGTGTAAAGTTAGTGATAGCAGGCCATATGAGACGGTGGGTTCATTGCCGGATCCCGATAAACGCGGCGTTTTGTCGATCTTATCAGTGAGGGAAAACAAGTTAGCAATTTCCAACAATGACGTTCAAGAAAACATTTCGCCCAGACGCCATACAGGTGAAATCGCCACGAAATCGCGAAGCTCACGAGATAGCGCTGAAGGTGAGAATATTTTAGAACTTGATAGAGTTAGTCTTGGGAATGGTGTTGTAGAGAGTGATATAAATTACATTTCCATGAATTGTGATCTATCTTCGGACCATCTACATCAAACCTCCGACCATTTACATCAAAACGCCGACCAGAATCATCACATCGCCGACCAATTACTAGAATACCAAAGCGCCGACCGTTCCATTTCATGTCATGACGCCAGCCATTCCCCTGGTCATTCCAGTACCACACACCTTGACGAACCTAGCAGTATGGATAATAGTGCATGTGTTTTTAAAACAGGTAATATAGACAGAGCTGAACAGAAGACGAAACAAGTGAAAACTGCCAAGCATACGGAAAGTCAAGAATTGTCTTCTCCTGAATCTTCTAAAAGTTCGACCATGTCACCTCCTCTTGGACGCCGGCTGGAAGAAATCCAGTCACGTCTGCAGCGACCAACAATATCATCTAGCATCAGGAACAGTCCCGAGATGGCCAAGAAGTACAGAGATGACGTGTACGTCAAAACGTCACCGACAGGGTCTCACAGCCCCAGAGTGACGTCACCGCTGGCCGAAAGAAAGGTGCGAGTTACCTCCCCTACAAGTCCACATATTAGGAATCAAAATCCAAAAATAATTTCTCCACTGGCTAAAAGAAAAAGCCATTCTTCATCCCAGTCAGGGCCTCTTGTTGGAGCTGCCTCATCACCGGGTGACAGAAAGGGGAGTGGTAAATCTCCATCGATGTCTAGAAAGTCTATCCAGAGCTCAGCGAGTTGTAACTCGTTTAAGTCGTGGAAATCCGGAGTTACCTCAGGAGGAAGACGTGACTCGGACACATCCAGGTCTTCGACATCATCAACGGACATACCAGCAACAATCAAACCCTCAAAATCGTTTATGTCCTACAGCAAGCTGACGAAAATTCCACGAAACATACCTGTCAGCAAGCGACGTGAAGTTGCATTAGATAAGGTTGGGAGTGATGTGACAAAGAAAACATGTTCACAGGTTGTTGGTAAGATCTCAAAGCATTCTAAGAAAGAATTGGACAAGACAAATGTTGAAGAAACTATAGTTTCTGGGGAGTCATCCATAATTAACACAGTTGGCAAGTGTTCTGGGGAAATAGATGAAATCGGGTCCATTCGTGGATCTGTGGAGGACAGTGATTTACAGGAGGGACACTATTCCAGTAAATCCACAACTGTTGAGAATGTAAAGGAAAAGAACATTATAGTAGTGGCTACCAAGGTTTCTAAGAGTGAAGCAAACAGGAGAGAGACTGCATGTGAAGTGAAGACGCAAACGAAACCCAACAGCAGTAGTAAGGTAAAGAAACAAACACGGACATCTCTGCCACAAGACAGCACGAGAAAACGTTCTGATCATCAATCAAGTCACAGCAGTTTGTTGCGAGGTGCATCGAGTAGACATGATCCAACACAGAGTTCAAGATCTCCTAGATCATCTGTCGAATCAAACACCAGTTCCACCGACGAGTGTTCCATTTCCTCCAGATCGTTAATTATCAGTGACGCAAGGAAGTACAATAATTCTAGCAACAAATTGAAAAATAACCAGACCCTAAAAGAAACATCAGCTTTGTCGAGACCTGTTTGTGATGCAGTTGCTGCTTCAGCTGAAAGTACTGTTTCTGATATAGGAGGTATTTCATCTTTTTCCTCAAACAGAACCACGAGATCAGATTCCACAGAAGATAAGCTGTCTAGTAATCAGTACAAGAATAAAATAGAGAGTTTACCTTTGAGTAGAACCAGAAGTACTGGGAGCAACAGAAGTAGGTCAGATTCGCCAAGATCATCTGTGTGTTCCACGTCAGACAGAGACAGTGTCAGAAGCTGCGGTTCATCAACATCAGCGAGTGTTGCTAGGAAGCCTTCAGAACGGCTGAGGAAGGTCTCAAACTTAACTAAAATATCCAGAATACCTTCTGTGGCATTGTCAGGCAAAGGTCTAAAAACGTCACATAATGCTGCCTCGCCTAGAGCTCCAAAGAAACCAAGAAGCTTAGGACTGCAGAGACAGGTAGGAAAGGTAGACATATCTCTGAAAGGTTTGGCAGATAATGGGTCAAAAGTTGGGTTCAAGGTCGCACATGGAAGTCAAGGTACAAATTCTGAATCTGGTGAGAGGGACAAAACGAATAACGACAACGTCTCAGAAAGAGTACACGTTGTAAAACCAACACTTAAAGGAAAACATTCCAAAGAAAACGTGAACAAGAAACGAAAAGAAATGAGTTTAGTAACAAAAACGAATGTTGAAATATTACCAAGTGATGAAACACCAAGCTTAAAAGTTCAGTCTAATGTTTATTATATTCAAAAGGAAACTGCAACTAACGGAGACAAATTAATTGACAATACTAGTGGGGACAATTCAATTGAATATGCGTCTGCTGACAATTCTATTATGAAAAGTGATTCTTGTGAGTTTAACAGTGACACAGTGACACTAATTGGTAGGATAGATAGCAGTGTTCAAAAGACCGAGTCGGGTATTGACTCGCTAGTAGAAACTACTGATAACAAAACAGCATGTGATAATAGTGAACAAAACGTAAACAAACTGAAACAGTTTGACAACAAAGCGCTCTCGGCAGAGCGTGAAAACGAAATCGACCAATGCAGTGTAAATATTGTTGGTAAGTCTTCTGTTACAGATACTGCGTGCACCAGTGACAAACCAAAATCTAATGTTTCAAAAACTCTATCAAAGCCAAATACGGCAAAACATGAAAAGTCCTGTCTTGTAAAAACCAAGAAATGTCTTTCTAAGTCCAAGATGGTAAAAACTGAAAAGAGTGTTTCCAAACCCGAACTCGAACTTAGTGTTTCAAAGTCAAGTATTGTAGAAACTAAAAATATTGTTTCTAAGTCCAGTATTGTAAAAACTGAAAGGAGTGTTTCTACGTCCAAGTTTGACAAAAGTGAAAGTAGTGTTTCCAAGTCCAGTATTGTGAAAACGGATAAGAGTGTTTCTAAGTCTAAATCTGGCAAAGGTGAAGGTAGTTTTTCGAAGTCCAGTACTGTAAAAACTGAAAGTGGTGTTTCTTCTAAGCTCAATGTTACCAAAACTGAAAAGAACGTTTCTAAATCCAATGTTAACAAAGGTGAAGGTAGCGTTTCTAAGTCCAGTATTGTTAAAACTAAACACAATGTGCTTAAGTCCAGGATTGTTTCTAGATCAGCATTGGATGACAAACATGAATCTAGTAATAACACAACCGACAACAGTGTTTCTGTGTCCTCCCTTGTAACCACTGACAGTGCTTTCTCAAAGTATTCACGGAACAAGGACAACTGTGATAAACCCAGCACTGATACAGCGGTATTTACGAAGCGCTCTAAAACACCGGAAATAACACAACTAAGATGCGGAAGTGATTTTACATCTTCAGAACATAGAAGCGTTTCTAATGTTCTTATCCCAGGCCTTGTAAAAACGACCTCAGTAACTGGAGTTAGTACAGACAGTAGAAAGAGATCCCGTCTCCAAAAACCGGGATTTATGCACGAGGAAATTGGGCCAAGTAGCCAGAATAGGAATGCAAAGACAGGTGCTAAGCGGACTGTATACAAAGTGTACGACAACAAAAAAGGCAATATCCACGCGAAGAGCATGAAATCAAATAAAAGTATCCGTCCGTCAAAGAAATCTATTTGCGACAAAGTTAGTGACAGTGACGTCGTTGATGATGTCGACTACAGAGATGATGATGACGTGTCACATAGTGGCGTTGATGACGTCATACACAGCCATGTTGATGAAGTCATTGACAATGACGTCACGCACAGTAAGGTTGATGAAGTCATATATAGTGACATTAATAAAGATATGTACAGTGACGGTGATGAAATCACAGGCCGTGACGTTGATGAAAGCACATACAGTGACGCTGATGAGATCACAGATCGTGACGTTGATGAAATCACAGGCCGTGACGTTGATGAGATCACAGATCGTGACGTTGATGAAAGCACAGACCGTGACGCTGATGAGATCACAGACCGTGACGTTGATGAGATCAAAGATCGTGACGTTGATGAAATTGCAGACCGTGTTAAAACTTTACCTGGTGACTGTAACTGTATACATGTCTCAGGTAACGCTGTTACGGACGTTACAAGTGACACATATTCTGATAACGGTAACCCAATGGCTAACATAAACTTTATTGCAAGTGATAAGAATATTAACTTAAAAACCGGTACCTTTCATGAAAAACAAATAAATCAAATACCAACGCATGCTAGTCAAACTTTTGATGAAGAAAACAAAACGATAAACGACCGCTTGGGAACAGATGAAAGATGTGTCATCTCTACGACTAATTCCAACTCTGCAGATTACGTCTCTAACGTTTATGCTCGCAAATCAGACGATACTGACTTAACTTCCGATAGTTCCCGTGTCGGCGGTGAACACAGAAGACAGTTAGTGGGTGCTGAAGATAGCACAATCGGGCCATTATCAGTATGTTCAGAAATAAATGAGACACGATATTCTGCCAGTGAGTTTAAGACGATGACGGCATCGCCCGAGCCGGAGAGAGCGCCACGCCAAGCCTACACGCAGAACGTGCTCCACGCGTGCGATAAACCTGCAGACGCGGGACGATGTTTTGATAAAAATGATAGCTCCTCCATAACGAAAACGCCTCATATTTGCCGAGGTCCGGCGCTGGGAGACGCTTTTCAGAAGAAGCCAGCTGGTTTTGAAATAGCGAGATATCCTGATACACCAACATCAGCCGCAGCAGAAGAAGAAGAAGAAACATGCAGTGGCCAGCGGGCTAGAGTGGAGAGTGCTTCTCCCAGTGTACGAAGTTCGCCGAGTGACGGGTCGGATACCATGATGATGATGAGACAAAGTCAGACCGTTGCTGCAGTGGAAGCGGGACAGAGGAAAGATGAAAAAGTCGAGAAAGAGAAAACAACTGTGTGGAGATCGGATTACAGAGAGGTTTTAAATCTGAGGGTGAACCGAGGGGAAATAGTCGCCGGCGACACAGCTGTCGGTGATGCGAGACGCAGAGACATGTCTGCGAAACCAGCCAAGCCAAGAGGAACGTCGGCAGACGGCAGAAGGTACACCACCGCGCCAGATGACGGGCGGCAGGAAATACCGGTGCCAGATGCAGGGGGAGGTAAGTCGTGTTCGTTCATTAAGAGTACTCCACGCCAATTATTACTGGCTGATGACGTTGCGGGGGAAGTAATTAACGTGAACGAGAAAATATGTCTTGGAGAGAGTCTTGAAAGACGGGAAACCGCGGCGTGCGTTACGAAAATGAATGAAAATGTTGTTGATACTGCTGTGTCGGGTCTGGAGCTGGAAAAATATAGCACAGCTATTACTCGTCTTTCTCAGAACAGTCATACGAAAACTGAAGTAATCTTTGATGATGATTCATCGTCAGGTAACCTGAGCGCTTCCGCGGCCCGCGATAATAACGGACAGTTTGAGGAAATACCGTTAAAAACAGTAACTAACGTTAAGCGTCTTTCCAGAGAGCGCACTGACCCAAACAGCGGGAAACCTGCTCATGAATCTCTCCCCATCCAACCTCCCCCATTCTCTCCATCGCACTCGGACACCGGTGAAGATGAAGGCTTTAATAATTCTGACATCTCACAAATTAAATCTGACCACAATTTAGAACATTCGGGCGCAACTCACGAAACTAAAATTATATTATTTTCCAAGCCAATTTCGCGACAGAGCGAGTCAAACAAAGAATGTACTAATATCTCCGATCAGGCTGTAGGCGGTGAATTAGGAAAGAACTATGAAGAAATTGTAACTGTAACTGTGATAAAACCCAGTGACTCAACTCAACAACGTCAGACAAAAACGCTGCCACAAGTGGCACCAAAGCCTGCAAAGAAATATGAACAGACAAGAAAGATTAAATATTCCGTTTCAAAATTCGAATCCAAAAAGGACACGGCAGTCACTAGGACAACCGTAACCAAGGGTGTGGTAACTAAGGAAGTTGTAACAAAGGAACGCGTTCACACATACAAACCAGTCCACAAATCAGAATTTCTTAAGGATCCCTCTGTACGTAAATCTTTCGAAGCCCGAATGCAGGCAAAATGTACCCCACAATCCCCGACAGCGGACGTGTGTACATCCAATGTTCAGAAAGAATCCAGAGAATGTGTTAGCTCTGTGAACAAAAACACTGTGAACAGAAGATGGCTGGAAGCGTGTAAAGTGATAAAGTTGTCACAAATAAAAAAGACAATATCACACAGTAATGCAGAGCCAACAGACTGTCATTTTACACATAATAAAGACGAATCTGATGGCAACCACGGTACGCCACCTCCATCTGTGAACAGTGAACTTGAAACTGTGAACAATGAACTTGAAACTGTGAACAATGAACCAATCGTCAGTGAACTTAAGACTGTCAACAGTGAACCTATCGTCAGTGAAGTTCAAACTGTCAACAGTGAACCAGTCGTCAGTGAACTTAAAACTGTGAACAGTGATACAGAAATTGTGAACAGTGAACTAAAAACTGTCAACAGTGAACTTAAAATTGCCATCAATAAACATAAAACTGTGAGCACTGTGAACGGTCAATATGTTAGCAGTGAACGTAAAACTGCAAATAGTGTTAAAAGTGTTAACAGAGAGCTTACACCCATGAAAAGTGAACGAACTGTGAACAGTGAACATAACGTTATTAACATCAAACTTAGAACCGTGAACAGTGAACCCGCCATTGTTAGCAGTCATCTTGAAACTATCACCAATGAAGGCGACGGTAGTAAATTTAAAATAGTCGATCTGGAAAACGTGAACGTTGACGTTGAAACACGTAACCCAACCCAGTGTGATGATACCACTGTTTTAGGTGAACCGGCTCAAAAAAGTATTGGCGAAAATACCGAACACGAAAACAGGGTACATTCAATAGACATAGTTAAAAGCTTTGAAGACCACAATAAACCCTCTGGCCAATGCATCGTTTTCCATAAAACCCACGTCGAAACTGTTAACGAGTTGTCCGATACCCCCATACAAACAACACAAGTGCCGATAAGAACTTCTGAAAATAACAGTAAAGAAAACACGGACGAAATAACCGTCACTTTGACACTAAACAGACATGAAAATAGCAGTAATAAAAACATTTTTATTAGCGATCTGAAAGTTCCTCTGAACCGGCCACAAAATAACTGTGATGAGAGCAAAGACGAAGGGACCGTTACTGTGAAAACACCGGAAAATAACAGTAAAGAAAACAATTTTATTGGAGACCACCTTCCATTAAAGATAGTAGAAGATAACGGCAATGACAACACAGACAAAATGACCGTCACTCAAAATAGACCAGTAAATAAAAGTAATGAACGTACAGACGAAATAACTGTTGCTCAAAGCGGATCACAAAACAACAGCAAGGAATATGTAGACGAAATAATTGATACCCAAAACAGGCCAGAAAATAACAGTAATGAACATAGAGACAAAATAACCATTACTCAAAGCGGACCACAAAATACCAGTAATGAACATTTAGACAATATGACCGTTACTCGCAAAGCAGACGACACTGTTGACGGGTTTTCCCGCCACTTAGAGGTGACGACAGAACAAACAACACCCATCACGGACTCGCCGCCACCGCCACCCCACGTCCAACAAGACTCCGCCGACGTGTCACGGCGGCCCGACAAATCGTCCCCAGTGACCGACCCCATTCAAACGGTGTCAAAGCCAGGGCTCAAGAGATCAGTGGGTACGAGCTCTCTGTTTCGCTGGCAGACGGTCAAGCAGAAATTGCTTCGGAAGGCGGAAGATTTGAAAAGAGCGGAGAACAAGAGCAAAGTCTCCAGTTTAGTAAACATCAAGGAGGCCGTGGAAGATTACCGAGAGAAAGTGGGAAAACTCGGCAGCAAAGTCGAGCAAACGAGAGACACAGAAAGATGTATTGACAACAAGCGAGTCGCCGAAATCAAAACAAACCTCACGCGAAAGTTGAACGCCGCGGAACCCGTTGTCGAAGTCGTGTCCCCAACCCAGCAACGTCGCCGCAAGTATCAGTGGAAGTGCAAGGACGGCGGGATATGGAAAAAAGTATACGATGATGAAGACGACGACGATGATGATGATGATGACACCACCAAGGATGGATGCAAAGAAGAGTGTATTCGTGATGTGGGAGAGAAAGAAGGAGGTGAGATGGAGATAGGCAATGGAGGGCGAGATCAAAGGCGGGAGACTAAACCGGAAGAGGTCGTCTTAGCAGCCGACAGATGTTTAGAAGAGGAAGCGATGACCGCGGGTCATAAAGAAAATAATGACCATGACGGACACAATGGGCCTGGCCAGTCCCAGCCAGTCGGTCAAGGAGAAACTCACAACGGTACTACCGACCGTATTACCCCATCTGGAGATACCAGTGTTACATGGGACGAACAGATATTTGAAACTGTAGAAGAATGTGTCCTCTTCAAAATAGATTCCTGGTCGAGAAATACGGAGATGAGCTCAGTGATTCAGTCTCAGTGTAAACTTGTAGATGAACGTGCTTTTAATTTGACTGACGACCGTGTGTGTTTAGGAAGTGAAGACAGCGTGAATCAAATACCCCAGCTTGAAGATATTCAGTTACGGACACAACAAAGTTCGGTGGAAAAGGAAAACAATATCGAAGTTGCTTTTGAAAACATCGTGAATATATCTAATATTGAAAATGAAAATAAAATTTCTCAGAATGAAGATTCTAATGGGCGTGGGATGGAGCATACAGAAACGGTAACATGTTGTCATGACAACTTTATTCCAGATAATTCATCTGACAAAACTGAAGACATAACTGACAGCACATTATTAAACCGAAACCAGTTTCGCGATTCGAGCAATTTCGGTTACGACGCGCACATGCGTGCTGATTATGAAATGTTCAAGAGTGACTTGACGACAGAAGCCCATCACGTGACGTACAGAACAGATGACAGATTCGATGAAATCTCTACCGGAAGCGAGAACAGCAGCGACAGCGCGTGGGCACACTCGGAACTGGTCGTTCACGAGGGATTCAGTGCCGACGACATCGTCGTTGACAACAACGACATGCGCGATGATGATTCGGCGGACAAGCAACCCGAAACGACAACTGATACGGTTGTCTGTGAAAAACGAACAGATGACAAAGTAGATTTTCACGAGAGTCATGAAATTGAAATTCCGCATTTGAGCAACGATGTTGTCGTTGTCGGTGTTAATGTCCCCAGTGTGACAGATGACGTAACACGATGTGACACTTCTTATGCGGATGGTAGTAGTGTCAGTGACTACAAAGATTGCGATCTCGCGTTGCAGAAGGATGAAAGCAACACAGAACTCGGCGGTTCACCGACAAGAACCACCGGTGTATCGTTTGGCCGCGTTCCCGATGGCACCAATCTTATCACGTCCGATAATAAAGCGAGTTTGGGGGAAAGCTCTGGGAATGAACAGGATCAGATTTCGCTCTGCGTAGCACCCATCGTCGAAACCGCCACGGTGACAATTTCTGCCATCCCGCGACCACAGGAGAGTGATAATGTTACAGAAGCTGTTCTGGGACTGTCAGGCGCTGAAAGACCACGTGACAATGGGGCCACAGAGATCGAGGTCGTCCACGTTGGTGCAAAGGGACCAAGAGACGGGGAACACCCGGTTTTCGGTTCCAGTAGCTCGGCGGTAAGTTGTCCAGTTGTGGAGGTCAGCGACAGTGTTGTGTGTGATCTTAATGAGCCGGGTGATCCTGGCGATTCTACAGCTGCTTGTGTTCATACAGAGGACCTGGGTCACCGTGTCACGTTCTTCCTCGGAGAAGATGATGACCAAGCAGAGCGGGAAAAACTGAACCAAATCATTTCTGTTGATCAAAGCGATACTCCTACACAGGAAAAGGATAACACAGTTACAAAAACTAAGCAAAACCTTCCCTCATGGCACAAAGATACTGCTTCAGCAAAAAGGGATATATTCACTGCAAGAGGCAAGGATACTGGGGTCAAGGTCACTTGCATCCAAAGAAACAAGGATACTATCAGTCCAAGAGACAAGGATACTTTAACCCAAAAGCACAAGTATACTGTCACCAAGAGGCATAAGGATATTGTCGTTGCAAAAGACACTGTCACCATAGGGGTTAAGGATACAATTACCCCAGAGTTCAAGGATACTGATGGCACAAGGAGCAAGGATATTGTCACCAAGATCAAGGATACTGTTGTTACAAGGAGCAAGGATACTGATGTAACCAGACACAAGGATACTTTCACTGTCAAGGATAGTGCTATCACAAGAAACAAGGATACTGTCACCAAGATCAAGGATACTGTTATTACAAGAGACAAGGATACTGTCACCAAGAACAAGGATACTGTTATCACAAGAGGCAAGGATAGTGTTATCACAAGAGGCAAGGATACTGACAACAAGAACAAGGATGTTGTTACCAGGAGAAAGGATACCGTTGCCCCAGGGTTGAAGGTCACTGCATCCTGTGATGATGTCTGTGGTGATGAAGAGAGTCTAGATGTGGACATGTCGGATGACAGATACTGCAGACGTGGACCAAGTCAACCACAGACTGCAGCAGATGCTACATCACGGTGGCAGGCTGAGGATGGTTACTATGGCAGAAAGGCATTCTGGGAGAAGACATCGGATGAGGTAAGGATTTTGTCTTCCTTTCATCTACTTTGGATTTGTTTTAGCTTGAGTCACCTCCAGCCACCCCCTTGTTGATATTCTATCAATATCAATTATCAATACGGGGAGAGCTGGAGACGACTCGAGCTAGGTTTGTTTTTCAGAGTTTGCTGTAATTTATTTATTTCCAGCCATCTGTCCAACTGTTCATTCATCCATCTATCCATTTATGCATAATTTATCCAACTATCCACCCACATACCCACCCCATGTATCCATCCATTAATCTATCCATTCGTTCACCCATCCATCATTTCATCCATTCACCCACCCATCCATCCACTCATTCATCAAACCAATCCATTTATTCATCCATAATTCATCCATCGATCCACTTACCACCCCATTCCTCTTATCTAAATATGCATCCATCCAACTAATCCACCCATTCACCCATCCATCTACCTACCCAGTTACCCATGCTGTTCATCCATCATCCATCATCCATTCATGCATCTGTCTATCCACCCACCTACTCAGTTACCCACCCCATTCATCCATCATCAATTCATCCATCTGTCTATCCACCCACCTAGCCAGTTACCCACCCCATCCATTCATCCATCCTTCATCCATCTGTCAATGTACCCAGTTATCCATCCATTTCATCCATAATCATTTATCCATCCAGCTGCAGAATTGTTATTCTGAGACCAGTTAAAGTTTAAACTTGTTTGATTTATTTAGGAAATTTATATTAGTTGCCACTTAAATAATTTTAAAAAAAACATTGAGAGATCTGTTTGTACAGGTCTCCTGATTGTGTTTGTAATATATCAGGGCTCAAAATAGAGGGCTGAAAAAAGCAGTTTCTTTTTTAGATGTAGCAGATGAAACAGAAATTTACTTGCTCTTTAGCAACTTAAATATTTAAAACATGCCAATAATCATAGGTTATTTTTTACAAGAGAGAGATGTATGCATAATTATCTCAGACAGGCCTTGACCGTAAAAATTTTCAGTGGTAACCTGACGGACTACCATGTTATAAAATCTGGTAGCCCTCAGTAAAAATTGGTATCCCCATAATTTTAAATAATTTAAAACAGAAGAAGATAAAAGCAAAATCATCTATTTTTATTAAAACATGTTGTTTTAGGTGTTTAAGCATCTTGTTTATTGCGTAGTAACTGGATGTGCCAAAACAATCTAGTAGCCTGGCTGACTACCATGTCTAGACATCTGGTAGCCCAAGTGAGAAATGGGTAGTCAAAACACCATGGGTTACTGCCACGGTCCAGCTCTGATCTCATCTGCTGTTTGTCACATTCATGATTCTGTTATATTTAATTGCATAATACTTAAAGATATATCTCAAACCCTCACCTCACCCTGCAATGTCTTATTTTCGGCAGGCCATATTTTTTTCTTAGCAGGACATATTTCTTTTGACCTGCGATTAAAAAAACAGCATATTTTACTTCCTATTTTGAACCCTATATATTGCATTACATGTACTGTCTGGTAAAAATGCTGAATGGCTAGTTACACTAAGTTTGTTTGTAATATTTGTAACATTATCTTCTGTATGTTATGGGTGTGATACGTGCTGTATGACATGGGTGCATGTTATCCGTGGCTGGCTTGTTTGAATTGGGATTATGCAATGTCCACATCTCAGGAAACCCAGATTCATTGAGGATTTAGTCCTGGCACTGAACATTCTCACAGTATTAGCTCTGCTTGTCAGTCTTTCTTGTACCTAATTCCTTGGCTAAGGTCGCAGTTGCCTAACAGAACTTTGTTACTGTCCCCAAGCTTAAATCAGAATTTCTGTTTTTCAGTCACGCTTCCCTCAGTAGGATCTGACCACAGTTTCTCTCATTTCCTGAGGGAATGATATCTAGGTAGAGCACCAGCCTCGGTGGTGTCGTGGTTAAGCCATCAGACATAAGGCTGGTAGGTACAGGATTCCCACCCAGAGCAAGTTTTAACGACTCGGTGGGTAGGTGTAAGACCACACTACACCTTCTCTCTCACTAACCACTAACAACTAACCCACTGTCCTAGACAGACAGATCATATAGCTGAGGTGTGTGCCCAGGACAGCATGCTTGAACCTTCATTGGAAATAAGCACAACAATAAGATGAAATCTAGGTAAAGTGTTCATCTAAGATGCTTGCATCATAGGATTGAATCACCTCACTGGATCCATTATGTAATTGTTTTTTTTTTCTGTCCCATCAGATGCCCCATGACTTGTGTATTAAAGATCAGTGTATGTGCTGTCCTGTCTGTGGGATGGTGCATATAAAAGACCCATTGCTATTAATGGAAAAATGTAGCGGGTTTCCTCTCTTAAGACCGTTGTTCGAAATAAGCACTTGTCCGTTTGTTCCGACAAGTGAAAGAAAATGTGCTTGGATAAACAATTTTTTACTCACTGGTTATCCTATGGACAAGTAAAACATTTTCAATGCAGTTTCATTTTGAGCAGTAAAAACATTGTCCATGCACTTGAATGAAACAATTTCTCGCTCCAGCCAGTGCACCACGACTGGTATATCAAAGGCCATGGTATGTGCTATCCTGTCTGGGATGGTGCATATAAAAGATCCCTTGATGCTAATCGAAAAGAGTAGCCCATGAAGTGGCAACAGCGGGTTTCCTCTCTCATTATCTGTGGTCTTTAACCATATGTTTGACGCCATATAACCGTAAATAAAATGTTTTGAATGCGTCATTAAATAAAACATTTCCTTGAATGAAACAAACCATTTATTTGGACATTAGAAAATATTGGCAGACAAATAGATTTCTAGATGTACTTGTCCGCTGCACTACTAAAAATGTCTGCTTATTTTTATTGCTAAAGACTATGTGTCAGAGTTACCGAATGTTTGAAATCCAGTAGCCGATGATTAATAAAATCAATGTGCTCTAGTGGTGCTGTTAAACAAAACAAACAGACAAGTATCTCAATTGCTAGAGTGCTCTCCTGAGGATGCTTGTGTCACATGATCAAACCACCTTTTCTGATTGGATTTTTACCTGTCTCATCCAAAGAAAGGAATGATTTATTTAACGACGCACTCAACACATTTTATTTATGGTTATATGGCATTAGACATATGGTTAAGAACCACACAGATATTGAGAGAGGAAACCTGCTGTCGCCACTTCTTGGGCTACTCTTTTCGATTAGCAGCAAGAATATTGTATATGTACCATTCCACAGACAAGATAGTACATACCACGGCCTTTGATATACCAGTCATGGTGCTCTGGCGGGAACAAGAAATAGCCCAACGGGCCCACCGACAGGGATCGATCCCACACCGACCTTGCCGCGAGCAAGCGCCGTACCACCATCCAATGCCCCACGACTGGTACATCAAAGGCAGTGATGTGTGCTGTCCTTTCTGTGGGAAAGTGCATATACATGTATATGAAAGATCTCTTGCAATTAATAGAAAATGTAACGGGTTTTCTGCAAGACTTGTCAGAATTATCAAACATGATTGACATCCAGGAGCTGATGATTAATAGACTAATGTGCACTAGTGGTGTTGTTAAATATTTAACATACTCTAATTGTTCCCCTCGGGTGTCACTTTCCTTACTAGAATCACATTAAACGATTTACAGGTCTGCCTAACAGTAGCTGTTCTGTGTACACCTTTTGGACAGGGAGGGGATAGCAAAAACAGTACATTTAAGGGGCATATCCCCCACAAAATTTAATACTTGAAGTCAAAATTACATATATTATATATACATGTACATGTATGTATTAAAATTGGTGAGTGAGTGAGTGAGTGAATGAATAAATGAATGAATGAATGAATGAATGAATGAATGAATGAATGAATGAATGAATGAGTGTTTAATGATACCCCAGCACAAAATTACACATCGGATGTTGGGTGTCAAAGAAAGGATTTTTGTAAATATATGAATAGTATTAAATTAGGAATAAAACTTGTATATAAATTTTATGTAAAAAAAAAGAGCAAAAAAGAAGAAAAAAAGCTGACAAACTTGGAACATGGCATGCCAAACCGATGACTTTATTTAGTGTAAGAACGCAACGACCACCCTGGTACTGGGTTCTCGCACACATTAAAATGTCCATAACACCAAAACTATTGTGGTCAGCTAGTCAATACATAGCCTTTGTCATTTTATTAACAATGCTGGTTGTAGGCTGTATTCATAGAGCATGATTTGCCAGGTCGAATGGTACAAAATAAATACTGAAATTGTAAGTTACTGAATTCTTGCACTAATGAGGTAAATTATTTCAAGAATTTTATTATGATTTGAAAATGTTTTGAGTGCAGTAATGTACTCATCAGTTGGGGTAGCCATTTGGAAGGATGGGTAGATGAATTGTTGGAAACATTAAGAAATGTATTTCAAGATAAAATTAAAATATTAAATTAATTAATTGTAAGTTTTAATAATATGATATCAAGGCTCATAATAAGAATTAAAATATGGCCCACTGTTTGTTTGTTTGTTTGTTTGTTTGTTTGGGTTTGTTTGTTTGTTTGTTTTGGATTTTTTAAATAACAGGTCAAAAGAAATAGTCCCTACAAATGGTAAATTTTACCTTTAATAACTAGTTAGATCTCTTTTCTTTATTCATGTACATGAAAACAAACACCAACCCAAACATAATATTTACATCAATTCCACCATATAAACAGGAGGAACAATTACAGCTAAGAGTTCCCCACATAATCGATTATAGCTTTTTTATTGATCAGTATAGAGCCAAACTGATCATTTTTCAATTATAATTGATCATTGGAACGTCCCTAAAGAAAAATGCTGAAAATATCTACTGACTCTTAAAGTCACAGACCCTAGTTTCAGCCCGTAAACAAATGGACACTATAAGTTTAGTTAATCTACAACCATTTGGATAAAAAGAAAGAAAGAAATGTTTTATTTAACGACGCACTAAACACATTTTATTTACGGTTATATGGCGTCAGACATATGGTTAAGGACCACACAAATATTGAGAGAGGAAAACCGCTGTCGCCACTTCATGGGCTACTATTTTTGATTAGCAGCAAGGGATCTTTTATATGCACAATCCCACAGACAGGGTAGTACATACCACAGCCTTTGATATACCAGTTGTGGTGCTCTGGATGGAACTAGAAATAGCCCAATGGGCCCACCGATGGGGATCGATCCTACACCGACCGCAGAGCGAGCAAGCACTGTACCACTGGGCTACGTCATTTGGATAAAGTTACAACAGAATGAAACAAGAGTCTGGGAAATATCCTTAAAAAATAGACTAGAACGGAATCAATAACCGCACGTGTGTTAAAACTGGGAAATATCCTTAAATATAGACTAGAAATGAATCAATAACCGCACGTGTGTTAAAACTGGGAAATATCCTTAAATATAGACTAGAACGGAATCAATAACCGCACGTGTGTTAAAACTGGGAAATATCCTTAAATATAGACTAGAACGGAATCAATAACCGCACGTGTGTTAAAATTAAAATGCAATTTTGTGGTATTAGAAACACAAGGATTAATTACCAGAAACCTTTTGGTTGTACAGAAATGAATAATGATGTAATGTTTGTTTTTCAGTGATCATAAATGGCTCTAATAGTGAAAAATATGCTGTAGTGTTTAAAAACTAGGGTCTGTCCCTTTAATTAATTTTGTTGAGTATATATATATATATATATATATATATATACATACATGTATGATAGAGACAATATTGATGTTACCCAGACAAGTGCTGTGCTCCAGTGGAGTTTTAATTATTGATATTTCTCATCCACGTTTGGAAAATGATACCGCAGAGGGATTGTAGTCCTGATGTAATCAAGATAAATGTAGTGATAACAAACTCATTAATTTGTATAATATGTATGTATGCATGCTTGTGTGCATGCATTTGTGATTCTCAGGAATATATTTTCATGTGTATTAAAATGTGAAAAAAACTACAAAAACAAACAATAAAAAAAAAAAAAATAATAATAATAACTAAATAAATAAATATTTATAGACAAATAAATAAATAAAGTTAATTGGTCTCAGGTTTTTCTCATCCCAACCAGTACATCAAAGTATGTACTGCCTTGCCTGTGCGACAATGCACATATAAAAATGTTTTATTTTTTATTTTTTAAATTAAATTATTATTACAGGGTTTCTAGAATTTTTATAAAATCCACTAGCCATGGGATTAGTGATTTTTTAATTTACTAGCCATGATTAACAATTCACTAGCCCTACTTTAAGTACTTAAATTAATACAATTTTACTAAATAATTGAGTAAAAATCAGATATGTCACCTAAAGAGAGAGATATAGCTTATAGATAATAAAATTGGGGGTGGGGGCATGATATTCATATTTACAAAATAGACAACTGCAACATTTGACAAATCTTTTTCACTAGCCATCAGGCATGGCAATAGCAGTTATTTGCTAGCCCAACATTGAATATTACTAGCCATGGGAGTTGGGCTACCATAATCTAGAAGCCCTGTATTATTAATATAGAATACTAAACGAGATTGCCCGTCATACCATTTTTATGAAATGAGTGAAAAGGTTTGGTATCTGACAAGCGGAAGCAAGTCAGATACCAACACTGTTCACGAGTTTCATGAAAATGGTATGACAAGCAAGCTAGTTTAGTATTTTATTTATTACAAACCAACTGCAAACAATCCGCAATGCAGATGTTGGGACCTACTACACGTTATTTTTCTGCGAATTAGGTTAGCAAGTGATCTACATCATGCTCGTGTCATGCCGATATGACACTACCCGGTAGTTAGATATTGAGTGATTGTTATGACATGAGCAATATCTTACACTGGTGTGTAATAATTTTTTTTTTTTTTAAAGGGTGTGTAGATAGTATGTGGCAATAGCAGATTTCCTCTGTTAAATACAGAACAACTGAACAACAAAAGAAATGTGATTATTAATTTAATTTTCTTTAATTTCTTTAAAATTATTTGAAGTATAAATTCCATTTCTTTTTGTCCATTAGAGGGCGGGATGTAGCCACGTGGTAAAGCATTCGCTTCATGTGAGTTCAGTCTAGGATCGATCCCTGTCGGTGGATCCATTGGGCTATTTCTCGTTCCAGCCAGTGCACCACGACTGGTATGTACTATCCTGTCTGTGGGATGGTGCATATAAAAGATCCCTTGCTGCTAATCGAAAAGAGTAGCCAATGAAGTGGCAACAGCAGGTTTCCTCTCTCAATATCTGTGTGGTCCTTAACCATATGTCCAACGCCATATAACCGTAAATAAAATGTGTTGAGTGCGTCGTTAAATAAAACATTTCAATTCCTTTCCTTTCAAAATGTGCTGAGACATTATAAAACAAACATTCCTTTCCTTTACAATTACATAATTATTGAACCAGCCCTGCATGTAAATGGCTCACCAAATATAAATAATCATACATGGTATGATTAAAGGAGGAATTATTGATGTTCCTTACATGACAGCCAGCTGTGAATAAAGTAAATAATTTGTCTTGTCTAGTGGCTTGTCTGTGAGGTCCTCACATTGTGTACACAAGTTTGTGATGTTCTCTTTATGTCAGGGGGGGGGGGGGGGGGGGGGGGGGGGGGGGGGGCGAGACATAGCCCAGTGGTAAAGCGCTCGCTTGATGTGCGGTTGGTTTGAGATCGATCCCCGTCAGTGGGACCATTGGGCTATTTCTCACTCCAGCCAGTGCACAACAACTGGTACATCAAAGGCAGTGGTATGCGCTATCCTGTCTATGGGATGGTGCATATAAAAGATCCCTTGCTGTCAATCGAAAAGAATAGTCCATGAAGTGGCGACAGTGGGTTTCCTCCTTCAATATCTGTGTGGTCCTTAACGATATGTCTGACACCATATAACCGTAAATAAAATGTGTTGAGTGCATCGTTAAATAAACCATTTCCTTCCTTCCTTATGTCAGTTCAAACAGCAGCGAAACAGCCAATGGTTAATTCACACTTTGTACTGTGTTGGAATTGGATTAAATTATTGTGACTGATTTTAGGCGTGCACCAGCTGATCAGTGATTAAGTAATAAATCATTTAAATTAACATTGTGATTTAGGGGGAAAATATTTGTTAAAGTTTAAAAGTTAAATAACACCACTAGAGCACATTGATTTATTAATCATATAGGCTGTTGGATGATAAAACTTTTGTTAATTCTGGCATATAATCCTGGACAAGAAACCCACGTCATTTTTCCATTAATGGGTGTGGGTAATTTTTGGCATGCTTCCATCAGAGAACTGTTCAAGCACACCTGTTGTGGGCACAACATCTGACTTCACAAGAGAGTTCTGTCCATGGAAGGTTTTCCATTAGCAGCAAGGGATCTTTTATATATGCACCATCCCACAGACAGGATAGCACATACCACAGCCTTTGATATACCAGTTGTGGTGCACTGGCTAGAACGAGAAATTTTCAAATGGGCCCACTGATGGGGATTGAAAGGGGCGGGACGTAGCCAGTGGTAAAGCAACCGCTCGATGCACGGTCAGTCTGGGATCGATCCCTGTCTGTGGGCTATTTCTCGTTCCAACCAGTGCACCACGACTGGTATATCAAAGGCCATGGTATATATACTACCCTGTCTGTGGGATGGTGAATATAAAAGATCCCTTGCTGCTAATTGAAAAGAGTAGCCCATGAAGTGGCGACAGCGGGTTTCCTCTCTCAATATCTGTGTGGTCATTAATCACATGTATGACACCATATAGCCATAAATAAAATGTGTTGAGTGCGTCGTTAAATAAAACATTTTCTTCTTGATGGGGATCAATCCTAGACAGACTGCTCATCAAGCGAATGCTTTACCACTGGGCTACGTCCTGCCCAGGAAATGTGTTGGGACAAAATATTTATATAATTCTAACCTGACAGTGTTTCATTACCTTACATAAATAACTAATAAACAGCATGTGTTCATCATATTCACATAATTGCCTAAGTCATTTTTAGAGCTTTTAAGAAAAACAGATTTTTAAACAGATAAGACTTCTTAAAAGATTATTTGAACAAGATTGTCAAGAACACATTTTGCTTAAGTTGTTCTTGTTAAAATAATATATAATTCATTTCTGTTTGTATAAAAATAAGTTGTTGTTTTTTAGCATTTTTCTGAAATGCTATTATACTAAAAAGCTTGTCATTTGTTGTGTTTTGAATACATTTTTTTCATTGCCAATGTTTGAGTAAATAGTGCGTCAATCTTCACATCCCGGATATGGCTTCCATCCAGAATGGATCACTGGGAAGGCGTTTACAAGGACAGTGAACTGACTTCTCTGTCACTGGGGACGGGATGTAGCCCAGTGGTAAAGCGTTCGCTCGATGTGCGGTCGGACTGGGATCAATCCTCGTCAGTGGGCCCATTGGGCTATTTCTCGTTCCAGCCAGTGCACCACAACTGGAATATCAAAGGCCGTGGTATGTACTACCCTGTCTGTGGGATGGTGCATATAAAAGATCCCTTGCTGCTAATCGAAAAGAGTTGCCCATGAGGTGGCGACAGCGGGTTTCCTCTTTCTCTATATCTGTATGGTCCTTAACCATAATATTATGTCTGATGCCATATAACTGTCAATAAAATGTGTTGAGTGCATCGTTAAATAAAACATTTCCTTCCTTCCTTCTCTCTTGCATGTACCTGGTCTGGACATAGCCCAGTGGTAAAGTGCTCACATTGTGCATGATCAGTCTGGGTTCAATCCCCACCAGTGGGTCCACTGGGTTATTTCTCATTCCAGCCAGTGCTCCAAAACTGGTGTAGCAAAAGCGGTGGTATGTACTATCCTGTTTGTGGGATACTGCATATAAAAGATCCCTTGCTGCTGATTGGAAAGAGTAGCCCATTGTGTAGCGGCAGCGAGTTTCCTCTCTCTTTATCTGTGTAGTTTGCCATTGAGCTATTTTTCATTCCAGCCAGTGCACCATGACTGGTATAACAAAAGCCGTGGTATGTGCTATCCTGTCTGTGGGATGATGCATATAAAAGATCCCTTGCTACTAATGTAAAAATGTAGCGGGTTTCCTCTCTATGACTGTGTCAAAATTACTGTATGTTTGACATCCAATAGCTGATGAGTAATAAATCAATGTGTTCTAGTGGTGTTGTTAAACAAAACAAACCTCTTTTTCTGTGTGGTTTATTAACCATATGTTCAACGCCATATAACCATAATTAAATGTGTTGTGCATCATTAAATAAAACATTACTGCCTTCTTTGTTCTCTCTCACTATCCACAAACCACTAACACACTGTCCTGATAGCTCAGGAACCAATGCACCACGACTGGTATATCACAGGCTGTGCTATGTACTACCCTGTCTGTGGGATGGTGCATATAAAAGATCCCTTGCTGCTAATTGAAAAGAGTATCCCATGAATTGGCGACAGCGGGTTTCGTCTCTTTATATCTGTGTTGTCCTTAACCATATGTCTGACGCCATATAACCGTAAATAATATGTGTTGAGTGCGTTGTTAAATTAAACATTTCTTTCTTGATAGCTGAGGCCAGTATTTTTTAATTTTTAGTTTTACGAACAAGGTAGGAGGAAGGAAAAAAACAAAAAACAAAAACCTGTTTGGGGTGTATCAGTAGGGGGGGGGGGGGGTGATTTTTGTTTGTTAATATGGCTACTTTGATAGATGTGGATTCTTTGTAACAAAAGCACCTACCTCTAAGCTCCCACATTTCCTGTGGGAAAATAGACACTACTGATGCTCACTGTTACCTTACGAAATGCGCCACAATAGACTAGAATGGTAACTCTTTTTTTTTCTTTAGAGCTATTTGTGAAGTCGGTGGCAAAAAAAAAGAAAAAAAAAAGTGAAAAATACTAGCTAAAGATCAATTTAAATTGTAGTGAGATAACTGAGAAAAAAATAAAATGAGGTTAGTGATTAATTGCTCCCCTAACTTAGATTATGAGGAACAATTTAAGACATTACCACATAGATACCATATAAATTCATATGCTATGGGAAGCTAAAACTTACTGCTGTTAAACCGTAGTCTCAAGGGAGTGGGGGAGCAGTGATAATTCCCTTTAAAAGGTGAAGTCTAAAATTGTATTAAATGTAGGTCAGTTAAATATTGTTTAACAATGTGCTAAAATTAAATGTTGTTGTTAACAAATTAATGATTGTAATTGTATTAAATATAGGGTCAATGTTAAAACAATTTTTTCAAAATGTTTTTGTATTACAGCTACATGTAGTTAGGAATTATTTTCCACTATTTTTAATTGTATTATAATCAGTATAGGTTCATTATTCAGCACTCTCTTCTTTTCTTTTTTAAATGCTTTGTAATTGTGTTACAATGTTTATAACTGTATTGAATATAGATTCAGTGTTAAAGACTGTTTTGTAATTGTATTACAATGTTTACAATTGTATTGAATATAGATTCAATGTTGGACACTGTTTTGTAATTCTCAATTACAATGTTTTCAATTATTCAGAGTGTAGTATAGGTTCAACAGTGAGCTGGCTGGCTTTTACTAAGTCAAAGAGAAGTTCTCTATAGTGTTGGACACACACACACAAACACACACACAGTCTAATTCTATTGAAGAAACTTGTGGTCTGTAGTCGCCAGACGCTTTCCAGTCAATAAAACAAACTGAACTGATTATCCATGTCTAAGCACTTTCTAATTTCATCTTACTCTGAAGGTCAGATTTAGCTTTCATCTTTTTTCATTAATATTCCTGCTTCTCTCAGGTTCAAACATGCTGTCCTGGACACTTACCTGTTTTATCAGAATTAGTAGTCTGTCCAGGATGGGTTGGTTGGCTGTTAGCGACAAAGCAGTTGTTGCAAAGGCTGTGGTATGTGCTGTTCTGTCTGTGGGAAAGTGCACATTAAAATTATTTGCTGTCAATGGAAAAATGTAGCAGGCTTCATTTGAAGACTAGATGTCAGAATTACCAAATGTTTGACATTCAATAGCCATTGATTGATCAGTGTGCTCAAGAGGCATTGTTAAACAAAACAAACTTTAATTAACTGATTGATTGGGGTCCCTCCGTCTGTCTGCCCACCCTTGAGCTGGTCCATCCATCTGTTCGTCCATCTGTCCATCCATCCATCCATCCATCCATCCATCCATCCATCCATCCATCCATCCATCCATACATACATATATACATACATCCATCCATCCATTTATTCATTCATCCATACATCCATTCATCCATATATTCAGGCTCGAATCCATCTATTCATGCATCCATCCATTTCTTTATTCATTCCTTTTATTTTGTCTTTCCATCCGTTTGTCTGTCTATCCATCCATTCATCTGTCCATCTATCCATCCATCCATCATCCATCCATCAATCCATGCATCCATCCATCCATTTCTTTATTCATTCCTTTTATTTTGTCTTTCCATCCGTTCGACCATCCATCCATTCATACATTTATTCATCCATCCATCCATCATCCATCCATCATCATCCATCCATCCATCCATTTCTTTATTCATTCCTTTTATTTTATTTTTATGCAGTCTTCCCATTTTTGTTTGGAAAACTTTCACTAATATCCAAGAATCGGAGCCTACCTGAACATCAGAGCCCAATCCTGCTCTCCACCCCCACCCCTCAATGGTCAAATCTAGATTGGGCAAAGGGCAACTCATTTTACGTGCCCCTATCCACGAAGGTTCAGGCACGCCCACCATGGATTTAGCCTCTGACTTCGCCAGTGACTAACTCCGGAGCAGGAGGGGGGGGGGGGGTAAGTTTGAGGTGGGCGGAATTTGGAAAAAAGCCATTTAGTACGGTCAACGCGAGCGCGGACCAAATAGCAGACACTTCGCAAACTTGAAGTACACCGAGTGGGAGCCGTGCTCTGATTGGCTGAATTTCGATTCCTCGGTGAAGCCTGTATTTTACCTAAGTCTACAAAGAGTTAACTGCATCCAAAACATGTCCGGACTCTAAAATTTAACCCAAAGTAGTTAAGACTGCTCAGCCAAAAGGTTTTTAAGGTGATTTTGAGCAATTGAACGGGCGCCAAAGTAAAATGCGTTAGACTACTTATAAAAAAATAAACAAAAGAATTTTGAACTGCTTTCGAAATGTTTAAAGTCTAACTAGCCCAATAAAAGAGGTTGGTACTCACGGAGGTAAAGGTTGTTAGGAGGTTGGGGGCTACGGCGAGCCGATGAAGTCGGTGGCGTCCAGATGCAGAAGATCATGCCGGTAGGGAGAGGCTGCTACCATCTTTGTGATGTAACTGTAATCACTCCCCGCTAGGATTTTGAGGACACGATGTAGTGACGGGTTGTCCATCTCCTTAAGTAGCAGCGCTTGATTATATCTTCCCTTCCGGCGAACGGTGACGCAAACTGCGTTGATATCCACATCAACCTGGACTCGATGGACAGCAAATTGCCCTTCATCGGGCTCGGTAGGTAGCGGATGTTAAGCATTGTGCTTCGGCTCACTAATGATTTGGCGCACGTCCTCTATGTTGATTTTCATCAGCTGTTGGAACCGCGGGTGGAGTTTGCCGGCCTTAAGTGACCATGGTCCCTCTGTTGGTTTCTCTGGCTTCGGCGGTTTAGTAGGGCGACTTGGCTTGGCTGGGGTGGCACTCGGGGGAGTGGTCGCCTTCCTCTTAACCACAGCCGTCTTCCGGGCCTGGGTCTCAACGGGTGTCACCGGTTTAATCGGCGACAAGTCCGGAAACCCAGAAGTAAAGGCAGGCGGAGCGGGTCTGATGTACGATGAACTGCAGAGCGAGTCCGGCACGTCAGTTTCCTCGGGTCCTGTTGAGGGGACGTTGATGACTGGGGCCAAGACCACTTCCATCTTCGTCTTCCTCTTCAGTTGAGCGGCGTTCAGCGGTCCAGCAGACGGAGTCGCTGCCGGCGGTTTAGCCGCCGGTTTTGTCTCCCCCTGCGCCGCCGCTGGCGCACGTCTTCTCTTCCTCCATCTTCCCTTCTTCTGGATCCGGTCTCCGTACACCAAGGTCACGGTTGCCCGTGACCCGGTGTACGAGACTCGATACTCCAATAACATTCCATATGTTTTCATCAGTTCCCCCAGGTGGGGGGGGGCAGATCGAGAGAACAAGGAAAAAATTTGAATGCAAGAATCGACTGCAAGAATCGAATGAAATCTAGATCTGCCTCTGGTTAATGGCCCATGTCCCTTGTTACCTCCTCCCACAAAAGGGTAACTCATTCTAATACTGCTAATAGCCTGCAGGTGTTTTCGTGTGTTTTCTTTCACCACACATTGTGTGCAACCTGCAGAAAACATCTCAGAGTGTTTGCTCCATCAACCACTTGGCTTTTGGCCCCAGATCTACAGGTAAAGTGTGCGACTGAATAGAGTGTTCACCTCTGTATCTGCTCCACCTTCAGTTGATGTGAGCGCATCCTGCCATTACTAAACAATGATGTTCGGTAGCCTGCCAGGACCCTGTGCTTGATCTTAAATGAATATGATAGGGCTTGTACTAGTCAAGTTATTGAGGACCGCCTGGGACAAAATGTAAATAACATACCGATAAGATAAAAATACATTTTTAATGCAGGTACATACATCTCACATTTGGAATAGTGCACAAAATAATATCAAAGAGGTTTTAAAACAATCTGTACAAAAACACGTTAGGGCCTACATGACTTAAGGGCCACAGGACTTAAAGAGTGAGAGATACTGGGTTCACATATCCAAGTACTGGCTCCCATCTAGAGTTGAGTTTAATGACTCAGTGAGTAGATGTAAGGCCACTATACACTCTTTTCTCTCTCACAAACCACTAACAACTAACAACTAACCCACTGTCCTGGACAGACAGCCTAGATAGCTGAGGTGTGTGTACCCAGGACAGTATGCTTGAACCTTAATTGGATATAAATACTAATTGCTGATGCTCGTATCCTGCCAGATCCTTGTACTGTGGCATTAATTGGATATAAATACTAATTGCTGATGCTCGTATCCTGCCAGATCCTTGTACTTTGGCATTAATTGGATATAAATACTAATTGCTGATGCTCGTATCCTGCCAGATCCTTGTACTGTGGCATTAATTGGATATAAATACTAATTGCTGATGCTCGTATCCTGCCAGATCCTTGTACTGTGGCATTAATTGGATATAAATACTAATTGCTGATGCTCGTATCCTGCCAGATCCTTGTACTGTGGCATTAATTGGATATAAATACTAATTGCTGATGCTCGTATCCTGCCAGATCCTTGTACTGTGGCATTAATTGGATATAAATACTAATTGCTGATGCTCGTATCCTGCCAGATCCTTGTACTGTGGCATTAATTGGATATAAATACTAATTGCTGATGCTCGTATCCTGCCAGATCCTTGTACTGTGGCATTAATTGGATATAAATACTAATTGCTGATGCTCGTATCCTGCCAGATCCTTGTACTGTGGCATTAATTGGATATAAATACTAATTGCTGATGCTCGTATCCTGCCAGATTCTTGTACTGTGGCATTAAATGAATATGATGGAGCCAGGACTATTCAGGGCTACCTCTGGCACTCGCCAAATTCGCCAATTGCGAATTTTAAACACAACTGGCAGAATTTTATTTGAATTTGGCGAAAGATTTTCATGTAATGAATGATATTTTCTTGAAAATGATGGTGGGTTTCTGCAATTTATAGAGTTTAATGGATAAATTTGGCGAAATTTTCTACACGCCCAGAGCTAGCCCTGCTATTGATTCCACTAAAGTCGAGGCGATAAAACTTATACTTATAGTGCCCAAAATAAATAAGCTCAAAATAAGCAATAATAAGTCTAAAGTAAGTAAAACATGCTGACCTAAAAACATTTGAATTGTCATTTCATTTCAAAACCACTGAAATGCTGCAGTGTTCGAGATTAAAAATTTTGGGCAGTATCCCATTTGGATACTAACATTTTAAAATCTGGTATCCCACCTAAGAATTTAGTATTATATGGTGTCCCGGTGGGATACTAGGTTCTTGAAGTCTGGTATCCAAAATTAAATTCTGGTATCCCCGGGATATCGGGATACCGTTAATCTCGAACACTGCTGCTGTAATTAGTTTAAATTAACTTGAAATGCATTTCTGAATAATATGTGCAACATCTTTATCAGCTGTTCATAACATTACTATGCAAACAGGCTTAACAATTCTAATAGCAGACCCAAAAAAACCCACCCCCACAAACCCCACCCCAAAAACCGGTGTGCCCAAATTAGTGAGATGTAAAACCCAGAGAGCAGGGACAGACCTTTATTATATAGACATTGCCTGTAAGTCAATCCTCAATGTACAAACGTCAATAAATATTGTTTAAAACATATGATAGAGCATGAACCAGATAAGTTATTGAGGAAAAGCTAGATAAAGGAAGAAGGAAATGTTTTATTTAACGACGTACTCAAGACATTTTATTTACGGTTATATGGCGTCAGGCATATGGTTAAGGACCACACAGATATTGAGAGAGGAAACCTGCTGTCGCCACTTCATGGGCTACTCTTTTTCGATTAGCAGCCAGAGATCTTTTATATGCACCATCCCACAGACAGGATAGCACATACCACAGCCTTTGATATGCCAGTCATGGTGCATGAACGAGAAATAGCCCAATGGGCCCACCGACGGGGATCAATCCCAGACTGACCGCGCATCAAGCTAGCATTTTACCACTGGGCAACGTCCTGCTCCAGCTAGATAAAGAGACATTTTATTGCAGGTATACATTTTATTTTTGGCAGGATGTAGTCCACTGGTAAAGCGCACACCTGATGCGCGGTCGGTCTGGGATTGATTCTTGTCCCCGTCGGCCCAATAGGCTTTTTCTCATTCCAGCCAGTGCACCATGACTGGTATATCAATGGTGCTCTAGTGGTGTCGTTAAACAAAAGAAAACTTTACATCCCAAAGTGTTGGAACGGTGTACACAAAACTACCTCAAAATGGTTTCAAACAGTCGTTACAAAAACATTACATGGAAATATTGATATATTCATCATATTTTATTATTAAGTATTATTAAGTATTATCTAGTACTTCTACACCGGCCTCGGTGGCATCCTGGCAGGCCATCGGTCTACAGGCTGGTAGGTACTGGGTTTGGATCCCAGTCGAGGCATGGAATTTTTAAACCAGATACCGACTCCAAACCCTGAGTGAGTGCCCCACAAGGCTCAATGGGTAGGTGTAAACCACTTGCACCGACCAGTGATCCATAACTGGTTCAACAAAGGCCATGGTTTGTGCTATCCTGCCTGTGGGAAGTGCAAATAAAAGATCCCTTGCTGCCTGTCGTAAAAGAGTAGCCTATATGGCGACAGCGGGTTTCCTCTAAAAAAATCTGTGTGGTCCTTAACCATATGTCTGATGCCATATAACCGTAAATTAAATGTGTTGAGTGCATCGTTAAATAAAACACTTCTTTCTTTCTAGTACTTCTACAATCTATGTAGACACATACAACAAAGATACTAATCTATAAAAGTTATTTTTAAATAAGCTTCTTCATTTTTTTCTGGTTTATTTTCCAAGGTTGATTATTTCCTTGAAGTACAAGTCCTGTTTTATCATGTGATTCCTGTTTCGTTGGCTGAGCGAACCGATAACTGGAGTTGGTACACTTCTCCCTCTCTCAGATAAATAACAGGCGATAAGGCCTCTAGAAATAATATGTGTGCGTTAGCCAAGAGGGATTTAGACAAATGTGCCTTCAATCCAGCTTCTTCGGGCTGTACATAACGTGGTAGTTAGGGGAAGTTGGAGCAAGTCAAACTGGCTGCCACTTTTTGACTTATCGACAAAATATGTGTGTGTGGTGAGGAGAAAACAGAATGTTGTCAGTTCGGTATTTTCCTCCCATCGTGTTAGAGCTGTCGTTTATTCCAGTCGTCTGTGAAATACATGCAGATCATTAGTACAGAGAAAAGATTAGAGGTTTCCCCCCAGTTCGACCAGTGCCCCACATGCTTAATATTGGGTTTTTGGTGTTTGACAATGATATTTTATCATAATACAAAGGAAAGGAATGTTTGTTTATTAACACCCCAGCACATTGTTTAATCAGTGCTCAACTGTTAAGTGTTAGTTAACGATGGTAATATAAAGGAAAGGAATGTTTGTTTATTAACACCCCAGCACATTGTTTAATCAGTGCTCAACTGTTAAGTGTTAGTTAACGATGGTAATAGAAAGGAAAGGAATGTTTGTTTAATTGACACCCCAGCACATTATTTAATCTGTGGCTATTACACACACATGTAGGTGTCTAGCAATGGTAATAGAAAGGAAAGGAATGTTTGTATGACACCCCAGCACATTATTTAATCGGTGACTATTAGTTATTAGTATTAGGTAATAGAAAGGAAAGGAATGTTTGTATGACACCCCAGCACATTATTTAATCGGTGACTATTAGTTATTAGTATTAGGTAATAGAAAGGAAAGGAATGTTTGTATGACACCCCAGCACATTATTTAATCGGTGACTATTAGTTATTAGTATTAGGTAATAGAAAGGAAAGGAATGTTTGTATGACACCCCAGCACATTATTTAATCGGTGACTATTAGTTATTAGTATTAGGTAATAGAAAGGAAAGGAAGAAGGAAATGTTTTGTTTAATGAAGCACTCAACACATTTTATTTATATTTATATGGCATCAGTCTTATGGTTAAGGACCACACAGATATTGAGAGAGGAAACCCACTGTCGCGACTTCATGGGCTACTCTTTTTAGCAGCAGCAAGGGATCTTTTATATGCACCATCCCAAAGACAGGATAGTACATACCACAGCCTTTGTTACACCAGTTGTGGAGCACTAGCTGGAACGAGAAATAGCCCAATGGGTTCACCGGCGAGGATTAATCCCAGACCGACTGTACATCAAGCGAACGCTTTACCACTGGGCTACGTCCCGCTACTAGAAAGGAAAGGAATGTTTGTTTAATGACACCCCAGCACACTGTTTAATCAGCGACTATTAGGTGTCTAACAATGGTAATAGAAAGGAAAGGAATGTTTGTTTAATGACACCCCAGCACACTGTTTAATCAGAGGCTATTAGGTGTCTAACACTGGTAATAGAAAGGAAAGGAATGTTTGTTTAATGACACCCCAGCACATTGTTTAATCAGCAGCTATTAGGTATCTAACAATGGTAATAGAAAGGAAAGGAATGTTTGTATAGTGACACCCCAGCACATTGTTTAATCAGCGGCTATTAGGTGTCTAACAGTTGGTAATAGAAAGGAAAGGAATGTTTGTTTAAAAACACCCCAGCACACTGTTTAATCAGCGGCTATTAGGTGTCTAACAATGGTAATAGAAAGGAAAGGAATGTTTGTTTAATGACACCCCAGCACATTGTTTAATCAGCAGCTATTAGGTATCTAACAATGGTAATAGAAAGGAAAGGAATGTTTGTATAGTGACACCCCAGCACACTGTTTAATCAGCGGCTATTAGGTGTATAACAGTTGGTAATAGAAAGGAAACGAATGTTTGTTTAATGACACCCCAGCACACTGTTTAATCAGTGACTATTAGGTGTCTAACAGTTGGTAATAGAAAGGAAAGGAATGTTTGTTTAATGACACCCCAGCACACTGTTTAATCAGCGACTATTAGGTGTCTAACAATGGTAATAGAAAGGAAAGGAATGTTTGTTTAATGACACCCCAGCACACTGTTTAATCAGCGACTATTAGGTGTCTAACAGTTGGTAATAGAAAGGAAAAGAATGTTTGTTTAATGACACCCCAGCACACTGTTTAATCAGCGACTATTAGGTGTCTAACAGTTGGTAATAGAAAGGAAAGGAATGTTTGTTTAATGACACCCCAGCACACTGTTTAATCAGTGACTATTAGGTGTCTAACAGTTGGTAATAGAAAGGAAAGGAATGTTTGTTTAATGACACCCCAGCACACTGTTTAATCAGCGACTATTAGGTGTCTAACAGTTGGTAATAGAAAGGAAAGGAATGTTTGTTTAATGACACCCCAGCACACTGTTTAATCAGCGACTATTAGGTGTCTAACAGTTGGTAATAGAAAGGAAAGGAATGTTTGTTTAATGACACCCCAGCACACTGTTTAATCAGTGACTATTAGGTGTCTAACAGTTGGTAATAGAAAGGAAAGGAATGTTTGTTTAATGACACCCCAGCACACTGTTTAATCAGCGACTATTAGGTGTCTAACAGTTGGTAATAGAAAGGAAAGAAATGTTTATTTAATGACACCCCAGCACATTGTTTAATCAGTGGTTATTAGGTGTCTAACAGTTGGTAATAGAAAGGAAAGGAATGTTTGTTTAATGGCACCCCAGCACATTGTTTAATCAGCAGCTATTAGTCTAACATAATGTTTTTAATGGCACCCCAGCACATTGTTTAATCAGCGGCTATTAGGTGTCTAACAATGGTAATAGAAAGGAAAGGAATGTTTGTTTAATGACACCCCAGCACATTGTTTAATCAGCGGCTATTAGGTGTCTAACAGTTGGTAATAGAAAGGAAAGGAATGTTTGTTTAATGGCACCCCAGCACATTGTTTAGTCGGTGGCTATTAGGTGTCTAACAGTTGGTAATAGAAAGGAAAGAAATGTTTATTTAATGACACCCCAGCACATTGTTTAATCAGTGTCTATTAGGTGTCTAACAATGGTAATAGAAAGGAAAGGAATGTTTGTTTAATGGCACCCCAGCACATTGTTTAGTCAGTGGCTGGTAGGTGTCCAACAATGGTAATAGAAAGGAAAGGAATGTTTGTTTAATGACACCCCAGCACACTGTTTAATCAGCGACTATTAGGTGTCTAACAGTTGGTAATAGAAAGGAAAAGAATGTTTGTTTAATGACACCCCAGCACACTGTTTAATCAGCGACTATTAGGTGTCTAACAGTTGGTAATAGAAAGGAAAGGAATGTTTGTTTAATGACACCCCAGCACACTGTTTAATAAGTGACTATTAGGTGTCTAACAGTTGGTAATAGAAAGGAAAGGAATGTTTGTTTAATGACACCCCAGCACACTGTTTAATCAGCGACTATTAGGTGTCTAACAGTTGGTAATAGAAAGGAAAGGAATGTTTGTTTAATGACACCCCAGCACACTGTTTAATCAGCGACTATTAGGTGTCTAACAGTTGGTAATAGAAAGGAAAGGAATGTTTGTTTAATGACACCCCAGCACACTGTTTAATCAGTGACTATTAGGTGTCTAACAGTTGGTAATAGAAAGGAAAGGAATGTTTGTTTAATGACACCCCAGCACACTGTTTAATCAGCGACTATTAGGTGTCTAACAGTTGGTAATAGAAAGGAAAGGAATGTTTATTTAATGACACCCCAGCACATTGTTTAATCAGTGGTTATTAGGTGTCTAACAGTTGGTAATAGAAAGGAAAGGAATGTTTATTTAATGACACCCCAGCACATTGTTTAATCAGCGGCTATTAGGTGTCTAACAATGGTAATAGAAAGGAAAGGAATGTTTGTTTAATGGCACCCCAGCACATTGTTTAATCAGTGGCTATTAGGTGTCTAACAATGGTAATAGAAAGGAAAGGAATGTTTGTTTAATGACACCCCAGCACATTGTTTAATCAGCGGCTATTAGGTGTCTAACAGTTGGTAATAGAAAGGAAAGGAATGTTTGTTTAATGGCACCCCAGCACATTGTTTAGTCGGTGGCTATTAGGTGTCTAACAGTTGGTAATAGAAAGGAAAGAAATGTTTATTTAATGACACCCCAGCACATTATTTAATCAGTGTCTATTAGGTGTCTAACAATGGTAATAGAAAGGAAAGGAATGTTTGTTTAATGGCACCCCAGCACATTGTTTACTCAGTAACTGAACATTCAGGTTAAAAAGGTTTTGACACTACTAGAGCATATTAAGTATCAATCATCGGCTATTGGATGTCAAACATTTGGTAATTATCACAGAATGTAGTCTTTAAGAGGAAACCAGCAACATTTTCCCTTTAGTAGGAAGGGATCTTTTATATGCATCATCCCACAGACAGGATAGCACATACCACAGCTTTTGTTACACCAGTTTTGGAGCACTGGCTGGAATGAAAAATAGCTCAATGGCCTTTGATATACCAGTCATGGTGCACTGGCTGGAACGAGCTAAGCTAACAATGGCTAACTGATTTCTTTTTATTATTATAAACTGACACTGGCTGGAATGAGAAATAGCCCAGTGTGCCCACTGATTAGTATTGATCCTAGACTGACTACACATCAGGTGTGTTCTTTACAACTAGGCTACGTCCCGCCCCTTGGACATTCAGGTGTGTGTCAGGTGTGACTCGATTGAAATGACACATGCTGCTGTGACAAATGTAACAAAAAGGGTCATATCAAGGTAGTCTCTATTTAATCAACATGTCATGAATAACTGATAAAAATGACACTTGTCAAAATGTGCATTAAGTATCTGTATAAAGGTGATGCCAAACAATATGAGTGCCTTCATTGAAAATAGCTCATTTGAATTTGGTTTGAAAATAGCTGATTTGAATTTGGTTTGAAAATAGCTGATTTGAATTTGATTTGAAAATAGCAGATTTGAATTTGATTTGAAAATAGCTCATTTGAATTTGATTTGAAAATAGTTGATTTGAATTTGATTTGAAAATAGCTGATTTGAATTTGATTTGAAAATAGCTGATTTGAATTTGATTTAAAAATAACTGATTTGAATTTGATTTTAAAATGGCCGATTTGAATTTGATTAGTAGAGAATTAAGGCCTCAGGGGAGAATAGTTTTGTACTAGTTGAGTTAACTTCGTTAAATAAAGTATTCTTCTTATTATTAATAACAGCAACCAATGAAATCATTACGTTTCAGGGAACATTTTGTTTTCAAAATTTTGATTAGCGACATTTCTGGTCAGTTCAAATTTGATTACCGTAACAATTACTGTTTAATGTTTTTAAATTGTGTAGTGATCTCTGATAGCCCATTGGGCTATTTCTTGTTCCACCCAGTACACCACCACTGGTATATCAAGGCTGTGGTATGTACTATCCTGTCTGTGAGATGGTGCATATAAAAGATCCCTTGCTGCTAATCGAAAAGAGTAGCACATGAAGTGGCAACAGCGGGTATCCTCTCTCAATATCTGTGTGGTCCTTAACCATATGTCTGATGTCATATAACCGTAAATAAAATGTGTTGAGTGCATCATTAAATAAAACATGTCTTTCTTTCTCGATCTCTGATACTCGCGTACTGAATGAAGACACAGTACTGAACAAGATGTTCCCTGTGTTGACACAATCGGCTAATCTTGTGGCTATTCTTATACGAGGCACTCGTATCATGTAACATCGCCTTGAGGGGCAGGATGTGGCTCTGTGGTAGGGCACTCGTATCATGTGACATCGCCTTAAGGGGCAGGATGTGGCTCTGTGGTAGGGCACTCGTATCATGTGACATCGCCTTAAGGGGCAGGATGTGGCTCTGTGGTAGGGCACTCGTATCATGTGACATCGCCTTAAGGGGCAGGAGGTGGCTCTGTGGTAGGGCACTCGTATCATGTGACATCGCCTTAAGGGGCAGGAGGTGGCTCTGTGGTAGGGCACTCGTATCATGTGACATCGCCTTAAGGGGCAGGAGGTGGCTCTGTGGTAGGGCACTCGTATCATGTGACATCGCCTTAAGGGGCAGGAGGTAGCTCTGTGGTAGGGCACTCGTATCATGTGACATCGCCTTAAGGGGCAGGAGGTAGCTCTGTGGTAGGGCACTCGTATCATGTGACATCGCCTTAAGGGGCAGGAGGTGGCTCTGTGGTAGGGCACTCGTATCATGTGACATCGCCTTAAGGGGCAGGAGGTGGCTCTGTGGTAGGGCACTCGTATCATGTGACATCGCCTTAAGGGGCAGGAGGTGGCTCTGTGGTAGGGCACTCGTATCATGTGACATCGCCTTAAGGGGCAGGATGTGGCTCTGTGGTAGGGCACTCGTATCATGTGACATCGCCTTAAGGGGCAGGATGTGGCTCTGTGGTAGGGCACTCGTATCATGTGACATCGCCTTAAGGGGCAGGAGGTAGCTCTGTAGTAGGGCACTCGTATCATGTGACATCGCCTTAAGGGGCAGGACGTGGCTCTGTGGTAGGGCACTCGTATCATGTGACATCGCCTTAAGGGGCAGGAGGTGGCTCTGTGGTAGGGCACTCGTATCATGTGACACCGCCTTAAGGGGCAGGAGGTGGCTCTGTGGTAGGGCACTCGTATCATGTGACACCGCCTTAAGGGGCAGGATGTGGCTCTGTGGTAGGGCACTCGTATCATGTGACATCGCCTTAAGGGGCAGCAGGTAGCTCTGTGGTAGGGCACTCGTATCATGTGACATCGCCTTAAGGGGCAGGAGCTGGCTCTGTGGTAGGGCACTTGCCTCGGGTATGAAAGGAAAGGAAAGGAAATGTTTTATTTAACAACACACTAACACATTGTATTTACGGTTATATGGCGTCAGACATATGGTTAAGGACCATACAGAGATTGAGATAGGAAACCTGCTGTCGCCACTTCCACAGTTTTTCGATTAGTACCACCATCCCATAGACAGGATAGCACATACCACAGCCTTTGATGTACCAGTCGTGGTGCACTGGCTGGAGTGAGAAATAGCCTAATGGGCCCACTGACAGGGATCGATCCCAAACCAACCGTGCATCAAGCGAGCCCTGTACCACTGGGCTATGTCTCGCCCCATGCATCAGGTATGATGATGTGCAGGATCGATAAATCCCTTGAATAATGATGTAATCCGTGCAATGTTTTTCTGATGGTAGTTGTATTGTATATGTACTGAAAACGATGTCATTCTTGTTTTCAACAAAGTTAGGTATTTTTATAAGACACTTCGTAGCCCTTACATAAGAGCAAAAGTGGGAATAACAAATTTTATTCATTAGATTTAAACCATATATAGCTCATAGCTATCATTTTTATTATACAATTAACCTTTACCTGACCACCTTTGACCTCATGAATGACCGGTTAATTGAGATATATTTCACTGTATAGTAGTGTAAATATTTCTATTTCTATTTCTATATATATATATACATACATTTATTTATATTTATTTTTATCTTTACACTCTAAAATACATAAAATGTTGTATATAAATAAACGACTATTTACCGAACACCTATACATAAACAATAATTAGGTAATTATGTTTATCCCCAAGAAGCCGGACCTGGCTTAGAGAGACTTTTACGACTGTCGATTTCGGTGAAATGAGTTAGCCGGAGGCTAGAGGTGCCGCTTAGGCGGGCGTCGATTGTTCTCAGTCACTGAGGCGATCACATTGACCCCATTACCAGGGTGGCTACACCGTGCTACGAGATGAGAACGTTACCTCTCTGAGGTGTGTGTATGTTTGTATACATGTATAACCCATGTACGTACCGAGTCATGCAGTATCGGCCGTATTATACCACGGGCTACGTACTACCGTGTATTTGTGTGTGCTATAAACTATAGGTGGTTGACAGAAGTTTCAGGAACACCTGTGTGTTTTTTTTCTTAACTCGAGGAAAGTTTACTGACTTGGGGGAATTTGCTTTGATTACAGCCAAGAGTTGTTAAAGGCCGTGAAGATTTCTTATCAGCAATTTTTCCCTCGGTTTGTGTCGGTTACCTGACTTTGAAACAGATTAGTGGAAATAACACTCATGGTGACTTGTACCTGGAGGATTCTGTTGAGATAAAATTGAACAGATTTATGCGTGGATATATTTATGCATGTGTGTACACTGATCTGATAACTTGTTTTATTCCATGAAAGGCAATGTTATTTTTCTTCATGGATTAACATCAAAAGTTTGTTGTTGTCGGTGAAGGAAGGAGTTTTCGTAACTTGTATCCGATTGTTGCAGTGTGTTTGGAGACCTGTTGCAGGTAGAACCGTTTGAAGTTCTGGCTGCCACACGGACTGGGTAAAGCTGCGGTTATTTACACAGACACGTTTGTCTACGTACCTGAGCGGAAGATGGGCTTTATAATAAATCTGCTGCCGATTCAAAGTTTAATCTGCCCCGGTGTCATCTTTACTCTGTCTGAGAAGTAAATACTTCGATGCACACTGGATATATGAAATGTTTTGGTGATAGCAAAGAGCAAAAGATAAAAATTAGTTCAATGTGTTGATGGTAGTAAATAGAAGATACCAACAGAATGTTTCTGCAAAGAGCAGAAGATAAAAATTAGTTCAGTGTGTTGATGGTAGTAAATTGAAAATAAAAATAGAATATTGTGATAAATAGCAAAGAGCAGAAGATAAAAATTAGTTCAGTGTGTTGATGGTAGTAAATTGAAAATAAAAATAGAATATTGTGATAAATAGCAAAGAGCAGAAGATAAAAATTAGTTCAGTGTGTTGATGGTAGTAAATTGAAAATAAAAATAGAATATTGTGATAATAGCAAAGAGCAGAAGATAAAAATTAGTTCTATCTTTTAGTGATAGGAAATAGCAGGAAATTGCAGAAGATAAAAATAGTATGATGTTTTGGTGTTGACAAATATCAAAAGATAAAAATAGTTGAATGTTTCAGTAGTAGCAAAGAGTAGAAGATAAAAATAGTTGAATGTTTTGGTGGTAGCAAATAGTAGAAGATAAAAAATAGTTGAATGTTTTGGTGGTAGCAAATAGCAGAAGGTAACAATAGTTGAATGTTTTGGTGGTAGCAAATAGCAGAAGAAATCTTAGGGAAAAAAGTCTGGATTTGTATGTTGATTTAAATTCTGCTGCATTTTATGAAGATATAAAGTGCTCTTCACTAAGACATATATTTGTATTGGTTGTATCTAAAAAGTGTGGATTTAAATTCTGCTGTTTTTTAAGAAGGTATAAAACTGTTCTTCACCAAGGCATATATTTGTTTTAGTTGTAATGGAAGATGTGTATTGTGTTTAAAAAGTGAGAACTGTTTAGGTTTCAAACTGCCAGTCATAATTTTGAACATCTGGGGACCATAACAGTCATAAAAAAAATTTGTTTCACTTCTGACACTCTGCCCTGGAGCATGTACATGTTTCATTCTAGAAACAAATACAACCGAACTGCAACCACAAGTTGAGTGTAAACTGGTGTGATATCGTGCCTTTAATTGTCACCGTGACCTTCTCGTTTTCACCTGTCAATCAAGCAAAGCAAGTTTTATTGTCAAGTTGTTATTCAAACAGGTACAGTATTTGAATACAGTCGCAAATACATGCAGAGTCTCTGAAACCGGTAACTCAGTGCTCCTCTGCATATAACGAGAACGTGAACACGTAACGAGAACTTGGACTACCTCGGCATAATTATAGGATATATATGTCTCATGGGATATACAGTGTATTACACGGGTACGCAAGTATTAAACTCGATATATCACAGATATGTACCGATTTTACCAGATATAGGAGTAAACGTATCTAATTCGCCCCACAAACAGCCGATGAGCACTGTATGAAAATTTAATAACGTCAGTATAGATGACACTCTTGACGTTTGTTTGTCTTGCATGTTATGGTGGATCTCTGTGTTTGATTTTGTGTATGTAGGTGGGGTGTTTGAATACGTGAATCTGTGCATGCACAATCCTGTTGTGAACATCGCCGGCTGTGGATGAACGGAGTACTGTAGTCGTGGTGTAGATGTTGGTGTTGATTAGGATGCCAGTGACGTCTTACTAAAATTTCTGTGGATGTTGTACAGGAAGTTATAGTTGTGTTGCACATGTGACGTTGCTGCCAGCAGTGATGATGTTGAGAAGATCAGCTCCATATTTCGTTCTGTGGATTTTATGCTGAAAACTATTCTAGTTGTGCATTAGATGCTGCTGCCATTGACGATGCAGAGAATATCATATCTGATGACTGTTGACGATTGTAGATGTGTTTCACATGAAACTTTACTGTCAGCATTTATGCTGCTAAACATATTTTATCTGTGTTAATAGCTGTTGATGTTTAGCTCCAGATTCTATGACTTAATTGTGATGCATATATGAAACATTTGTGCCACTGATGTCGCTGAGAGTATCAAATCTATATTTTCTCTGGATGTTAGGCTGAAACTGAAAATAAACATTGATGCCATTGATGCTACTAAGAATTTGATATCCATTTTTTACTGTGGATGTTAGCCCGATAAGGCAAATTGTGTTAAACATGAAACATTGATTTCATAGATGCTACTAAGAATTTGATACCTATGTTTACTGTGGATGTTACCCTGAAGGTTCTATTCGTGTTGTACATAGAGAGGCCGTTGTCAATGACGCCGGTGAAAATGCCATGCCTTTAGTCCAAGTGGAGGAGGTTGCTGATGTGTATATAGCTCTGTTTCTTGTTGTCATGGCAATACTATACGGATACCTGGTTGTACACCTGTCTCAGGTAAGATATACTCAAGAATGCTATTTATCATACTTATAAATAGAGAATAACTAGTTAATGACGTCGGATATCTGCTTAATCCTGTGAAGGTAGGAATGGGAAATTCGGCCAGGCTCTGCCTGCTATTGCATTTTGCCGCCCCGCTTTCGTGTTTTGCCGCCCCCTTTATTTTTCTCTATCCTTCTTTATTTTCCCGCATCCTACTATATTTTACAGAACCCATCTCCGCTATTTCATATTGGACACTTTTTTTTCACGCTGAAAAACAAAATTGATCAGTCGGCACACTCGACATCAAAGAAAACAAGCCGCGGTGTGGAAAACTTCAGTAGCTTACGATAGTTACCGTAATGTAATTTAACACTATTTTAACAGCCTCGGTCAATCATTCTTTTGTGTTCACTAACTTTTGTATGATATTTTGTTTTCAATTGCAGATATAGTTGGTCGTAACTGATGATTTTTAATTACTGTCGTTTGTTTATTCAGCAATTCTTTATAAAATATTAGAAACCTTTTATTTTAGGGGTATCACCGCTTATAAAAATAACGGAAGTGGCAGTGTTCATCATTAAAAGTATTTTTCTTGGACGCCAAATTATATATACACGGTCTTTACAAAAACAAAACCTGGCGATATCAGTGCGATCAATTCACTTGATGAAGAAATAAAAAGAACACAGACATGTTATCCCAATTTAAGGGATCACCTTTATTTTTTTAGATATCTTGAAATCTTTTATTAAAATAATATTAAAACAAGGGGTATGTCTTTTCGCAACATCGACCAATACCCAACGATAGGCCTACACGTAGCCCAAGTACTCGGGCTAGCCTATACGGTAACCATGTTTCCCACCCCCTTTTTTTTTTTCTCTTCAGGTTTCTTTTTTTAGGGGGGTGGAGGGGGCTTCCGCCCGCCTTTAATTTTTACCCAGCGAGAATATTATGATATTATGTAGGCCTACATTTCCTTCTGCTCTTTTTCCATTTCCCTCAACTTCAAAATGTGGTCATACATTTGATTTTCAGATTATTTTCTAAAAGATAATCTACTGCATCCTTTCTGTAACTTGTGCTGATTGGATCAGGTTCAGTGTCATTCTGCTCACTGGTGTTATTATCAGATAAGTGTTTGATTCTATGTTCAGTATTATTGTGTACATCTACTGGACTGTATTTATCATATTTATCCAATACAGTTAAAGTTAAAGTTAGAGAACATTGATTTATTAATCATTGCCTATTGGATGTCAAACATTTGGTAATATTGACCTATAGTCTTACAGAGGAAACCCGCTACATTTTTCTGTTAGTAGAAACGGATGTTTTATATATGCACCATTCCACAGACAGGATAGCACATACCATGGCCGTTGATATGTCAGTCATTGTGTACTGGATGGGTCGAGAAATAGCCCAATGGCTCCACCGACGGGGATCGATCCCAGACCTACCGCGCATCAGGCGAGTGCTTTACCACTGGACTACGTCCCGCTCATCATCTAATACAGATACGGTTTCTTCTGTTTCCACTGTTCTTAGTCTTGGTCTTCTGTTTTGAATTCCAAAATGTGCCTCAAAGAGTAGGCCTACTTCAGGCTCTTGTAAAATTAAAAATACACATCTGTAAGGAAAAAATACCCTATACTTGTAAATGTGTATCAAAGTACTGATGGTATCGCTAACGATCTCGACCAATGTTTTCAGGTACAAAATACAAAATAGTAACAAACACTATTGTACATACAGATATATGTTTACTTCAAACTGATCTTCATGTAAAGAAGAAGATGTCATCTTCTAAATTCTTCAAAACAAACAACGCAAGCAGCATGTCAACTTTTACTTCCGTGTTTACATCATACATGTGACGTCAAACTTAGAGCCGTGTTTACTCAGTTTCTGACATCATGCTAAGTTGTAGGTTTTCATGTGTGATGGCTCATATCTATTTGATATATTTACTGGTATAAAATGTGATGATCTGAGATAAAGGATGAAGTAACTAAACCACACATACACACACCACACACACATACACACACAGACACAGATACACACACACACACACAACCGCACATAAACACACACACACACACATACACACACACACATACAGGCACACACACACACACACACACAGACACACACACACGGGTAAGATGGGTTTACATAACATACTTGGATTGTCAGCAATCTTAACCTACGGCCTCTACACACTGCCACACCTGTCTGTCTTATTGACACCTGTCAGGCTTGATGGACAGGCGAGCTGGCTTCTGTGTAATAAATCTGTTATGTTACCCTGTTTATTAATATGGTTTCTCCATCTGTCATTGCTCACAGTTGCCCTCTCTGTGTGTGTGTGTGTGAGTGCAGGATCATGGAACCGTGTAGCCATTCAATGTCTGGATTAGAACATTAATAAATATATATAGTCTCTTGTTGGGGCTGAGCTGGGGCCTCTAAAAATTGCTAGAGCGATAGTTTATAGGTTCGTTTGCGCGTCGCTCGTGTGTGTATAGTTTGCGTAACCCATTTTTTGTTAACGCATTTGATTTATGACATCATTTACATGATGGATTACGTAGAAACAAATGGGTTACCTGAATTTGTTTTTGGGTAACCCATAAATGGTTTACGCAAATTTTCATTGGCCTGTTGAGGGTGGATGGGAGAAGGATGTAGCCAGATGGTAGAATACTCACCTGAGATGTGTGATGGGTTGATGAGAATCAGTTCTCCTCCGAGGAATCCCCCCCCCCCACCTCACCCACCCAATCCCTGCCAATGGCTCACAGTTGGTATATCAAAGACCATGGTATGTACAATCCTGTCTATGGCAGGTTTACAAAAGGTCCATTGTTGAATTGTTTGAAGGAGTAGCTAAGGTGGTAGCAGAGGATTTTTTCTCTGTTGACCAGGACCCTGTTTTATGAAGCGATCTTAGCGCTAAGATCACTTTAAGTGCATAGCTACCATATGTACTTAAGGTGATCTTAGCACTGAGATCTCTTAGTAAAACAGGGCATTGTGGCGGGATTTAGCTCAGTCAGTTGGGTGCCCATCGAGGTGGTTCGATTCAACTGATTGGGTTTTTTTCTCATTCCAGCCAGTGCTTCACAACTGGTTAAAGGCCATGGTATGTGCTTTCCTGTCTGTGTGAAAGTGCATATAAAAGATCCCTTGCTGCATTAGGAAAAATGTAGCGGGTTTCCTCTGATGACTAAATGTCCGAATTACCAAATGTTTGACATCTAATAGCCTATGATTAATTAATCAATTGCTCTAGTGGTGTCGTTAAACAAACTTCTTCTTAAAACGAGGTCCAGTGCTCAAAGACAACCATATGCTAGACAACAAATGGCCATAGTTTAAAATGGGCTGAGGTGTTGTTAAAGGAAGGAATATCCACCAATTGGGGGGGGGGGGGTAATTTTTTTCTTCAAAAGTACATTTATCTGTGTCACGGCTTCTAGAGAGAGAGAGAGATTAAAAACACTAACAATAGGGGTGGGAGCAGGATATTCATATTTACAAAATAGACTTAACTGCAACATTTGACCCCCAAAAAATCACTAGCTGTCGGGCATGGCAATAGTAGTTATTTACTAGCCCAACATTGAATAACACTAGCCATGGGAGTGGGGCTACCACAAACTAGAAACCCTGTCTATTTTATATATGGGGTTGAATATTTACCAATCTTAATGGTGAAAAATATACCAGTGTGATGCAAATGACTAAACCATACCTAAAATACAGGTCGCTATATACATATAGTAGTGGGCAGTTAAAAACACACCCAAAAATCATAGCACAGGGATTGGAAGATAGTTCCACCATATATGATTGATGGATATTCAATGACAGCGACATGCAGAATCGTGGATATTCAACAACATATCAGTTAACAAGTTATAAAAACATAACCTTCAAAGAGTTATTTAATATAAGTACTGGTAACATTTGAAAAATTATAGAAAGCCATTAATTAAAGAGTTAAAATATCATTAAACAGTTATATGTAGTATTTAAAATAAAAGTTAATGGAGGTATTATTTGAAAAGTTTAACAGAGTTAAAGGGACATACCCTAGTTTCAACCCGTGAAAATTAACACTAAGTTTAGTTAATCTACAAACCTGTAACACATTTGGATAAAGTTACAATTTAGTGAAACATGAGTCTGTGACTTTGAAATGGTGAAATACCCTCTAAAAATAGACTAAAACATGACTCCATAACTAGTATTTCTCAGATGCACGTGCGTTTGAAAAACAAATATGAGAAATGCATTTTGTGATATTAATAACAACGGAATGACCAAAAACACTTCGAATGTATGGAAATTGATAATCTAAACCATAAAATCTAAGTAAAGTATGATTTCAGTTATCAAAACTGGTTATAATAGTAAAACAATATGCGTTAGTGCTTAAAAAGTAGGGTATGTCCCTTTAAGAAAGAGTTAAAAGAATGATCATTTAAAGAGTTAAATGTAGCATTTAAAGAGTTAATGGAAATAACATTTGAAATGTTTTAAGAACATTGTTATTAAAGTTAAAACAATAGAATGTAAAGAGTTAAAGGAAGGAAATGTTTTATTTAAAGACACACTCAATACATTTTTATTTACGGTTATACGGCGTCGGACATATGATTAAGGACCACACAGATATTGAGGGAGGAAACCCGTTGTCACCACTTCATGGGCTACTCTTTTCGATTAGCAGCAAGGGATCTTTCATATGCACCATCCCATAGACAGGATAGCACATACCATGGCCTTTGATGTACCAGTTGTGGTGCACTGGTTGGAGCAAGAAATAGCCCAATGGGCCGACCAATGAGAAATGTTTTAACAATGCTATTAAAGTTAAAACAATTATCATTTAAAGGTCACTTGTACAATGTAAAGAGTTAAAAGTTTACAGTAATGAAGAGGCTGAGAAAGTTGTATTTAAAGAGATTTAAATTATGCATCTACATGTATGTAGCATATAAAGAGTTAAAATGGGGGAAAACATTTATACAAAGACATGAGTAAACATTTTAATGACGGTATCGTTTTACACAATTAAAGATGTCAGCATTTTAAAGGTTTAAACAGCTTAGAGAATTGAAAACGATATTGTTCAACTACGTGTAAAGGAATAAGGTTAGTTCAAGCCGAAGATCTAGATATATACTGATATCACATTCCCATTTCTTTCAGTGTGGGGGATCTGCTTGACCTTTGAGGTGACCTTCTAGCTTGTCTTTAACCCCAGATCAAAGGCTAGGAAAGGAATGCCGGTTTTCGTGGATTTAGTCACAGACAGTTTCTTTTTCTCCTGAGATAAATCCGTTAGTAATCTGTGGCTGTATAAAAAGTCTTGTAAGCAGATTCTCTCGTGACTATCAGGTTAAGCTGCTTTTAGTTAGATTGATTAAATACATTTGTGGGTTGTCTCCAAGGTTTACACGTTCAATGCATTTGTTTATGTTTTTTAAAAAAGGATCTTCTTTCTCAGTGTGAACATTGTCAGGTGTTTACTGACTATGTGATACTTTTTGGTGAGGGCCGGGATGTGGCCCAGTGGTACAGCGTTCGCTTGGTGCATGGTTGGTTTGGGATCGATCCCCGTCGGTGGGCCCATTGAGCTATTTCTCAATCCAGCCAGTGCACCCACCACGACTGGTACATCAAAGGCCATGGTATGTACTATCCTGTCTATGGGATGGTGCATATAAGAGATCCCTTGCTGCTAATCGAAAAGAGTGGCCCATGAAGTGGCGACAGCGGGTTTCCTCCCTCGTTATCAGTGTGGTTCTTAACCATATGTCCGACGCCAGTGTTTACTGACTATATGTCACTTGTTAGTGAAAATGTGAATGTGTATCTTCTCCTAGAGTTTTGAATGGATAGTTCTGGAACACAGTACAATAATGTCCAGGGGCAGTCTTCACAACCTAACTGAAAATTTGCGAATTTTAATTAAATTTTACGAAATTGAAATTGAAATTTAACATTGAAAATTTGAAATTCTATTTTCTAGAGTTTTGATTATGGTAGTTTTGAAACTCAGTATAGATCTTCTCAGGGACTGACTTCACAAACTAATAGAGATATTTGGGAAATTTCGAATTTTAGAATTTGTATCAACATTTTTAAATTGAAAATTTTAAAGTCCTTCTCCTTGTAGAGTTTTTATTTGAATAGTTCTGAAACTTGGGACAGTTTCCACTAAGTAGATTTGAGATATTGTGGAAGTTTCAAATTAAAAAAATTGAAAATTAAATTTTACATTTTTTATTACATACACATTTTTAACTTTGAAAATTTGAAAGACTGTATGAATTATTATCTACTAAAGATAAAATTTGAAAAATTAAATGGTGGAGCTGTCTAGACCAATAGGCCTCTTGTATTTAACTGCATGTATAGCAAGTACAAGTAATAATTTAGCTGAAGGAAATGAACACATTCCCTAGTGAGAAATAAAATCGGTAATTTCAGTTGATTTATCTTGGTCAGTTGTTCGTAATCAGCATGATCTACTGTAGAATTATGTATAGATGTAATCATGTCAGACATGTGGAAAAAACACAATTAAAATAGCTTAGAAATGGGTGAGTGGTTGAGTGATGGTAGCTATAATGCTATTGTGTTTTTGAATTATTAATAATGCCAAATAGATTGATGGTGCTGAACATTTTGAAATGTGAAGTTATGAGATGAGATGGTTACTAAGGATCACACACAAACCCTAACTTCCCTCCCCACAAATAAACACCCCATCCACGACACACACATACCTTCCCCCACACATACATACATACCCTCACACACATTACTATTAAGTATTTTTCAGACAAAAATTTGAAATACCAAAATAAAGGCAAAGTCAAATTTTTGTAATATCTTAGTTCACATTTAGTTTATAAAATTATTAATTTGTGAGATAAAATGACCTTTGTGGCCTAATTTAGCTTTGTCTGAATAATTACAAATGTGTTGGCCCTACAGGGAATGTTTTGTTTTTAAAAATTTGATTAGTGACAGTTGGTGATCTGTTGAAAATTGAGTAGTAACTAATATTTAACGTTTTAGAATTGTGTAGCAATCTGTGAAATTTGTGAACTGAATCGTGCTAACGCAATACTGAATAAAATGTTCCCTGCCCTACGTGTGTTGTGAACACAGAGATCATTGTATTGGTTACATATCGGATTGATTATTCAACAGACAACTTATTTACACTTCGTATTACACCTTAAACACCTACAGGTACAGTCCAACCTATGTATAAAGGACTCGTTCTCAATGGTGTGTTAATAGTCCATTATCAGCAGGTCACATAGGGATTTATCTAAGATTTTTTGCCAGGGTCCTATATCTTATAGGATTGGGAAAACTGGAGCGAGTAAATCATACTTAATTGGGACATGTTTTTAAGCCTGTGAATGATACAGTACGCCACTAGTGGTAAAGTGCTCCCTTGATGCGAGGTCGATCTGGGATTGATCCTCATTGGGCTATCTCTTGTTCCAGGCAGTGCACCATGACTGGTATATCAAAGTCCATGGTATGTGCTATCAAGTCTATGGAATGGTGCATATAAAAGATCCCTTGCTACTAATGGAAAAAATGTAGTGGGTTTCCTTTCTAAGACTGTCAAAATTACCATTTGGCATCCAATAGCCAATGATTACTAACTTAATGTGCTCTAGTGATGTCATTAAACAAAAAAAACTTCAATAAATCAATGTGCTCTAGTGGTGTTGTTAAACAAAACAAACTTTGTTATACTAGATGTCCTGTTAAACCAGGTTTCACTGTACCGACCTACTGACCACGTGTTTGTTTTTCGTATTACACCTTGACATGTAGGTTGTTAAGTTAACAAGATTTCAGCTAATGCATACATGTATGTAAACAAGAATTCACAAGCCCTGTTTTTATTTCTCCATGGTAGATAAATCTCCAGATAGGTTTCCTGTTGATCATGTCAGCAAATATTTACATTGACTTGCACCCTGGGGTAATCTTTGTATTAAATTTGTAAGATAAAAACCACACCCATGATATATACCAATGTCATGTTGTACTTGTAATATTTATTTTTAGTTCAAATTTTATCTGTAAAAGCCGCTTGAAAATTATATTTCCAAATGTGTGTTTATATTTCTATATTGTAACACAAACCAACCTCATTCTTTGTGTACTCTACTCTACAAAAACTTTAAAGCAGACTCCTGAAACACAGTCTGTCTGGGATCAGTCCACGTTCGTGGATCCTTTGGTTTATTTCTCATTCCAGCCAGTGCACCGTGACTGGTATATATATCAAAAGCTGTGGTATATGATATCCTGTATGTGGGATCGATCGTGCATATAAAAGATCCCTTGTTACTAATTGAAAAATGTAGCAGATTTCCTGTCTTAAGTGTAGTCGACTACCCTACACACATCATGCTAAATAGTTCATTCGAAGATGAATTCAGTAAATTCAGAAGGAGGATGTAGCCCAGTGGTAAACCGCTCGCTCGATGCGTGGTCGGTCTAAGATCAATCCCTGTCGGTGGGCCCATTGGGCTACTTCTCGTTCCAACCAGTGCACCACGACTGGTATATCAAAGGCCGTGATATGTGCTAGCCTGTATATGGGATGAAGGAATGTTTTATTTAACGACACACTCAACACATTTTATTTACGGTTATATGGCGTCGGAGTGTATGGGATGGTGCATACAAAAGATCCCTTGCTATTAATGGAAAAATGTAGGGTTTCCTGACTAAGTCTAGTCAACTACCTTACACATAACATCATATGAATATTAATTCAATAAATTCAACCATAATGGTGGTCGCCATATTTGTGACAACACAGCAGTGGCTACATACATGGTGGCCATTTACATAGCATCAGCTAATGAGGGCTAATATAACATGACGGTCATATTTTTATATTTTTCATTTTTTAATTAATTAATTAATTTTTTTTATGGGTGTGTGTGTTATAGTGGATTCCATTGTAAGACCATCACATGATTTTACTTTTAGTACAAATATTTTGCCTTTGTTTTTCGTTGTGTTTTTTTGTGTGTTTTTTTAATTATTTAAAATGGATTTTGTTAGTATTTATTCACATTTTGTAATTTGGCTAGTCTTTCAAAACATATATATACACAAATATACAATCATGTATTATACAAGTACAGTAAAACCCGTCAAAACCGGACCCTCTGTAAATCTGTATTCTCTCAAAACCGGACCCTCTGTAAACCTGTATTCTCTCAAAACCGGACCCTCTGTAAACCTGTATTCTCTCAAAACCGGACCCTCTGTAAACCTGTATTCTCTCAAAACCAGACATCATCTTTCATGGTCTTTTTTTGTAAATATCAGAACATAACCTCTCTAAACCAGATATCTCTGTAAACAACTTTTTACTTGGTCTCGTAGGTGTCCAATTTGGAGGAGTTTCACTGTATGATTATGATTAGAACTAATTCTGGGTGGGCCATAATTCCAGGGGCTTAATTAACACACTACACAACCAGTAGCCTGTATTTAAAAACAAGCCATTCCTATGTGTTTATATATGTGTTAATCATGTATTATGCAAGCACTGCATCTTCCTTCCTTAGTCCTGGTTTATTGTTCCCCAGACACACACACAGGAGCTGTAAGACAACTGGATTAGAAATGATTTCTCCAGGCTATGAACCGACCTTTGACCTGACAGCCATGTGCTGTGTTTAACTATGATTGGGTCAGACCCATTATCTTCTTTGTCTTATTAAGGTACCCACGGTCCCTTGTGGCCGGTTATCACATAGACTTGATAAAGGCCATATTCCTTAATGATTTTAATCTACTGCTCATATTCCTTAATGATTTTAATCTACTGATTATATTCCTTAATGGTTTTAATCTACTGCTTATATTCCTTAATGAGTTTAATCTACTGCTTATATTCCTTAATGAGTTTAATCTAAGGCCATATTCCTTAATGATTTTTATTTGAAGTTCATTCCTTAATGATTTTAGTCTACTGCTCATATCCTTAATGAGTTTAATCTAAGGCCATATTCCTTAATGATTTTAATTAAAGGCTATATTCCTTAATTATTTTAATCTAAGGCCATATTCCTAAATGTTTTAATATTATTATAGTACCCATTGAGGTGGGTTGTCAAAGAAACTTGTTTAAGGCTATATTCCTAATTTAAATTTGGTTTATTATTTTATAGATTGATTACTTGATTTGGTATCACACAATGTTATTTCTCCCTTGTTTTTATTTCTAAAAAAATGGAGGCAGGATGTAGCCCAGTGGTAAAGCGCTCGCTCGATATATATATATATATATATATATATATATATATATATATATATATATATATATATATATATATATATATATATATGAAGAGTTCAGGCGCAAAACGCTATATAAACTTTCTTTCTTTTTAAAGTTAAAGCCATTATTGTATGTCAGTAGGCCCACTGATTTGCCGCAAAAACATGATTGATCCTTATGAAATTTTATTGGGTAAATCCCGTTCTTTTTTTTATCAAAACACGATATACGCCAATTAAAAATATCACTTTTACTGAAAATGGAAAAAATTGATATATCGCGTGTTGCGCCTAAACTCTTCATATATATATATATGTATATATACATGAACTTGTGTTTATTCAAATAAATATATCTATTGTGCATTATAAAACGTTATTGGAGAGGGAAGGTTTGTCAAGTGAATGAGATTTGCATTCAGATTGGGAATGGTGGGGAATGGTGTCCATTATCGGAGTCTAGATACATAGGTGATAAAACCGTGATAAAACCGTGAAGTCTCATGGGTGTCTGGTTTAAAGGGGTTGGACTGTGTATACATATGTACCAGACATCTTCTAGGTTAAGGGATGGGATGTAGTCCAGTGGTAAAGCGTTCACTTGATGTGCAGTTGGTCTAGGATCGATCCCCGTCGGTGGACCCATTGGGCTATGTCTCGTTCCAGCCAGTGCTCCACAACTGGTGTAACAAAGGCCGTGGTATGTACTATCCTGTCTGTGGGATGGTGCATATAAAAGATCCCTTGTTGCTAATCGAAAAGAGTAGCCCATGAATTGGTGACAGCGGGTTTCCTCTCTCAATATTTGTGTGGTCCTTAACCATATGTCTGATGCCATATAATATAAAATGTGTTGAGTGCGTCGTTAAATAAAACATTTCATTCCTTGTTATAGGTTACACACACTACAGAGAACATGTTATAGGTTACACACACTACAGAGAACATGTTATAGGTTACACACACTACAGAGAACATGTTATAGGTTACACACACTACAGAGAACATGTTATAGGTTACACACACTACAGAGAACATGTTATAGGTTACACACACTACAGAGAACATGTTATAGGTTACACACACTACAGAGAACATGTTATAGGTTACACACACTACAGAGAACATGTTATAGGTTACACACACTACAGAGAACATGTTATAGGTTACACACACTACAGAGAACATGTTATAGGTTACACACACTACAGAGAACATGTTATAGGTTACACACACTACAGAGAACATGTTATAGGTTACACACACTACAGAGAACATGTTATAGGTTACACACACTACAGAGAACATGTTATAGGTTACACACACTACAGAGAACATGTTATAGGTTACACACACACTACAGAGAACATGTTATAGGTTACACACACTACAGAGAACATGTTATATTTTACACACACTACAGAGAACATGTTATAGGTTACACACACTACAGAGAACATGTTATAGGTTACACACACTACAGAGAACATGTTATAGGTTACACACACTACAGAGAACATGTTATAGGTTACACACACTACAGAGAACATGTTATAGGTTACACACACTACAGAGAACATGTTATAGGTTACACACACTACAGAGAACATGTTATAGGTTACACACACTACAGAGAACATGTTATAGGTTACACACACTACAGAGAACATGTTATAGGTTACACACACTACAGAGAACATGTTATAGGTTACACACACTACAGAGAACATGTTATAGGTTACACACACTACAGAGAACATGTTATAGGTTAATAGATGTGGTGACAAAAACAAAATGACCTACAAAGAAGATATGTTTATGGTTTTTCTGTCTTGGGGCAATATTTATGTCACTAAGTCAGAACTGACATTAAAGGGAAATATGACCAGCAAAAAGCACTAAGAATGTCAAAAGAAAAGAAAGGAATGTTTGTTTATTGACACCCTGGCACATTTGGAACAAAAATACCATTAAGGCATGTACTGTATATTATGACACTTGGTTAAAAGAGAAGTCGCCAAAAGAAGAATTGAATGAATGAATGAATGAATGAATGAATGAATGAATTTAATTATTTAATTAATTAATTAATGTATCAGCTGTTGGGTGTCAATGAATGGTTATGAAAATATATTTTGCTGCTACCATATAGGCTGTTCTTTTTGGCTAAGCAAAGAATCTTTTATATGCATTTCACAGGCATAGGAAGGTGCTAAAAAGAGGGATGGGTACACACACACATATATAAATACATGTATAAATATATAAAAAAACATCGCTGCTCCCACAAAGTGGGGGGCACATGCCCCCCTTGACCCCTCTGCTTCCTACGCCAGTGCATTTCCCTATGGACAAGACAGTACATTCCAAAACTGGTATATCAAAAGACATGGTATAATGCTGTCCTGACTAGGAAAGTGCATATCTATAAAGCATCCCTTGCTGTTAATGAAAACATGAAGCAGGTTTTCTCTGAAGAGCATGTGTTAGAATTATCAAATGGTTGACACCCAATAGCACATGATTAATTAATCAATGTGCACTAGTCGGGTTGTTGTTGTTAAACAAATTATTGATGGTTATATTGAACTACATGAATCCCACCTCGAGCGAAAACTGTACCACTGAGGCACATCCTGTTCATAAAGGTTGCAGTTTGTTCTCTTTAATTCCACCACTTTATATATTCGTCATCAGTTATTGGATGTCAAACATTTGGTAATTGTTACAAATAATGGGCAGGATTTAGCTCAGTTGGTTGAGCGCTCGCTTGAGGTGCATGCGTCGCAGGATCGAACCACCTGGGTGGATCCATTCAGTTGATTGGGTTTTTTTCTCGTTCCAACCAATGCACCACAATTGGACAAAGGCCGTGGTATGTGTTTTTTCTGTTTGTGGGAAAGTGCATATAAAAGATCCCTTGCTGCATTATAAAAAACTGTAGTGGGTTTTCTCTGTTGACTACGAGTCAGAATTACCAAATGTTTGACATCCAATAGCCGATGATTAATTTATCAATGTGCTTCAGTGGTGTTGTTAAACAAAACAAACTTCTCTTCTTCTTGTGACATATAGACTTAGAGAGAAACAATGGCTACTTTTTCGTAGCAAGGGATCTTTTATATGCACTATCCCACAGACAGGATAGCACATACCACGGCCTTTGATATACTAGTCATGGTGGTGCACTGGCTGGAATGAGAAACAGCCCAATGTGGGCCCACAAATGGGGATCGATCCTATTCCTATTAAAATCAAAGAGACTGTGGCAAGTCTGTGTACGTAGACGGTCGGTATAACACATGGACTATTGATTGAGAATGATGTGTCTGTCATGCGTTATCTCATCATTGAATTCTTGCCAACAGTAGTGCTGTAAGAGTTTTAAATAACAGTCATTTGTAGGAATACAATAGTATTATATAGACAGAAGAGTGATGCTTTAAAATCTCTTCTTTTTTTTCTTCTTCATATATTGATGGAAAGAAATAATGTTTCACTTTGTGACTGCTACCAAAATACTCATTCATAGTATCAAGAAAGAATAAAATAAAGTTTGTTTTGTTTAATGACACGACTAGAACACACTGAGTTATTAATCATTGGCTATTGGGACCGGCCTCGGTGGCGTTGTGGCAGGCCATCGGTCTACAGGCTGGTAGGTACTGGGTTCGGATCCCAGTCGAGGCATGGGATTTTTAATCCAGATACCGACTCCAAACCCTGAGTGAGTGCTCTGCAAGGCTCAATGGGTAGGTGTAAACCACTTGCACCGACCAGTGATCCATAACTGGTTCAACAAAGGCCATGGTTTGTGCTATCCTGCCTGTGGGAAGCGCAAATAAAAGATCCCTTGCTGCCAATCGGAAGAGTAGCCCATGTAATGGCGACAGCGGGTTTCCTCTCAAAAAATCTGTGTGGTCCTTAACCATATGTCTGACGCCATATAACCATAAATAAAATGTGTTGAGTGCGTCGTTAAATAAAACATTTCTTTCTTTCATTACCAGTCATGGGGCATTGGTTGGGACAGAAAAAAAAAAAAAAACAATAAAAAAAAAAAATGGATCCACTTAGGTGATTCGATCGTACGACTGAGCTAGATCGCGCCTCTAGTGTTGAAAAATTAACCGTGATTCTGCCATTCAACCTCAAATTACATCTTTGTATTTAATACAAGAATTACCATGCAAGAAGTGAATTAAATATCATCTACAAAAGGAAGAGTTCCCTATTTGTTTCTTTCAGTATATAAAACCTTCCTGCACTATCTATACATGTAGTGGCACAATGTTATTGTCAATTGTGCAATTTTGAGTAGTCTGGTAGCCCGAGGCTCACAAAAATGATATAGGACTCTCTAGCTTGGCTAGCATATGAGCCTGTATAGCTCGTAAAAAAAAATTGTACAAATTACATTGATTCTTTGAAATGACACAGTCAACATATACAGTCAAACCTGTATATAACGGCCACCCAAGAGACCTGACAAAAGTGGCTGTTATAGAGAGGTGACCCTTATATACAAGTTCAAAATTAGAACCCATATATTAAAGAATATCACAACTGTCATAAAAAAAAATGTCGCATTTTTAAACCATTCTCACACTAGCTTATTTATGTCATCATTGCCTTTCGCTTTCTTCTGCCTTTTTCTTTTGGCTGAAACATTATTGTCAAAATCGGCCAGAACATCAACTTTCCTTTTTAAAATAGAATTAATCTGAAAACGTCCTACACCAAAATGATCGGCGATCTTTCGCGCACTTAAATTGCCTTTCTCAGATTTGTTAACAACGTCGATTCTCTGTTCTAACGTTAAAGCAGTACTATTTTTCGGTGGCATTTTGCATACAAATGTATTCGTTAATATATTTCGCAAACGCTAACATTGACTTGCAGAAAATATTTTGTGTAATTTAAAGTTATTACCCATGTGGCATGTTTGACTCATTTGTTTGTTTCATGTCACCGCTAATCCTTCAGTGGAGTATGACCGCTGATTACAGCTGAATAAGATCAGGAGTCGCTTAAAAAATCCGAACAAGGGACATCTGCAATGACCGCCGCCTTCAGCTATTCATGTTTATTTACCAATCATGTCTGGCTAGAAACAAGGAAACACTTCATTTTTTAAATATTTTTTTCGAGACTCAATAGAGTGACGATATATACAGATTACATTATGTACAGCCAATGGGAAGTCGTCTACTATTCAGTGAGGATGCTGAGAACCAATCGAATTACACCACCAGTAACTGCGTGTCACGGAAGTTATTGAGTGCCTGTTTGTTTGTTCAATTACGATCAGAGAATTACAATGGAACTTTACTTTGACAGAAAATAAACCCAAAGCTACAGACATGGCCATATAAACACATTTAATTTATAATTTTTAAGATGATTGAAAAAGTAAAGACATCTTGTGACCATTATAGCAGGTTCAACCTGTGATTTTGGGTGAAAAATAGTGACCGCTGGCCGTTATGGACAGGTGACCATTATGTACAGGTCAAATAAGGAAGGAAATGCATTGAAATGACATTCAACATATATCTCAAAATCCTAGGAAACCACAGTCTCGAATAGCAATTTTTTCCATGGTTTTATGCAAAACATTTAGTGTATCTTCTCTTCTACTGGAGGCATATACGGCAGGCTTGCTGGGTTGGTGGTGGGCTCTAAACTTTTGCAAACAGAGAGACCTTATCTTCTTCATCTTCTCATTCTTCGTTAGTCGAATCATCAGACCAGTCATTCCCACAAAAGAAAGAAATGTTTTATTTAACGATGCACTCGACACATTTTATTTATGGTTATATGGCGTCAGACATATGGTTAAGGACCACACAGATATTGAGAGAAGAAATCCGCTGTCGCCACTTCTTGGGCTACTCTTTTCATTAGTGCAGTGATTGTTCCATGCAGTTTTGTGGCGAGTGTTGTTGTGTTATGCCATATTAATTGTCTGGTGACACTTAGATTTTTTAAACCAAAATTACACACTGCATATCTATCGTTCATTTTAATTGTTTAACTTTCGCCAATAACATTAGCAGATTGTACATGTAGCACCACAATTTACATTGTTTAAAATTGATAACATACATTATTATTTCATTCTCACATCAATGTTCGGAAAATATTGCTTAAAATTTCACAGCTTTTAATAGATTTCTGTTCAGATCTTGAAGTTGCATATCCTGATGTTTAAATTGTGAACTTTCTAATATTCTACAGTTAAATCTTGAACTTTCTGATATTGCTGTTAAAATTTTGAACTTTCCCATCTTGCTGTTTAAGTCTTGAACTTTCCAATCTTGCTGTTAAAATTTTGAACTTTCCAATCTTGCTGTTTAAGTCTTGAACTTTAAGATCTTGCTGTTTAAGTCTTGGAATTTCCGAACATGCTTTCCGATCTTGTTAAGTCTTGAATTTTTCAATCTTTCTATGCAAATATTGAACTTTAAGATCTTGCTGTTTAGGTCTTGAACTTTAAGATCTTGCTGTTTAAGTCTTGAACTTTAAGGTCTTGCTGTTTAAGTCTTGAACTTTAAGATCTTGCTGTTTATAAGTCTTGAACTTTCAGATCTTGCATTTCAAATGTTAAACTTTGTTTTCCTGGGTGCAATCTATCTAATCTGGCAGTCTGTAGTTGTGTTTGTTTAACAATATAATTGCAATCTATCTAATCTGGCAGTCTGTAGTTGTGTTTGTTTAAGTCTTGAAGTGGTTAAACTTTGAAACTTGCAGTCTGTGTTGTGTTTGTTTCTCAACCTCCCGTCCCCCCCCCCCAAAACAACAACAACAACAACAACAACCCCACAACAACAACAAACAAAACAAAAAACAAAACACCAACCCAAAACAAAACAAAACAACTTTGCTCACCATAGTCTAAATCCCTCTCCCTGCATAAATTCTGCACATGTGCCTGCTCTGTATATATACTTGTGCATTAAGGCTGGCACCTGTGCCCAGGACAGGCATGTGCTACAACAACTTGCTCTGAATATGTACGTTAAACAATTCCATCTATCCATCAGTCGAGCTTGAATGTGGTTTATTTTAATGCATGTAATTATGAGACCTTCCCCCTCCTCCCCTCCTCCCCACCTGCTTATTTTATAGACAACACATTGTGTGTAATGTGTTATTTTTGTGGATTACTGAGATATCTCTTTGAATGTCAGGTATCTCGGTTCCGTTCTGGGCCACATTTGGAAATCAGGTGAAAACCTGATGAGTTGGGCATTGTTTGACATTTCGTCTCTCTCTCTCTCCACCGTGAGGCTCACAGTGGTTATAACACACTGCAAGCAACATGTTCATATAGCATGGGGTGGATTCTTGTTCATTCCTCGTGTTCGGCTATTTGAAAATACCTGGTAAGTATTTGTAATGGTGTGTTAATGGTTTGTGTAGTGTTGAAGCCACTGCATGAACTTGGGCACCGTTCTGTGTAGCGATCTTAGCACTAAGATCACCCTGTATGTATAACTACCTTATGCACTTAAAGCGGTCTTAGTGCTAAGATTGCTTCATGGAATGGGAACCAGGTCAGTAGCCAATGTGAAATACTTTTATAAATACCAAAGTTGTGGGAATCCATATAGATTTTAGTAGATAAAGATATACAGTAAAGTACACTTATTAAGAACATGCTTAGAACGAACTGCTGCATAGAACGAATGGATTGTAAAGCCCTGTGTTATTTCCCTATACATTAATAAGGCCGTAAAAAAAATTACTTGTTTCCTATTACATGCTGGAAAAATATAGGGTAGGTAGGTAGGAAAAACATTTTATTTTGGAAAATAATTTTATTTATGGATATTAAATAAAGGTGTTGACTACCGGTATCCAAAATAACCTCTGCATGTATAGAAATGCATTATGCAAACCAACAATACCATTCATCACAGTGTTTTCCCTAGAAATGAAGTAAGACATGGTAAAGTGATGTTTTGGGGGCATATTTTATGTGCAGTTTTAAATATAAGGGCTTTTTTTTTCCATTATACAATTTTCAAAAGGACAAAAACTTTATGGCCATTTTATTTTCTATATCTATTTCATAACTTAATTAAAAAAAGGAAATATGTAGTACTATCCACATAGGTGTGTTTAAAGGCTTCTTTTTACATGGGCAACTTATAAATTTATAAAAGGCAAGGCATTTTGATTTTGAGGGCAACAAAAGACCCCTTGCTGTTTAATAATAGGCAGAAGGTTTACTCTCATACTAACACTTAACTTCTGTACTGGTCCAGGACAGACTTGGTTGAACCTTAATTGGATAGAAACCAGTAAATAAGTTATAACAATTTCTTTTAATGAAAACTGAAAAGAAGGGTTCTATATTTATCTGTCCAACAATAACATTTTAAAAATATGTTATGAATATTATCTTTCCTAGTGTATCTAAAAATTGGTAGACTTACCAATTTTATAATTTGCAATGTTAGTTTTTTTCTGTATGCATCCAGTATTAAAGTACACACTTGGTTTGAAGCAATCAAGTGGTCCAATGAATAGAAATGCAGTACAAATGCTTAGGATGCTCAAACGAATGTTGAAAAGTAAAGTTTGTTTTATTTAACGACACCACTAGAGCACATTGATTTTTATCTTTAATATCATCGGCTATTGGACGTCAAACACATGGTCATTCTGACACTGTTTTTAGCGGAAACCCGCGAAGTTCCCAGTGACCACTTACAAAAAATAACGAAACGCATCGAGATCTTACTGACATATTTAATCATTTGATTTGGCAGTAAAGTCCATGGCATCAGTATTGGTCAACATTCCCTCCCCTAGTTTATCAGAAGGTCACTAAATTTCTACACGGCCAGTTTGTCGCTGGAGTAAATCATTAAATATAGTTATTATTATTAATCGGAACACCTCGCTACGCTAGATGTAGAGTAAATCGGAAAAGATCGCATATATTCGTGAAAACATTTTTCCGACTCTTCGCCCGAAGTAACTCCATCAATCAATTGTTAGAAGAAAACAGTTCGTGGCTAACGGGTCGCCAATAAAACTAAATTTGCGACAGTAAAACCACCGATATACGTCAGCAAATCGAAAAACACAGTAGGATTATCCCCTACTAAATGACACCAAATTAGTGCTTGTGATAGTTTTGGAATGTTTTTGTGGAAATCGTTGTTATACTGAAAAAACCTTTTTGGATATACAAAAAGAGTTTTAGGGTAGGCAAGTTCAAATTAGGGTCGGTCGGGTAACCGGAAACACACAATATTTTATGATACGCCTAACCAACTTATGAAAATGTGTCCAGCGAATTACAGCTATAACGAACTAACTCAAGGTCCCTTGCGGTTTGTTATAAGTGTACTTTACTGTATATATAAGAATCTATTTATAAATGTAATTACTGGACTTTAAATATTTTGGCTGCCTTTCACAAATGTTAAAACTTTTATAGATAATCTAATACACTTTACATGACTCTTACATGTATCTAAATTGTTGTAATCAACTGAAGTGTTTGGCTGAGTGATCAATTCTTTTTTATTTGATCTCAAATGTTTGGTCCAGACATGTCGTAATTCAGTACAGGGCTTCTAGAATTTTTATAAAATTCACTAGCCATGGGATCAGTGATTAGAAAAAGTTACTAGCCACAATTAAAAATTCACTAGCCCTACTTTACTTTAAATTAATACAGTTTTACTAAATAATAGTAATAATCAATTATGTCACCTAAAGAGGAAGATGGAGATAAAGACACTAACATTGATGGGTTGGGGTAGGGGCAGGATATTCATATTTACAAAATAGACTTAACTACAACATTTGACCCCAAAACTTCACTAGCCATAGGGCATGGCAGTAGTAGTTATTTACTAGCCCAACATTGAATATCACTAGCCATGGGGGTGGGGCTACCATAATCTAGAAGTCCTGCTTAATTTGGCTTCTTACTCAATTTTATTTCAAATTCTGTCCCTTCAAAATTAACCTCTCCACCATGTGTTAGAATTGGACACGGACGATATGAAAAGTGGCACACGAGACACGATGGGCTTGAATCATGACTGTTAAAGTTAGAATTTGTTTTGTTTAATGACACCACTAGAGCACATTAATTAATTATAATCATCACCTCTTGGAAGGAAGGAAATATTTTATTTAATGACACATTCAACACATTTTATTTACGGTTATATGGCATCCGACATATGGTTAAGGACCACACAGATATTGAGAAAGGAAACCCGCTGTCGCCACTTCGTGAACTACTATTTTTGATTAGCAGCAAGGGATCTTTTATATGCACCATCCCACAGACAGGGTAGTACATACCACAACCTTTGATATACCAGTCGTGGTGCACTGGCTGGAACGAGAAATAGCCCAATGGGTCCACCGACGGGGATCGATCCCACACCGACCGCGCATCAAGCGAGTGCTTTACTACTGGGCTACGTCCCCCCCCCCCCCCCCCCCCCCCCCCCCCCCCCCATCACCTATTGGATGTCAAACAGTTGATAATTCTGACACATAGTCTTTCCATTAGTTGCAAGAGATCTTTTATATGCCCTTTCCCACAGACAGGAAAGCACATACCTTGGCCTTTAACATACTGGTCAGTCAGGGTCACTGGTTGGGATGGGAAAGAACACAATGGGTCTTCTGAGAGGGTTTGATCCTTTAACCCTCCCCCACCCCCACCCCCCAGTCGAGTGTTCTACTGCCTGAACTATATTCCCCCTTCTACGACTCTTTTAAGTGAAGGCAATAGCAATGCTTCAAAGACTTAAATTAAGACGTCAATAGAGATAAGAAGTTTGAATGTATCCAGCGCTGATAAGTTGTTTTATGAGAACAAGTAGCACTGTATTGATTGCTCAAGCCGTGGAGAATGCCATAACCAAGACAATCGTTCACCGAACACACAAACAAACGAGACACACAGACTCATAGTAGGAGTCGCCCAGCTAAGTAGAGCCACTTGAGTATCTATACATCAGACACGATGACACCAATATAGACAGGGGGCGGAACATAGGCCAGTGGTAAACAGCTCGCTTGATGCAAGGTCAGTGTAGGATCGATCTCCATCGGTGGCCCCATTGGGCTGTTTCTCATTCCAGAGTGTGCTCCACAACTGACGTAACAACGGTCATGGTATGTGTTATCCTGTCTGTGGGATGGTGCATATATAAAAGATCCCTTGCTGCTAATAGAAAAGAGTAGCCCATGAAGTGGTGTCAGCAGGTTTCCTTTTTCTATATCTGTGTGGTTCTTAATCATATGTCTGATGCCATATAACCGAAAATAAAATGTGTTGAGTGCATTTCTTTCCTTCCAATATAGACACAACCAAACGAGACACACAGACTCTTAGTAAGAGTCACCCAGTTTAAGTAGAGTCACTTGAGTTTCTACACATCAGACAAGATGACACCAAAATATACACTTGAGTATAACAAGATGACACCAATATAGACTGGCTTCAGAATAAGTCAAGAATAGTCATTGAGGTTATCAGGAGGATACCACATCAGGAAATTTGAGAATGGTACTTTGTTCTTCACAGTTTGTTTTAACTAAAACACCGCAACCTAATGTTTGATCACTTGCGTGCTGTTTTTTTCTCTATCACAGTGATAGAGCCTAACGGATAATTTTTCGATTATTAAAAAAGTTTTTTTGTTTAACAACAACACTAGAGCACATTGATTTATTAATCATCGGCTATTGGATAACAAAGATTTAGTAATTTTGACATTTAGTCTTAGAGAAGAAACCCACAACATTTTTCCATTAGTAGCATGGGACCTTTTATATGCACCATCTCACAGACAGGATAACACATACCACAGCCCTTCACATACCAGTCGTGGTGCTCTGGCCGGAAATAGAAATAGCCCAGACCGACCATGCATCAAGTGAGCTCTTAAAAAATTTACCACTGGGCTACGTCCCGCCCCATGCCAGGACAATAAAAACACGAAGGAAATGTTTTATTTAGCGACGCACTCAACACATTTTATTTACGGTTATATGGCGTGGGATATATGGTTAAGGACCACACAGATATTGAAAGAGGAAACCCGCTGTCACCACTTCATGGGCTACTCTTTTTGAGTAGCAGCAAGGAATCTTTTATATGTACCATCCCATAGACAGGATAGCACATACCACGTCCGTTGATATATGAGAAATAGCCCAATGGACCCACCGGCAGGGATCGATCCTAGACCGACCACACATCAAGCGAACGCTGACAATGAAAACAGTGATTTCAATGAATAACAAAGTATCAGTGTATTGGGTCACATGACTTGCAGTGCTATTTCAGACATATCCTTTCAGCACTGTTCATCTACCTTTTTTCCCATTCCAACCAGAAGCAACCCCCCCCCCCCCCCCCCCCCCCCCCCCGCGCACACACACAACTGGTATATCAAGAGACCAAGTCTGTGTTAAAATGCAGTTAACAGATCCCTTGCTGCTAATGGAAAAATGTAGTGGGTTTAAGACTGCTGGTATGTCAGTATTACTAAATGTTCAACATCCAATAGCTGATGATTAATAAATCAATGTGCTCTAGTTGTGTTGTTAAACAAAACAAACTTTTAACTTTCCCTTGCTATCAAAACACAGGACTTTTTATATGCACGGGTGGGACTCGCTTGATGCACTGTCGGTTTTGGATCGATCCCCATCGGTGATCCATTGGGCCATTTCTCATTCCAGCCAGTGCACCACAACTGGTTTATCAAAGGCTGTGGTATGTGCTATCCTGTCTGTGGGGTGATGCATATAAAAGATTCCTTGCTACTAATGTAAAAACATATAGCGGGTTTCCTTTCTAAGACTAAATATTGGAATTACCAAATGTTGACATCCAGAAACCAATGATTAATAAATCAATGTGTTCTAGTAGTATCATTAAACAAAACAGACCTTTAAGTTTGTAAGTTTAGGTGAAATAATACTTTTTATGTATTTTGACATTACGCAACTTAAGGCATCTTAACTTTAGTAAAAAAGTGCAGTGCATATACTGTGCATGATAACTTAAGTCATAACCAACAACTGTTATTTGCAATTCGTTAAACAAAATAAACTTTTTTTTATATGCACTTTCTCATGGACCTGACAATACACACCTGAGCCTATTAAATATTTACTCTCATTGTTAAAGGGTCATATATATAACCTGTATTGCCAGTGATGTAAAAAAAATCTTCTTCTGACGTACCCTATCAGCAGTGTACATCTGCTGTTTATACCTAACGGAAATAGACCGACCCGATACCTCGCTAATTACCTTACACTGTTTTAAAGTTGATGCAGCTGTGAGAAAAACATCTATCTCCTGCATTAAAGAGCTCCTCAAGTTTCATGGGAGTACATGTATCATTTTCCAGCACTCACGGCTGATTTAAACATGTCAGTTTGACACTTCTTTCTTTGAGTCATTTACAACTACCAATTTGTAACTGCACCGGTTTATCTTTCTTTGAAATCTGACCTACAGTACATGTAGATTCTGGAAAATAATAATTTCAGAACTAGACAAAAAAAAATCAAATTGTTTTTGTTAGCAAAGCAACCAGTGCATCCACAACTGGTCAAAGGCTGTGGTATGTGCCTTCCTATCTGTGGGAAAATGGATATAAAAGAGTGAAAAAAGAAAGAAATGTTTTATTTAACGATGCATTCAAGACATTTTAACATATAAAAGATCCCTTATATAAAAGATCCCTTGCTGCATTAGAAAAGTAAAGCCGGTTTCCTCTGATGATATACGTGTCAAATTTACCAAATGTTTGACATCCAGTAGCTGATGATTAATAAATCAGTGTGCTCTAGTGGTGTCGTTAAACAAAACAAGCTTTAACTTTAACTTTGTTAGCAAAGCAGTTTTTAAAAAGAAAAATCATTTTGTAACTGCACTGGTTTATATTTCTTTGAAATGTTACTTGATTCCCATAGTATATGCACATATGTACATTGGAATTTTTTTTATTTCACAACTATTTTTTGTTTATAATCAAAATCATTAAATGAGTTTTTGTTAGCACAAGTCTGAGTCATTTATAACTTTCAGTTTGTACCTGCACCCATTTATCTTTCTTTGAAATCTAACTTGGGTGCTCTTGGTACATAGATGCTGATAAAGAAAAAACCACAACTATGTTTATTTTGAAAAAAAAAAAAAAATTGTTAACTCAACAGTTTTGGAATCATTTACAACAACCATGTTGTAACTGCACCGGTTTATCTTTCTTTGAAACATGACTGGATGTCTGTGGTATATAGAGTCTGGAAGAGAATAATTTCTCATCCATTTTTTGAGTTTACAATCAAAAACATCAAATGTGTTTTTGTTGGTGTTACCACTAGCAGTCTTTGAGTCATTTACAACCTGACTGATGCTCATGGCCCATGGTACATACCAACATGCAGACCCTGGGAAAAATCATTACACAACTATATTTTTAGTTTATAATCAAAAACATCAAATGTGTTTTTGTTGGTGTTACCGCTAGCAGTCTTTGCGTCATTTACAACCTGACTGATGCCAATGGCCCATGGTACATACCAACATGCAGACCCTGGGAAAAAACATTACACAACTATATTTTTAGTTTATAATCAAAAACATCATATGTGTTTTTGTTAGTGCAGCCGCTACTGGGCTCTGAGTCATTTGCAACTATCAATTTGTAACTGAACTGGTTTATCTCTTCTTGACATCCGACTTGATGCCCATGGTTTATGTATGTGCAGTGCAGACTCTGGAAAAAGAATCATTTCACAAATAGTTTTGGTTTATTTAAAAAAAAAAACACCTAAAAAAACACAACCCTGGGCCCTGTTCCACGAAGTGTTCTTAGCCCTAAGATCACCGTAAACTGCACAGCTAACATATGCACTTAAGGTGACCTTAGCCCTAAGATCACCATAACTGCACAGCTAACATATGCACTTAAGGTGACCTTAGCACTAAGATCACTTCGTGAAACGTGGCCCAGATCAACTTAGTCTTTATTACCACAGTAAGTGTAGTCTTTTGAGTGATTTTCAACTATCGAATCTGACTTGATGCCTTTGATACATTACCAGCCCCTGCAATTAAGAAAATGTCCACAGCAAAAAAACATGCCATTGAGAAAAAACCCTGAATATAGTCCCAAGGCAGAAAAATGCTCCACAGCAATCTACACGGGATGCCGATTGCTGTTAATGTACACGGGATTGCCGATTGCTGTTGGGTAGCTATGCGCTTGCGGTAATCTTAGGGCAAAGATCGCTTCGTGGAACGGGGCCCTGGCAGTTTTCGGTCCTCCATTAGTTTTTATTAACATAGCAATCTTCCGAGTCATTTACAACTACCGATTTGTAGCAAAGTGTTAAACAACATCTGTGAGTGTGACCCCACTTAGTGAACTTTAATGAGAGCCTGTGAAGCAAAATAACGTTTTTTGATTCTTTAAAAATAAGAAGGTTTATGGCAGTGAATACAAAAACATGTGTGTTGGGATCTCCTGCACTTATTCCTCATGGTAACATGTAGATAATTCCTGTGAGTTTTTCTCTTTTCGTGAGTCATGTGTTTCATACATGGCAGCTAGACACACTGTAAATATCTTCCAGGTTTCGTCTCCAGTTTCACACACCACCAGAGGCAAAGTCCTACCAGCATCCTTTTCCAACTGATAACAATATTATGTGTACATCTGGTTATAAATAGAGGATGGAACAGACACAAGACTATAAGATTTTTTTTTATAACCGAAAACTCCAGTCAAATTATCATAAAAAGTTTAAAGTTAAAGTTTTGTTTGGCTTAATGATGCAGCTAGAGCATGTAGATTTCTTAAAATTGTTATAGTTAGAGACTAGTACATCAAAGGTCATGGTATGTGCTGTCTTGTATGAAGGGAAAGTTAATATAAATGATTCCTTTCTGTTAATGGCAAAATGTAGCGGGTTTCCTCAGAAGACTATCACTGGCGTAGGAAGCAGTGGAGGGGAGCAAGGAAGGCGTGTGGCCCCCCCCCCCCCCCCACTAGGAACTGCGATGTGTTTTTTAAAATATTTTTATGCATGTATTTGTGTGTGTGTGTGTGTGTGTGTGTGTGTGCCCCCACCCCCACCCCCCACCCCCCTCCCATTTTTTTTGGCACCTTCCTATGCCAGTGTACATGTCAGAATGTTCAAAGAATTTGTTTGAAGGATGTGTGTACGATTTGTTGTCTTCTTCGACAGTTGTTTTGGCAGTTGTGTGTGTCAAGATCAAGTAATAAACAAAGATGGAGTGCTCACTCTTTGTGATTTGACAAAAGTGATATCATTGAGGTTTATAAAAAAAAACCCACCTGACATACCTGTCTTTATGTCTGAAATTACGAAGCATTACATTAAAGTGCCAAACAAGGGATCGGATCACCTGACACTTTTATCGTTGATGAGCCAGGCCTTGAAGGAATGTTGACACGATGACAGACTTTTGAGGTTAATGCATGCACGCATGTTTACCTGAAATACTATAAAACAAACAATATTTGTGGGTATTGAAGTACATCATTCAAATCTGACATGATTTATTTCAACTTATTTCCGAGCTTATATCCAGTTAAGGTTCAAGCATGCTGTCCTGGGCACACACACCTCAGCTATCTGGCCTGCCTGTCCAGAACAATAGTTAGTGGTTAGTTGTTAGTGAGAGAGAAGTTTGGTGAAGTGGTCTTACATCCATCCATTAAGTTGTTGAAACTCATTCTGGGTAGCCCAGTAAAAAAGTGTTCACTTGATGTGCGGTCGGTATAGGATCGATCCACGTTGGTGGACCCATTGGGCTATTTCTCGTTCCAGCCAGTGCTCAACAACTGGTGTAACAAAGGCAGTGGTCTGTACTATCCTGTTTGTGGAATGGTGCATATAAAAGATCCCTTGCTGCTAATCGAAAAGAGTAGCCCATGAAGTGAAAGTATATCATTCAAACCTAACATGACGAAAAGTATTTTTTTAAAGCTATACAAGTATGATGGAGCATGCAGAAAAGGTTACTGCATACCTGAAACAAATAAAAAAATAAAATTATGGTATTGTAGTACATCATCTTAATCTGACATGACAAAAAGGTTTTATTTTAGATGCATGCAGATATGATTCATATCTCTTAATAAAATCTTTTATGTTTTTATCAATATTCATGTTCTGTTTACGTCCAAAATGAGCAGCAATGCTTTGATAGTTATAACTTAGAATTGTAATGCAAGAAATGTGAAAATAAAGATTTTGAAAAGATAGCTAATTTTCTTTTGTAGTGAACATATTTGTCAAATTAAGCTGGCAGTCAGCACTGTTTGTTGGCTGTTAGTGTGATGTGGTGGTATTTGTTTTGTTGGGGGGTGGGGGGTGGGAGGTCTTTTTTTTTCCTTTCTCTTGTTTTCTTTTCTCTTTCTTTTCTTTTCTTTCTTTTTCTTTCTTTCTTTTGTTTTCTTTCTTTTTTTTCTTTCTTTCGTTTTTTCCTTCTTTCTTTTTTCTTTCTTTCTTCCTTTCTTTCATTTTTTTTTTTTTTTCTTTTTTTCTTTTTTGGAAGTAAAATATTTCAAATTGATTACATTCTTTTAAAAGGTGCTTAACATAATTAATAAACTCCCACGTTTAAAAGTACATGTTTGTATGCGTCCTGTTAAGAATTTGAAAATTGGTATTTTCAATAAATTTATAACAAAACAAAGTGTAAACTTAAGTTGTTTTTCCCTCCCAGTAACTGCTATAATTAACTCAAGAGCAAGACATTTGTAGAAAAATGTTGTCAGCAGTCAGCAAACACTTTTCTACACCAGACTTCAAGTAATCAGGTGTTTACAAGAGAACATAAACCAGAGCTGGGGGAGATTTTGTCTGCTGCTTGGTGATTGGCCAATTAAATATACCTGGTGGCAGGCTAGAAGAAAAAAGTTGATTGGCAGATGAAGTGAAACTTAACCTTAATGGGTTACCAAGAGTAAAAATTTGTTTTGTTTAACAACACCACTAGAGCACATTGATTTATTAATCATCAGCTATTGGCTGTCAAACGTTTGGTAATTCTGACATATAGTCTTCAGTTAAAATTTGTTTTGTTTAACGACACCACTAGAGCACATTGATTTATTAATCATCAGCTATTGGATGTCAAACGTTTGGTAATTTTCTAACACAGTCTTCAGAAGAAACTCGTTACATTTTCCCATTAACAGCAAGGGATATTTTTATGTACTTTTCCATAGATAGGACAACACATACCACAGCCTTTTATATACCAGTCATTGTGCACTGGTTTTTATGGAGAATGGGTTCACTGAATGGGTTCAATCCTAATTGTTTTTTATTGTTTAACACCACCACTAGAGCACATTGATTTATTAATCATCGGCTATTGGTTGTCAAACATTTGGTAATTCTGACTATATCATCTGAGGAAACCCGTTACATTTTTCCTAATACAGCAAGGGATCTTTTATATGCACTTTCCCACAGACAGGAAATCACATAGAATGGCCTTTGAACAGTTGTGGTGCACTGGTTGGAATGAGAAAAACAAAACAATAACATCAGAGCCCTCAAAAGTACCCGGTCTCCGGCGGCAAATCGCCGCCTGAAACAGCTTTTGCCGCCGCCTACTTTTCGTTGATGGTAAAAAAAAAAGTGCTTTCTCTTCTTTAATAAAGTCTCCTACAAAAGGGATCCAAACAAAGTGCCAAAATAGTTGTTTATTTGTCTTGAAACGCGATTAGTTCACATCGAAATTTTTATCAAGCAGCGTTACCGTTTCGGGTGATGTGGTTGGTTCGTCGTTACACGTGACTTTCAACATGGCTGCTAGAAAATGTAGGAAGCGACCGGTCCCGACATGCTCCAATAACCTTTTTCAAATGTTTCTTGGGGAGGGCCCCCAAACCCCCAGCTTTGCCCCCTGCTATCATCACTGTTGTAGCCTGCTACTTCTTAAACTATTGAGGGTGCTGTAACAGGGTCGAATTTTAATTTGTGGGGGGCACAACAAATGTTGCCTTTGGTTTAATAACAAAAATTAGGGCACTGCTAGAGGGGCACCAAGGCAAACGTTTCCTTCAAAAGAGGCATGAAGGCAACTTACCTTTTATCAAGTTTCTTAGACAAAAATTATATCACTGTATGGCCTTGGAGTCGGCCTATGCAATTTGTTGGCTACGGATGCTTTGATATATGTGTGGTTGTTGCCCATTTGTACTTATTGGACAGTGTACCATAGCCTCTTATCGATCCCCGTCGGTGGGCCCATTGGGCTATTTCTCATTCCAGCCAGTGCACCACAACTGGTATATCAAAGGCAGTGGTATGTACTACCCTGTCTGTCGGATGGTACATATAAAAGATCCCTTGCTGCTAATCGAAAAGAGTAGCACATGAAGTGGCGACAGCAGGTTTTCCCTCTCAATATCTGTGTGGTCCTTAACCATATGCCTGATGCCATATAACCGAGTGTGTTGTTAAATAAAACATTTCTTTCTTTCTTTCCGTAGCCTCTTGGGTTGTTGTTGACTGAAGCTGCAACACAAATAAATTTTAAGAGAAAATTTCCAAGAAATATGTGTGTTTTTACACTTTTTATTTGACATGGTCAGTAAAACAATATTATGGGACATGGAAGAACACACATACGACATAGAAAAAGTATGGGAAGGGGACATTGGCAAATCATCGATGCCGTAAACAATTTGAGGGCATAACGGCCAGTACGGAGGGTAACTATGGCAATTGCCATTGATGCTGTGGTCAAAATCAAACCCTGCTATCAGTTGAATGGATCCACCAACGTGGTTCCATCACATTTGTTCAAATGACGTTTTATGGCAGCCATCTTGGATTTATGCAAAAAAGGATGCACTTCGGCCTGCATATATTTTCTTGACTTTTATTAATCTGAAGGTGTTTCTAATAAGAAATCCACATAGAAACATTTTGTTGACGTTTTATGGCAGCCATCTTGGATTTATGCAAAAAAGGGTGCACTTCGCCTGCATATATTTTTTCGACTTTTGTTAATCTGAAAGTGTTCCTAATAAGAAATCCACATAGAAACATTTTGTTGCAGTTTGTTTAGGGTTTGGCTACATTTGGACTTGTTTTAACTGATGTTTTATACAAAACATACATCAAGATATTTGATACTTCTGTACTGGAAGTCTGCATGTCTTTCAGTTACGTTTCTCCATACAAACAGATGTGGGCAACAAGACATCAAAGTAACAGAAACATCGGCTTATCTCCGAGTGGGAAATCTGTCACAATGGCTTAAACGGAATTATTATTTATGTCTAACCTGGAACGCTGACCCAGTATTCGAGATATGTATTTATAATAACAAGATAGAGAAGATTGTCATGGTTACGGTCAAACCACATACACCTACATTTACATAAACAGTGTATGCGATATATTGAAAAAAACGAATTCCCAAACTAGCAGTTTTCAGATAATAGCCCAATTTATTATCAGGCTGGGAATTAATTTATTTCCATTAAATATGTAATGTATACTGTTGAATTTGCAGATAAGTTGGGGAAAAGAGTACTAGAAGTGAAATAATTTGTTTAAACTAAGAAAGTAAAGTGTTTCTCAATTTATTTATTTATATATTTATATTTATATTTATTTTTATGCTTATATCCAATTAAAGTTCAAGCACACTGTCCTGGGCACATACTTCAGCTATCTGAGCTATCTGTCCAGGGCAGAGTTATCAAGCTAGTTACAGTGTTAATTATCATTAATTGGATTAATCCTTCATATCCATATCAGGTATATCAGGTGATATTTCATGGGGTGTTGAGATGCCAACATGTTTACTTAATTAGTGTTAATTAGTGCTAATTGGATGGATCTATCAGACAAACAAAATGAGTAATATGGGGTTTTTTTAGGATAAGGTTTTGGATTCACTTAACTAACAAGCTGTATTACACCACTGAGTACAGATACGAATGTTATGCGAAATGAAGATATGCAATATTCTTTCTGTAGCGAAAATTCACTTAACTACAACAGTTGATGTGGTGAAAGTAGATTTTCTCACAGTAGTTAATTAAGTACCATAACCAATTGTTATTACCTTTCTGACTTAAATGTCACCTCCTTTAATTTTTGTGAAGACAGTGCAGTGTTAATATTTGGTATGTCTTTTAGAAGTTTGGTCCTTGTTTTGCTCTGGGCACCTTGAAACATCTGATCCCTTCTTATCCATCCATCCATCCATCCATCCATTCATCCAAACCCATCCATCCATCCATTCATACAAACCCACCCATCCATCCATCCATCCATCCATCCATCCATCCATCCATCCATCCATCCATCCAGTCATCCATCCATCCACACATCCACCCATCCATCCATCCATCCATCCATGCAATGACCCATCCATCCATCTGTCTGTCCATCCATCCATCCATCCATCCATGCACCGACCCATCCATTCATCCATCCATATATCTATCCAATCATCCCATTTATCCACACACCTACCCACCCATCCATTTATCCATCTCTCCATCCATCCATCCAGCTATCCATCCATCCATCCATCCCTAACTCCATCCATCCGTCTGTCCATCCATCCATCCATCCATCCAATCCATCCTTTCATACATCCATCCATCCATCCACACAAATCCCATCCATCCATCCATCCATTCATCCATGCACCCGTCCATCCACCATCCATCCATACCATCCATCCATCCATCCATCCAACCACAAGTCTCATCCATCCATCCATTCATCCATGCACCTGTCCATCCACCATCTATCCATCCATCCATCTATCCATCCATCCATCCACCCAAACCCACCCATCCATCTATCCATCCTTGCATTAACCCATCCACTCATCCATCCATCCATCCATCCATCTGTCCATCCGTTTTTTCCAATATGTGACAGTGTTATTGCCCTTGATCTTAGGAGATAAGAAAATTTTATTCCAGACTTTTTTTCAGCAATGCCTCAAGTAACTGACATGACATTTTGTGTATAGCTTTGTCGTGTTCTGTTACAGATCTAGTTTGAAGGACAGAGTTATGGCCCTTGAACTTAGGAGATACAAAAATTTATTGATTCCAGTACCGGGGCATGTATTGCTTTAGCAGTATCCTCAGAATACTTGTTAATATTGCTACATGGTGTGTCATTAAACATTCATTCATTCATTCATTCATTCATTCATTCATTCATTCATTGTTTTTTAATTTCTTTTCTTTCTTTCTTTCTTTCTTTCTTTCATCCATTCATTCATTACTGCACTAAAAAGATCTTGCTGTGTTTAAAACAGACAAGAAAACCTTGTGGTGCCCTGTACAAACTCTAGGATGATCTTAATAACATTTAATGTACAGTCACTGATATCTGATGCAGAAAAATGTGTTTAGCGTGTAACTTTAGTCAATAAAATGTCTCTTTTACTTGGTAACATCTTAACAATGGCAACATACTAGGGATAATCCCTTCAACCCAGATGTAATATATTGCCGTATCACATACCTTGTACAAGCATTAACTCAGTGCATGTATTGAGGTATCACATGATGTGTATGGGACGTGTATCTGTTATCTCGATCTCTCTATTTCCTTGCATCTGTTGCTGTCTTTCTCATCTCCTAGATTGATTACCTGCCCGGATCGCCACGTCTGGAAGTTATCACACACCTCACAAATTGGGTTTGCTGTAAATTGGCCTGTCAGACACACATACATACACACATACACACACATATACACAGAGGCACATACACGCAAGCACGCGTGTGCATACACAGACATGCATGCACACACACACACACAGACAAACATACATGCACACACACACACACACACACACATACACAACAGACACGTACACACACAGACATGCATGCATGTGCACACACAGACACACACACATACAGACATGCATGCATGTGCACACACACACATACACATACAGACATGCCTGCATGTGCGCACACACACACACACAGACTCACATACACATACAGACACGCACACACATACAGCCACACAGACAGCCACACACACATATGCACACATTCAGAGATATTATACAGGGCCTTACATACCTCAGCCATTCATTTATTTCAACCTAGGGGCGGGACGCCTGTTGTGTTATCGATCTAGGATCAGCCGCCATCGGTGGACCCATTGGGCTATTTCTTGTTCCAGCCAGTACTCCACAACTGGTGTAATAAAGGCTGTGGTATGTACTATCCTGTCTGTGGAAGAAAATGTTTTATTTAACGACACACTCAGTATATTTTATTTACGGTTACATGACATCAGACATATGGCTAAGGACCACACAGATACTGAGGGAGGAAACCCGCTGTCGCCACTTCATGGGCTACTATTTTTTATTAGCAGCAAGGGATCTTTTATATGCATAATCCCATAGGATAGCACATTCCACGGCCTTTGATGTACCAGTCATGGTGCACTGGCTGGAGTGAGAAATAGCCCAATGGGCCCACTGACTGATTGATCTCAAACCAACTGCGCATCAAGCAATCGCTTTACCACTGGGCTACGTCTTGCCCCCCCCCCACCCCACCCCCATCAATCATGTCATCATAATGATCTGCCAATCCAATATCTGCTTCATTTATTTTTGTTGCATATCTTCCCCATTTCATTGTCGCCTAAAGACAGGCATAACTGATAATCAATGGATCCACGTTGGACCACTGCCAGACAAGAGACATAAAAAAAAATACATGTCTCGCTGTGTGTGTCTCTCTCTCTCTGTCTGTCTCTCTCTGTCTGTCTGTCTCTCTCTCTCTCTCTCTCTCTCTCTCTCTCTCTCTCTCTCTCTCTCTCCCTTCTCTTTCAATGTCTCTCTCACCCTCTCTCTCTCTCTCTCTCTCTCTCTCTCTCTCTCTCTCTCTCTCTCTCTCTCTCTCTCTCTCTCTCTCTCTCTCTCTCTCTCTCTCTCTCTCTCATACTGCCTTGCGAGTGAGTCAGCTCATTCTTGATTCTCATGAATAAGGAGATCAGGCCTCCTGTCCTTGGGTAATTCAGATAACTGTTACGAGCATGGCGTGATGTGACTCTCCCCGTTTGATCTGATGACCGATGGTGGAATAAAGTAGCTGTCTTGCGTGTATTCATTGATGTTTTTTATACAGTTGGATGGTCATAATTTTAGACAGAGCTGTAGCCAGCTGTGCGTACCGTAGAATCTTGGTTAAAGATCTGGTCTGTGTACTTACAGAAGTTTTTTTTGTTACACATATATGTACTAATCTGTGGTTAACGACACCACAAGAACACATTAATTAATAGAGCTATTGGATGTCAAACATTTGGTAATTTTGACATAGTCTTAGAGAGGAAACCCACTCCATTTTTTTTCCATTAGTGGTAAGGGATCTTTTATAATATGCACCATCCCACAGACAGGATAGCATAGACCATGGCCTTTGATATACCAGTCGTGGTGCACTGGCTGGAATGAGAAATACACTAATGGGCCCACCGACGGGGATTGATCCCAGACCGACTGCACATCATTATAGAAGTTTTTGTAATGCATTCTAATCTGTGGTTAAAGTAATATGTACAGTGAAACCCGTGTAAACCAGACTACGCTGGGGCCCTAAAAGTTATTCTATTTAGACAACATTCGAGGTTTAGAGGGTTTTACAATTTAGATAATTTGGGATCATGAAACTTGACTGGTTTTATCCTGCAACCATTGTTTCTATTGACAGATTATGATGACCGAATAAAGCAAAGTCATAAACGTATACTAGCAGATTATGACTTTTGACGTCACTCATATGACGTCACACCATTAGCTACATTACAAAATTGCTCATTTGACCTCTAGGTCATTGTACAATGTGGCAGAAATAACAGAAATAATAGCTTTTCCCCTTAATTTTTATGGTCTGCAGGATAACAATAATAAGTAGTTACTGACGCCTGATATCTGCTTTATCCTGTTCAGGCCAAATGAGAAATTTCCCATTCTGACCTTCACAGGATAAAGCAGATATCCGACGTCATTAACAAGTTATTCTCTATTTAACAGGATTCCGGTTTATTCGGGGGCTGATTTAGACCGGTCTCACAATACTACAAACATAGCACTGCTGTTCTCTCTCTGTCACTTTCTTGAGTGTGTTCATTGTGTTTTCAAAGTGATCTGCTGCATATTCCAAGTATGTACAGATGGTGGCATGGTTATCCTAAGTATGTGACTTATTATCCAAAGTAGACAGTTGTTTATGCCAGTTAAGAATAAATGTAAAGTGTGTGAGGGATGGGGTGTGGGGAGTGCACACCTCATACACGAGAGAGACAGAGAGAGACAGACAAAGAGAGAGACAGACAGAGAGAGACACACACACAGAGACACACACACAGAGAGACGTGTATGGTATAATGGACAACAGTGCCTTAGATCTCACTAATTTGGGGGTGGGGCGGGACATAGCCCAGTGGTAAAGCGCTCACTTGATGCGCGGTAGGTTTGGGATCGATCCCCGTCAGTGGGTCGATTGGGCCGTTTGTCGCTCCAGCCAGTTAAATAAACCATTTCCTTCCTTCCTTCCACTAATTTGGGCACATGGGATCTTCATCAGGGCTAGCTCTGGGTGTGCAAAACATTTCGCCAAATTATGTCCAAAAATGCAAAACTCAGTTATTTTCCAGCCAATATTAATTATTGCAGGAATTTGTTTTTCGCATTTTAGGGACAATTGGCGAATTTTATTTTAATTTGGCGAGTGGCAGAGCTAGCCCTGCTTTTGTCTTTTCTGAGTGCAGAAAGGTCATTTTAGCTCAGCACTGTCATTAACAGCTGCTGTAGAGTTGTCGATATTCAGAAATGTGTATTTCAAGTTATTTTAATTTCATTAAACTTAACATTTCTGTGGTTTTGAGGTGAAGTATTTTGAGGTCAGCATGTTTGTACTAAATATGGGCGTGATTATTTTGGGCATATATGTATTTCGGGCACAAGGTTTAACGCCCTGACTTTGATGCTATCTGAACTGGCCTCGGTGGCGTCGTGGCAGGCCATCAGTCTACAGGCTGGTAGGTACTGGGTTCGGATCCCAGTCGAGGCATGGGATTTTTAATCCAGATACCAACTCCAAACCCTGAGTGAGTGCTCCGCAAGGCTCAATGGGTAGATGTAAACCACTTGCACCGACCAGTGATCCATAACTGGTTCAACAAAGGCCATGGTTTGTGCTATCCTGCCTGTGGGAAGCGCAACTAAAAGATCCCTTGCTGCCTGTCGAAAAAAGAGTAGCCTATGTGGCGACAGCAGGTTTCCTCTTCAAAACAGTGTCAAAATGACCATATGTTTGACGTCCAATAGCCGATGATAAGATAAAAAATCAATGTGCTCTAGTGGCGTTGTTAAATAAAGCAAACTTTACTCTTTTTTTTGATGCAATCTGAAGCCCTGGACAAGCACATTATTTGGTTTCAGTAGAATAAAAAAAAACAAAAAAAATGCTTTCATCCTCAATGGAGTAAAGTTTGTAGGTTAATCCATCAGACTTAAGACTTGTAGGTATTGAGTTCGCATCCCAGTACTAGCACCTAGCCAGAGTGGGGGACGGGACGTAGCCCAGTGGTAAAGCGCTCGCTTGATGCATCGGTAGGCCCATTGGGCTATTTCTCCTTTCAGCCAGTGCACCACGACTGGTATATCAAAGGCCGTGGTATCTGCTATCTTGTATGTGATGGCCAATGTAAAAGATGCCTTGCTACTAATGGAAGAATGTAGCGGGTTTCTTCTCGAAGACTATGTCAGAATTACCAAATGGGCCCAGTGGGCTATTTTGTGTTCCAGCCAGTGCACCACTGCTGGTATATCAAAGGCCGTGGGATGGTGCATATAAAAGATCCCTTGCTACTAATGGAAAAATGTAGCGGGTTTTCTCTTGAAAACTATGTCAGAAATACCAAATGTTTGACATCCAATAGCCGATGATTAATAAATCAATGTGCTGTAGTGATTTCTTTTAATTTTCTAGCCAGAGTGAGTTTTAACGAATCATTTGGAAGCTGTAAGGCCACTACATTGTCTTTTCTCTGTCACAAGCCCTCATCAGTGGGCCCATTGGGCACCATGACTGGTATATCAAAGGTCGTGGTATGTGCTATCCTGTCTGGGATGCTGCATATAAAAGATCCCATGCTGCTAATTGAAAAGAGTAGCCCATGAAGTGGCAACAGCGGGTTTCCTCTCTCAATATCTGTGTGGTCCTTAACCATATGTCCGATGCCATATAACCTTAAATAAAATGTGTTGAGTGCATCGTTAAAAATAAAACATTTCTTTCCTTCATTTCTTCTCTCTCACTAACCATTGTCCTGGACTGACAGCGATAGCCAATGTGGGTACCAAGAACACCATGCTTCCTCCATGGGTGCAGTCTCTGTGTACTTCCCTACATCCACCTGACACACTGTCCTCTGCCACTAAAAAAACTGGTCTGACCCACAACACTAACTGCTGCCAGTTGTTGGTAGGTAGTTACAAGTGCCTCTTAACAATGCCAGAAGTAACTACTGAAAACTCTCCGAAGTGGTCAGACTAAGCCCACAGCTAAAAGCTGATGGGGAATGACAGGTGTTTGGCATGGATAGTCACAAGAGACAAGCACCTGTTGTGGTTGGAGAGACGAGGACTGGGATGTGGAGGTGGACAGTGAAAGAAGTTGAAAGATAGGAGGAGTTTCCAGATCAGCAAGAAATGAGATATAACATTACACACATGAAAGATGATTAAAATAAAATTATACCCCATACCTCTGTGGTGAGTCAAGCAGTCTGTTGTAGATAGATATGAGTATTATGACCAGATATTTTTTACAGGAAGGTTCTGTTCTCATATCATGGTTGCCATGGTATCAAAATATTTGCTCTTTTTTCTTGACATTTTGTGCATGTGTTGCACTACATGGCGCGTGTGTAATTGAAAGAACAGATAACTAAATAAAAAGAGAATGCTGTAGTTAGCACATTTTATTTCACATGGAACAATTTTTCTTTGTGTGTTTTTTTTTAAAAACATTTTATTATATTTTTTTTATTATTATACACCTGTCTTTAGTGGGTTGTATTATGGTATGGTGTTTTCCATCCTTCCATACGTACTTACGTCCATCCATAAACGTTTTTTTCTGGAGCATATCTTTCTTATCAATGAATATAGGTTAATCTAACCTTGCATGCATGTACAATTTGGGATGGTGGTGTGTCGCATACCATAACTAGGTCACCACGACCTACTTTTCATGCATTACTGTACATTAATGAAAATCCTTGTCCATGCCATATCTTTCTTATCAATTCATATATGATCATCAAACCTTACATGGAAGTACAACTTGGGATGGTGATGTGTCGCATACCATAACTAGGTCACCACGACCTACTTTTCATGCATTACTGTACATTAATGAAAATCCTTGTCCATGCCATATCTTTCTTATCAATTCATATATGATCATCAAACCTTACATGGAAGTACAACTTGGGATGGTGATGTGTCGCATACCATAACTAGGTCACCACGACCTACTTTTCATGCATTACTGTACATTAATGAAAATCCTTGTCCATGCCATATCTTTCTTGAGTGTGTCGTTAAATAAAACATTTCCTTCTTTCCTTCCAATTCATATATGATCATCAAACCTTATATGCATGTACAACTTGCGATGATGGTGTGTCACATATCATAACTAGGTCACCGATTTATTTTTCACACATTACTGTAGATTAAAAAAGATCTGTGTCTGGGCCACATCTTTCTTATAAATTCATAAATCGATATTTTTTATTGCTACAGAGAAATGCCTCAAAACTGGCCCCTCATAAACCAACATTTCCTAAAAAACCAGACATTTTGCACAGTCCCTATTAAAATATCAGAACCTCTCTAACCCAGATACCCCTTGAAACCAGACGTTTTTACTTTAGGGGCTGCATGTGCAAGATAAACAATTCAGATGCCATATACGAGAATAGCCGATTGTAGAGCAACCAATGAAATCATAATGTTCATCACGTCACAATCGGCTATTCTGGGGAGGGACATAGCCCAGTGGTAAAGCGCTTGCTCGATGCGCGGTCGGTTTGGGATCGATCCCCGTTAGTGGGCCCATTGGGCTATTTCTTGTTTTAGCCAGCGCACCACAACTGGTATATCAAAGGCCATGGTATGTACTACTGTGTCTGTGGGATGGTGCATATAAAAGGTCCCTTGCTGCTAATCGAAAAGAATAGCCCATGAAGTGGCGACAGCGGGTTTCTTCTCTCAATATCTGTGTGGTCCTTAACCATATGTCTGATGTCATATAACCATAAATAAAATGTGTAGAGTGCGTCGTTAAATAAAACATTTCTTTCTTTCTTTGAATTGGCTATTCTTGTACAAGGCATTCGTATCGTGTATCTGGTCTAGATATATTTCACTGTGTTCTATTGTCCTTCTGATTCTAATCACAAATTGGGAACACACCCTGCTTAACCCCCACATTACCCCCGCCCCTCCCCGTATCTCCACTCCTTATCATTCCAAATATCCATGTCCAGATTAAAGCTATTGATATCAGATTTTGAGAATTCCATGCACATTCTATTAATATGCTGAACAAATATTATTTCTAACTATTAACCACAATATTGCCGGTTTTGTTACCGGTCCAAACCTTCTGGATCTTGAAAACCTTTTCAAGATGTTATTACTTAGACTACCAACCATACTCCGGGGTCAGCTGCAGTGCACTGAATTATTTCACCATCTACCGATCTCCCGATCTACCTGCCTCAACAACAACAACAATAACAACAGGTGTGTTCAGGTGTTCTCAGGTGTTGCTGCACGTATGGGTGGCCCCGTGCATTCCTCCCTCATTATTTTACATTTGTACCAAATCTTATCTCGAGTTGTGAATGTCCGAGTTACTGCTACAACACAACGAAGTGCGACCAACTGGGGAAAACTGAATGCTGTTTATCCCAATTAGAGAGAGCCCGGCATGTGTACATGTACATATCTGTATTGACGGTGAGCACTTGTGTAGATCAAGTCAGGTCTACATTGTCAATTAGCTTTTGAGAGGAATATGTTTAGTCTACAACATTTGTTTGGTGAACATTTGAGTAGAACGTGTTTTGTCCATGTTGTCAGTAAACACTAGCCTACATTGCTAATAAGCATTTGAGTAGAACATGTCTAGTTAATATTGTCACTAAACTCTTTGAGTAGAACATATCTAGTCTATATTGTCAGTAAACACTTGAGTAAAACTAGCCTACATTGTCATTAATCATTTGAGTAGAACAGGTCTAACCTACTTTGTCAGTAAGCATTTGATTAGAACTAGCCTACATTGTCAGTAAGCTTTTGAGTACAACACGTCTAGTCTATATTGTTAGTAAACATTTGAGTAGAATATGTCTAGCCTACTTTGTGAGTAACAATTTGAGTAGAACATGTTTAGCCTACATTGTCAGTAAGCATTTCAGTAGGACATGTCTAGCCTATATTATCAGTAAGCATTTGAGTAGAATGTGTTTATTCAACACTGTCGGTAAAATTTTAGTAGAACATGTTTATCTACATTGTCAGTAAACATTTGAGAAGAACATGTCTATAGTTAAACATTCAGTAGACATTTGAGTAGACATTTGAGTAGAACATGTATATCATTACAACACTAGTGAACATTTGAGTAGAACATGCCTAGTCTACAACATTCAGTAAAACGTTTTGAGTAGAACATGGTTGTAGTTACAACGTTGTCAGTACATGGAATCACTTGAGTAGAACAGCTGTAGGTATGTGGTTCTAGGAGCAGTGTGTGGGTTGTGATCAGGAAATTGGGTTATCCACAGTTCAGCATGTCTCAGGGGAGCACATACCATTGGATTTCCTTAAATAGCTCTGGCACCTCACCACAATTTTCATCAGAATTATTCCCCTCTCCACTTCGACTGTTTTTCCTATGGGCCTGTGTCTTACAAGTTGTATCTGTGGGTTGAGTGTTATTAAAGATGCATAAATTTATATGTATCTTTGATGAGTTTTTACTTCCATTCTATTCATCCAGCCATTCTTTGTGTGTCTGTCCATCCATTCTGTCCATTCATTCATTCATTCATGTGTTTGTCCATTTATTCATTCATTCATCCATCTGTCTATTTATCCATCCATTTGATCTTCATCCGTTCCATCCATCCATCTATCCATCCATCCACCCAGGCAGGCACTCTACCACTGAACTACTTTCCTGCCACCCTCCCCATCTGACAGTTTGTTTTGTTTAACTACACCACTAGAGCACATAGATTTATAAATCATCAGCTATTGGATGTCAAACATTTGGTAAAACATAGTCTCATAAAGGAAACCCGCTACATTTTTCCATTAGCAGTAAGGGATCTCTTATATGCACTTTCTCACAGACAGGACAGCACATACCACAACCTTTAATATACCAGTCATGGTGCGTTGATTGGAATGGGGAGAAAAAAAATCAGAAGATGGGTCCACTGAGGTGATTCGATCCTACAGTGCAAGCACCTCAGGCGAGTGATCTACCAACAGCTAAATCCTGTTCTCTTCCCCCATCCCCTTCCTCCATCCCCTCCCCATCCTCCCCTCCCCTCCCCTCCCCCATGCACTCCTCCACCCACCCCCCATCTGTCAGAAAGTGAGTAAAATAAAATACATTCCCAGATGTTGGAGATTGTTGTTTGGAAACATGTACATTGTTTCTGGCAGAGTGATAAAGTGTGTTTATCATCAACATACATTACCAGTGTGGAGAACACACTTCACTGGGGTCATATACAGAGAGATGGAGAGGTGGAGGGAGAGCTTCAACCTTTTGTTTATAACCTGCCTTCCCATGGGGTCACTTAGGGTCACCAGGTCACCGAGGTCACATTCCTCACTTGTCAGTAAAATATACCAGGTGTTTCTGTGCCTGCAATATAAAGCTACCTCCCCCCCACACACACACAAAAACATTGTTTAATGACACCACTAGTGCACATTAATTTATTTATCATCAGAGCTATTCAATGTCAGACATTTGGTAATTCAACAACTAAAACCAAAAGTCTTTGTCTTAAACCATCCACTTTTAACAAAACACAACACAAGTTAAACTTTGACGTTTCATCTGTACAACACAGACGTTTTCAAGAGTATGAGGAGAAATAGAAAACTCACAGGTATTTGGTAATTCAGACATATATAGTGTAAATCCTCTATATTTTACCATTAGCTGCATATTTTATATATATTTTTCCACAGGCAGGACAGCACATACCACATGGAACACTGATATAAATGTGTTTGTAAAGCAACATTATACAATTGATTATTTTGATGCAAGATTTTATGTTTATGTTTGATTTTATACCATATATCGCGTATATCGCGTTTTGTTAAAAAAAAACGGGATTTACAATACAATTTCATAAGGATCAATCTTGTTTTGCGGCAAATTAGCGGGCCTACGATTAGCCCTTACAGACATACAATAATGGCTTTAACTAAAAAAAAGAAGAAAAAAGAAGGTTTATATCGCGTTTTACGCCTGAACTCTTCATATATATATATATATATATATATGTATATATGAAATAAAAAAAGTGTGTGTGAATTCCTGTCATGAGTAGGTAGCTGTATGTCCAATTACTAATGACTCGCACACTGTTTAATTTATCTGGCTGTGCTTTGTATTAAGGGATGGGATCTAGCTTAGTAGGTAGAACGCTCGCCTAAGGTGCTTGGCGCATGTGATCAAACCCTGTTGGTTGACCCCAGGGAACATTTTTTTCATTGTCGCGTCACAATTTGCTACTAAAATTTTAGATATCACTACACAGTTTTAAAACATTTTCAATTGACTAGAAATAACGCTAATCAAGATTTTTGAGAACAAAATGTTCCCTGGGTCACCCATTGTCTGATTGGGTTTTTCCCATCCTAACCAGTGTATAATAAAGTCTCCTTGCTGTAACTTGTTAGAAACAGTTTCTATTATGACTCACTAGCCGAAAATGTGTTGGATTTAAATATGCTGCAGTCTTGCTGAACAGAAATCCCTTTTCTTTCTAGTTATATAAACATGGCTTTAGGATATTTCCAAATCCTATGTTTTAGTACAATGTTGTCATAAAAGGCCATCTTTTTTATACAACCTTGGTTAAAATCTCAGTTTTGATGAATAAATGTATTTCTGGACAGTTGGTTTAATTTTAGAGAAATTGCATAGATAACCAGTCTATTTGGAGTTTTTCTACCAGGTGGTGCTCATGTCTAGAAACTTAATCTTGGATTATTTATATCGAATGATGTGTGTCTTTGGGAACTCAGTCTTTATAGTAAATTTGCGTGATCCATTTGTTGTCTGTCAGAAACACTTATTTCTTATGCTGCTGATCTTAAAGAAATTGTTTGTCACATACTACTCTTATAGAGCAGTTTGCATTAAAGTTTGGTAATAAACTTTAAGACACCCTCATTTAATTTTCTGTTTATAAATACTAAATAGTTCTTGTCATTATATTTATAAACAATATGCCATTCTTGAAAACCTTCCCCCCTCCCCATCCAAATCAGTGCACCACGACTGGTATATCAAATTTTGTGGTATGTGTTGTCCTGTCTGTGGATATAAGTGCATATAAAAGATCCCTTGCTGCAGATTTTTTAAATTTTAAAATAAATTATGCAAAGATTATGTATAGGATACATACATTTTTAGTTATTTATCACAGATATAACAAATACAAAATGTCACACTTGCATCTACACACTTTTAATTTATTTGATTTGATTACTTTATTATTATTATTTATCCAATTTTATTATTTGTTTTGGTTTGGGTAATTAATTTTTAAATTAATAATTTAATTTTAAATAATTTAATTTTAAATAATTTAATTTAATTTAATTTAATTTTAAATTTTAAATAATTTAATTTAATTTTAAATAATGTAAAATAATTTAATTTTTAAAAAAGGAAGAAAAAAATGATAGCTGGAAGTGATTTGGGACTATATATAGTTTGAGTTAATGAAGGAAGTAAGGAAATGTTTTATTTAACGACACACTCAACACATGTATTTACGGTTATATGGCATCAGACATATGGTTAAGGACGAGTTAATGAGGTCACAGCAGAAAGCATATTTTAAAATACTGACTATTCCTATACATCTTCAAACATTTTACTAGATCCAAGGGTTAACAATTATATATTTATTATCCATATGGTTCAACATAACCGAGTTAATAATAATCATACGAAGCACACGTATAATAACAAGTGTAATGATGTAATTTTGGGAAGCGACCTCATAACATGACATTGCTTCTCCAGTCCTAGCTCAGACTGTGCATTTGAAATATGACATCATTTCGTCGTCTCCTTTGAGTTGTGGCTGAAACATTTTGAGTTGGGTCTTGTTATTCATAAAGAAAACAACAATAATAATATGGATAATAAAGAAATTATTACACTTGCGTGTGAGTCATACTGATTTTACGAAATTCGTGTCAGAATCCATGTATTATCCTCGCTCTCGCTCGGGCAATACAAAAATCGTGACACTCGTTTCGTAAAATCAGTACAACATACAAGCTCGCATAATAATCTCTATATATTATATATCTGCCTCACCCAAAGCCTGTGTGTGTAGGAAATGGTTAATACTGTTATGAAGGCCATGTTTTAAGAGCAAGGCAGCCTCTCTTGAAAAGTTCTTTAAGATCAGAGAACCCAGTGTGCTGGTTTAAAGTGGATTCTCGTGACCTGACCTCGTTTAACCACAAACATCACTTGACAGTTTGTCACACTGACTGAGCCATGCATGGCAAGCGGGATGTAGTTCACTGATAGAAAGGAAAGGAATGTCTGTATGACTGTTTGGTGTCTGATGAGGTTATTTTGATTGAGAGAGAGAGAGGTGGGGGGAGAGAAAGTGACAGAGAGAGGGAGGTAGGGAGAGAGAGCGAGAGAGAGAGAGAGAGAGAGAGACTAACAGATTAAGAGAGAGAAGGATAGATATTAATAGAGGAAAGACAGATATAGAAGGGGAATGACAGAGAAAGAAAGAGGGATAGTAAGAGAGGGGGGGGGGGAAGATAGGGAGGGAACCCACTGATGCACAGGCTACCATTGGCATAGGAAAATACCAGATGTGTGTGTGTGTGTGTGTCTGTGTGTTTGTGTGTTGTGATGTGTGTGTCGTGTGTCGTGTGTGTGTGTGTGGTTGGGATGTGTGTGTGTGGTTGGGGTGTGTGTGTCATATATCTTAATTTCTTTTAAAGGAGGGGACAATTAAGGCATTTGGCCTGGTATGCAGATTCAACGATATATAATGCACATCATTGCTTAATATCAATAAGTATAATCGTATAGTTAATTAATAAAACGGTTAAATGTGACGGCTATTATATATAACGGGCGCAGCCATTTTGTACCCTCCCAGTGAATACGCCCTCTGGCGAGCTGGTGGTTACATAATACCTAACGTGTCACATCAGGAATTGGTCTTCGAACTGAAGAAACAAAACATACCTGATTTTTGTGAATGCATCGCAATGTTTTGTAATAATAGCCATCCCAGTAAGCCAGCAACAATTAGATATTATTTTTCAATACAAAATAAACCACCATTGTCAAAGTGTTGAAATAACTGTATTATGTTTTGTACATCAATTAATCCATGTATTGAAATAATAATCGGAGTGTTTTCTTGGTTAATTGGTCTTTTCTTTCCGTGGCCTGTACCTGTGGTTCCTGATTGGCAGGTGTATGTTTAGACGGTCCCCAGACACTGTGGCTAGACACACTAAAAAGACGTGCCTCTTTTATTAAGATCACAGGGTATTGTGTGGTAACCGCGCGGGTACCCCTCCAATCGTAATGGGTATTATCAGCCATCCTGCTTTATTACTGTAAGTAATTCTGTAAAACGTCATATTAGACTTTCCCATCTTAAATCACAAAACTGAACAATTACGTTGTCCCAAAGAAAAGAAAAGTATTACTTGGGTATCGTGAGTGGTTGTTTTTGCTCGAACGTGCCCTACCAATAGGCCTGATAATATGCATTTTCTCTTAGGATTTAAAAAAATAAAAAAATACTAACTCCATTTCGTTCTATTGGTGCAAATTGAAATATATTTAGTTAAATAGTTTATTATACTATCAAGTCATTTATGTTGTTTTACAAGTCAGGTTGATGAAAGCGAAGCACCTTGTCGTAAATTAGAGTGTTTGTTTACACTGTGCATAGAGAACATGGACGGAGCTGACGTCACTTCGCCCCAAGCTATTACACCGGTCGTCACAAAAACGAAACAAAATGGCTGCCCCCAGTTAGTAGGAATAATCATGTTTTTTTATTAACTCTAAAATTACGCGTTTTTAATTTGCTAAAGTGTCAGTATGTGTTGGTGGTCCGGGTATGCATCTTTCCAACACATAAGGCTCTTGTTTGAGTTGACCCTACCTTTAACTGTAGGAGCAAATGCACTGTCTTTAGAATTTGATCAGTGCTAGGAAGGGAACCCACTGATGCACATGCTACCATTGACATAGGAAAATACTAGATGTGTCTGTGTGTGTGTGTGTGTGTGTGTGTGTGTGTGTGTGTGTGTGTGTGTGTGTGTGTGTGTGTGTGTGTGTGTGTGTGTGTGTGTGTGTGTGTGTGTGTGTGTGGTTGGGGTGTGTGTGTCATATATCTTAATTTGTCTTTTAACTGTAGGAGCAAATGCATTGTCTTTAGAATTTGATCAGTGCTAGGAAGGGAACCCACTGATGCACATGCTACCATTGACATAGGAAAATACTAGATGTGTCTGTGTGTGTGTGTGTGTGTGTGTGTCGTGTGTGTGTGTGTGTGTGTAAGTGTGTGTGTGTGTGTGTGTGTGTGTGTGTGTGTGTGTGTGTGTGTGTGTGTGTGTGTGTGTGTGTGTGTGTGTGTGGTTGGGGTGTGTGTATCATATATCTTAATTTGTCTTTTAACTGTAGGAGCAAATGCACTGTCTTTAGAATTTGATCAGTGCTAGGAAGGGAACCCACTGATGCACAGGCTACCATTGGCATAGGAAAATACTAGATGTGTCTGTGTGTGTATCGTGTAAGTGTGTGTCGTGTGTGTTGTGAGTGTGTCGTGTGTGTGTGTGTGTGTGTCTGTCTGTGTGTGTGTGTGTGTGGTTGGGGTGTGTGTGTCATATGTCTTAATTTGTCTTTTAACTGTAGGAGCAGATGCATTGTCTTTAGAATTTGGTGAGTGCCTCCCTTTAGTCTTCACTTCCAATGTCTATGGCTACTCTTAACAAGAATCAGCAAGGTATATGTGCACTTTCCAACACAGGACAGAGTATGCCTAAGCCAGTTTGGGAAGGGGGGGGGGGTGTCCATTCATCCATTCATTTATTCATTTATTCATTCCATCTATCCATCCATCCTTTGATCTGTCCATCCAAAACCATCTCCTTCAACCCCATCATCCATCTATCCATTCATCGATCCACCTACCTACCCACCTATCCTTCCATCTATCCATCCATTCATCCATCTATTCATTCACTCGCCCATCAGTCCAACCATCCATCCATCCATCCATCCATCCATCCATCCATCCTTGCTTTCTTATATCTTCTATATATTGATCTATTTATCCATCCATCCTTACTTCCATCCATCCATCCATCCAACAATCAGTTTATCAATCCAGTCATCCATACATCCATCCATCCATCCATCCATCCATTCATTTATCCATCCATTTATCCATCCATCCATCCATCCATCTATCCTTTCTTATATTGTCAATCTACCTATCCATTCATCCATCATCCATTAGTTTTATTCAACTTAGAGTCTGCCCATGCGCGAGTGTACGTCATACATCCAGCAAAGGGAGATAATTCTGCAGTATAGGTTATGACTCGGGGTCGTATAGCATTGTTGTTGTGCTAGCACTAGGTATAAAAATTAGAAACAAATGGTCTAATCTTACATTCTTCTATACATCTATTGATTAACGGTTTCTTGCAATCTTGAACTTTAAGAATAAAAACTCTTTTAAATTAGCAGTGAAGTGGTTAACCTTTACATGACTTGCAATCTTGAACGTTAAGAATAAAATCTCTTTTAAATTAGCAGTAAAGTCGTTAACTACATGTATATACATGTATGCACCACCATTAATTACATGGCTAGCAATCTTGAAGTTTAAAAATAAAATCTCCTTCGAATTAGCAGTGAAGTGGTTAACCTTTACATGGCTCACAATCTTGAACTTTAAGAATAAAATCTCTTTTAAATTAGCAGTGAAGTGGTTAACTACGTGTATATATGCACCGCCGTTAATTACACGACTCCCTATCCTGACACTCTCATTAGATTATTCCGAGTTCTTGAAGCCTCTGAAAAATTCTTGATCTCCACATCAAATGTATCGGCTTCTGCATGTAGCTGTGCCGTTCTCTGCTGCTTTACGATTCCACGGGCTGGTCGGAGTATCGAGTTGGGAGGAAACGATTTGTCGCTGGCCCAACGATCACTTAACACAGATTTGCACTCACCAAAAATTAGCCACATTCAAGTCAAACGTTGTGTCGGTGTTATTACGATAACCAGATAACTGACGTGGAATTGTCTATCTTTGTCACTCAAAGACGAATCAGAATCTTGTAAGGAGGGATGTGTTGGTTCATTTGTGGATTTTTCTGTATCATCAAGACCAGGAATCCTGTTTTGCTATGTACCGTTAATGAGATTGGGTCAGTAAATGTTTTTATTTTTGATACAAGAAGATTTGAATCTCTAGATATTGGTGGATGTTTCTTAAAGGTGCAGACCCTAGTTTCAAGACGTAAAAATGGATACTAAGCTTGGTTTAAGTTACAAACCTGTAACACATTTGGATAACGTTGCAAGAGAGTGAAACAAGAGTCTCTCTCTCTCTCTTCTCTTCTCTCTTCTCTGTCTCTCTGTCTCTCTGTCTCTCTCCTATATCTCTCTTCTCTCTGTATCTGTCTCCCCCCCTCTCTCTCTCTCTCTCTCTCTCTCTCTCTCTCTCTCTCTCTCTCTCTCTCTCTCTCTCTCTCTCTTCCTTGTCTCCCTCTGTCCCTGTCTCTCTCTGTCTCTGTCTCTCTTCTCTCTGTCTGTCTCTCCATCTCTCTCCTCAGTCTCCGTCTCTGTCTCTCTGTCTCTCTGTCTCTCTCCTATATCTCTCTTCTCTCTGTATCTGTCTCCCCCCCTCTCTCTCTCTCTCTCTCTCTCTCTCTCTCTCTCTCTCTCTCTCTCTCTCTCTCTCTCTCTTGTCTCCCTCTGTCCCTGTCTCTCTCTGTCTCTGTCTCTCTTCTCTCTGTCTGTCTCTCCATCTCTCTCCTCAGTCTCCGTCTCTGTCTCTCCCTCTCTCACTCCCCTCCCTCTGTATCTGTCTCTCTCTCTCTCTCTCTCTTTCTCTCTCTCTCTCTCTCTCTCTCTCTCTCTCTCTCTCTCTCTCTCTCTCTCTCTCTCTCTCTCTCTCTCTCTCTCTCTCTCTGTGGATTTATATTTCTTAGTCTTGTTTCTCTGTGTCTTAAAATTGCTATTTACTGTCAACAAGATTGGGTCAGTAACCAAGCTGTAAATGTGAAACTGTCTGAAGTTGCAGATCACGATTCTTTATGACATCTCGGGGACACTGGTAGTGATGGAGGCAGCTATTTCTGGTCTCCTGGGGGGAAGAGTTCCCTCCATCAGTGACAGGTTTTATCACAGCCCGTGTAACTGGTTTGCCAGGTTTAATCAAATAGCCAAGCTATATATGTGAGCAGACAGCCCACAACGTTAGCATTTTTTTTTTTAGATTAAGAAATTACTGAGGTTTTGTAATGATTAAAGAGTTGTAGCATTTTGGTACTGAATAACTTGAGACATATTCATTTGTAATGGTTCCAGGATTAGTTTTGTGGTCGTTCTAATAATCTTGTACATATGTCAGTTGCTAATGGTAGTATAATATTAATAATGTCGCATTTTATCTTGACATTTAGTATAATATTTTGATATATTTTATGTTCACAAGCAGCTTGTATAATATTTTAATAATATTATATTTTATGTTCACAGAATGTATATTTTTATATCATTTTGTTCACAATTTGTACAATATTTTAATAATATCATATTTTATGTTCACAGATTGTATAATATTTTAATAATTTCATATTTTATGTTCACAGAATGCATAATATTTTAATAATTAATAATATTATGTTTTATGTTCTCAGGTTGAATAATATTTTTAACAATATCTCATTTTTATCTTGACAGTTACTGACGGAAATCTCTGAATTGGAAGAAAGCTATGACAGTCTGAATGAAACGTTAACCAATCGGCAAGAAGACACATCGTGCAGTCCCGCCAAATCTGAGACAGGGATTTCGACGCTGCCCCATCGTAGCAACCGTCGCAAGAAGTATGGCCGTCGCAGCTTGAGTCTTCCGACCGGGGCGCTGTCATATAGTGATGTCAAGGTCACGTATGTCGACGGCCATTTTGTAGCGGGACCAACATCACGAGACAGCACTTCAGAATCCGTTGACGACGGTAAATCGTGCAAGAGCAGTCTATCGGCGGTGAGTCAGGAGTCTGTCTGCGATGTGACCTTGACCTCTGAACGGGCGATGCGAGAGGAAATTCTCTCATTAATAGACCGGCATCTCCTCGACAATGATTTATTTTTAGAGAATTCTCTCGACTGGAATTGTGGTGGACTCTCAGACTCTGCGTCGAGCAATTCTAGTCAGAAGATACTCGTACCAGCATCTTCCACATTACCACGACGAACCGGGCGTGACGGGGATGGGCAGCGACCCGTGTCTGTGAATGAGGTCAGTTTGTGGAAGACTTCGCTAGGCAGTGGTGGTGGTGGCAGTGTTGAAAACGGAGATGTCGATTCGCGTCTGCAGAGGAACGACAGTTTTAAAACCGCACACGAGGACCGGAATCTGTTACACGGGTCGCACTCCAGTCTAAGCAGCAGTCGATTGTCTGTCTACGAGGACGGACGGACGGACAAACCGAGATCCAAGAGTCCAAACTTCTTCAAGAGAATGCTGTCGAAGCGGAAATCATTTTCGGAGAAGACCCAGTGTAAATCAAAGAACGACGATGCTGTTGGTGGTAAGGAATCTTCCTCCTCATCATCATCTTCTGGTACCAAAAGGATGTCTCTGAGATCGTTATTCAGAAGAAAAGGATCAAGTCACAGCATTAAAACAAGCTATGACGATGAACCGGAGAGTCCTCCCATTGCGGCGTTTCTAAACGACGAGGATATCGGGTCAATCCGGTCTGTCCCTAACTCTCCTTACATCTCGCACATACACCGCAACGCAACCGACACTCAGCTGTCCTACGATCAGCGACACATTTCGACAGATTCTCAAATTAGCCTCCAGAGTAGGAGAAGGAAGGACTCGGACGATCACTCAACCGTGAATAATAATACTAATCTCTCAGTGGTTCACACTCTTCCGAGGTCATCATCATCGTCGATATCATCGTCGTCGCGACCCGACGTGCCTCGCAGACGGAAGAGCTCGGCGGGATCAGGAAGACATGTGGTGATGAGTGCCGACCGGAGTTCGGGAGAATTCAGTTACAACGAGTGGGACTTCAGTTCGGATGACACACTGACGTCGCGGTCACTGTCACCACTGTCGACATTTTCCATGCTGAACAGCGAGCTGGATACCACGCTGGTCGCATCGCCATCGTTGCCGGCAGCGTCAGCGTCAGGGGGGTCGGAGGCGAATGGTCGTGTCCCCACGGAGTGGAGTAATGTGTGCGCACAGGATATGCAGGTGGTGCATTCTGGGAAGGTTCAGGGAGACATCAGTGCTAGTAACAGTAATGACAGTGGGATTCAGCATGATGTTGTGTTACCCTCAAGTATGGAATCTCTCAAGGTAAGGTTGTTGTTTCAGTTTATGTATAAACTCTTAAAAACTGGGGGGGGGGGGGGGGGGGTAGTTTTCGTGTACCTGGCTTGTATAAACTCTTAAAAACTTTTTTCCCCCAGTTTCTGTATAAACTCTTCAAAACTTTTTTTCCCCCAGTTTCTGTATAAACTCTTAAAAACTTTTTTCCCCCAATTTCTGTATAAACTCTTAAAAACTTTTTTTCTCCAGTTTTTGTGTAACTGGCTTGTATTAAATTATAACCTATATAAAAATATAAAGTATTATGTCAATAAATACATTTGTGATTATATATATATATATATATATATAAGTACATTTGATCCAGTTATTAAAATTTGGTTTTGGTGATTGGAAGAATAAATTGTAATGTCCTGAATTATTGAAAAAAACTCAAAACAACAACCCCAACTCCAAAACCCCCCAACAACAACAAGGTCTTTCTACGAGCACTTGTATAATATTTAACTGGTTATTTAAGTGGGGGTGGGGGGGGGGGGGGGGGGGTGGGGGTTCTGTTGTTGGTGTTTTTTTTGTTGTTTTTTATATTCGAGGAATGTACAATATCAAAATATTAAAACAAAACTAATTAGGATAAGCTCATTAATTTTATGTGACTTGCTCTATTACAAAAATGTGACCCTGTTATGCACAAAAATAATTAAGGTCATGTTATTAATATTTCAATCAGCAGCATGGTTTCGTAGTAACTCATCAAATTTTTCTTTTGGTATTTACCTACACCACTTAGTAGCAATTTTCAGCTCAACATATCTTTCATTTAGTAAATCGTTAACGATAAATTCAGCACATGTGACGGGTAATTAACAAGGTTTACCTGTCAGGTGTTAGTTTTTGACTTGCCGCTTTTTGACACCATCAATCAAGGGTTATCACTGACACAAGTAAACAACACTGACCTCGTTAATTATAATACACTTGAGATACAGTAATTATAATATATGTGATACGTTAATTATAATATACATGAGATACATTAATTATCATATATATGAGATATGTTAATTATAATATATATATGTGAAACATTAATTATAATATACATGAGATACATTAATTATAATACATATATGTGATACGTTAATTATTATGTACACATAAAATACATTAATTATAACATACATGTGATACGTTAATTATACTGCACGTGTGATACTAAAGTATCAATCAAAATTAAATACCACCATGTTTTTGCTTGATATAAATTATTTATATGGAAGAAGAAGTTAGCTATATTAGCATTATCATGAACAGTTACTCTATACATATAACAGGCATCATAAATGTCAAAACGTTATCTTTCATAGGTGAAAAATTATTATATTGACAATGTAATATTCACAGACAAACAATTTACACAGACATTTTGAAACTGGTTACCAGTACACTATACACCAGACATTCAGGTATGATCACAACTGCCAGGCATAATAAGGCAGTCATTGGCAATTAATTTCATATATTCTCTTTCAAAATTCCAAGTGTTAGGATGCAATTTGTAATTTTCCACCTAGTTAAGGGAATTTTGTTAATGGACCCGTCTCGGTGGTGTAGTGATTAAGCCATCAGACATGAGGCTGGTACAGTGATAGTTTGTTTTATAAAGTACAAGCAAACAATGCTTTTCTTTGCTCAGAATGAAACTTCATTGAGTATTTTTACATGTCCACTGGACAACCACCAAGGTACATTTTGTTTGTCTGAACAGATTTTCACTTGTTGCGACAAACGGACCAGTGCTTATTTCGGACACTGTGGTAGGTCTTGGGTTCGTACCTCAATACCTGCTCCCACTCAGGGGAGTAATGGGGAGCAGGAGTGGTGGCTTTCCTTAACTGGAATGGAATGGAAAATTGTTTAACGTGCACATTCAGAGGAAGCTGTTGTAGCACACGCCTGTCCTGGGCACAAGTACCGTCCTCAGCCGGTTTTTCTGTCCAGGACAGGAAAGGGTTGGGGTGGGTAAAGGGGCGACCACCTGCACTGGCAGGTGCAAGGGAGCACCAGCAGTCCGACTGTAGCCAGTAACAGGCTTTCATTAACTGATGAGGTCTGTATATATATTGTAAAGATTATCTTCATTAACATGATTTTTGTGTGATATTCAGGCATCACCTGATGCTAGCACGTCACTAACGACGATCGTCAAACTTCGGAAGTCCCCGTCACCCAAACAAGAACGACCGAAGTCGGACATCACAGTGCGGTGGGCGGACCTGCAGGGGGAGTTTCACGAACGGAATGTCGCGTACCGGAGAGAGAGCGGCAGACTGCGGAGGAGACCGCGACCCAAATCAGATTTAGGTGAGTTTATTCTGAATGCTGATCTATCTGGGAATTAATTACAATTTAATCAGGAGTAGATATCTATGTGGAGTTGTGGAGTTTTTAAATTTAATTGCGGATCTATTTGATGCCCACATTTTTGACACAAAACACACATGCACAAAGCACAAATGTATGCATGTACACACAAACACATTCCACAAATGCTCAACATGCACGCACGCACTCACGCACGCACACACACACACACACACACACAACACACACACATACACACACTCATACACATACACACACACACACACACACACACAGACACACACCACTAAAGATTAACATTCACACATGTATACAAAATATACACACATGCACACAAAACGGACACAATATTTCTTTTCCTATATTGGATAATATATATATATGTGTGTGTGTGTATATGTCGAGATATATATATATATATATATATATATATATATATATATATATATATTCCTAGCCAGTATTGAATGATGTTAATGAACTTAACAGATTTATTACATGTACTTGTTGACCAATCAGATCCCCTTGTTGTTGATATTACCACACTGTATACAGGTTAAGACTCTGTAAAACCCTCTAATCAGAGAGGTTTCACCATAACCTGGGATATAAGTCAGTTAAACTGTGTGCTAATCCCATAATTATATAAGATGAAAAAAAACTCTTCTTCTCTTTGATATCTGAAAGCGAAGCAATGATGTGCGTCTATGTAACACATCCCATAGTTCTAGTAGGGAAAGGAAAGGAATGTTTGTGCCAGGACACCTCAGCACATTATTAACTACAGCTGTTTGTATTTGGTCTCTAGTGTAATGGTTAATTTGATACTCGGTTGAGAGAGGAAAGGAAGGAAATGTTTTATTTAACGACGCACTCGACACATTTTGTTTACGGTTATATGGCTTCAGACATATGGTTAAGGACCACACAGATATTGAGAGAGGAAACCTGCTGTCGCCACTTCATGGGCTACTCTTTTTAATTAGCAGCAAGGGATCTTTTATATGCACCATCCCACAGACAGGGTAGTACATACCATAGCCTTTGATATACCAGTTGTGGAGCACTGGCTGGAATTAGAAATAGCCCAGTGGGTCCACCAACAGGATCGATCCCAGACTGACCATGCATTGTACGGGTGCTTTACCACTGGGCTACATCCCACCTCCCCTCCCGGTTGAGAGAGAAACCCCTGCTGTCATCACTTGGACTGTTCCTACCTAATAGCATCATAAACCTTTTATATTCATCCCCATCAGTGGACCCATTGAGCTGTTTCTCATTCCAGCCAGTGCACCACGACTGGTATATCAAAGGCTGTGGTATGTGCTATCCTGTCTGTGAGTTGGTACATATAAAAGATGTCTTGCTACTAGTGGAAAAATGTAGCAGGTTTCCTCTCTAAGACTATATGTCAAAATTTCAAATGTTTGACATTGAATAGCCTGTGATTAAATAAATGAATGTGCTCTAGTGTCATTAAAGAAAACAGACTTTTTCCTTTCTTTGTTATATATCCACTTTTCCATAGACTGAAAGGCTGTGGTATGGCCTGTCATGTTTAAACCAAATGTTGAACTAACCATATGCTAGAAACTAGATAACCAGAATTTGAAATAAGCCACGATGTTTGTTGTACAAATTTTCTTGCTTTTCTGTGGTTATGATGAGTAGTTTAAAATAACAATTAATTTTGTTTTTCCCATTCTCAATCTTTTTTGTTTCCTTTACAAACTAAATACTGTGCGGAATTAAAAAGAAAGAAAAGAAAGAACAGCTCAGATTTTAATTCACAAAGCTCTCTTAGGCTCTGCTAGACAACAAAGCATCCTCTTTGCAAGTCTTTTTGCATTGGACTGTGAGATCGCAAAGTTACGAGAGTTTAGTGAATTGGGCCCTAGCTCTTTTACTTCTTATAAAAAGGTTAGTCAGGCAACAACTTATAGGAAACAAAAACATTGATATGTGTAGTAGTATGTGCTACTTTCCATATAATATCTGTGATTTCAATTACAACATTTTAGATTTTAATATTCCATTTTTTTTTACACTTCATACTTCATACAGCCTGTAAGTACATCACGAGCCAGATCCCTGAAAACAGACATTTCACAGATACCTGTTAAAGGGTTAACATTCTAACTATAGCAGCAGTCTACTTATCTCTTCATGAGATAGCCACCACATATAGATACAAGATGGCTGACATGTGAGACTCCACACAAGAGATTAGGATATGAAATATCAGTGTTTATATTCTCGTATTTTGGCTCCTGCTGCAAAACATTTGGCCACTATCAGCAGTGCAGGATGTTCACCTGTTTTCTGATGATAATTCAGACATGTACATAAAAAAAACATTAAAAGATACAGTCTCACAGAATCGTATTATACAATAATTTACTGTGTAAAATATAGACCTGACTGCAGTTTTAATGCACTCGCAATCTCACCTCACTATATTATACAATAATTTACTGTGTAAAATATAACCCTAACTACAGTTTTAATAAACTCACAATCTTGCCTCAATATCATATAACATCATTTACTAATGCAATATACAAACACAGATACAATTTTAATAAATGTCACTAAATTGTCTCTTCATACAACATCATTTAACTGATGCAAAATACAAACAAGCTATACTTTTAATAAAGTCACAATCTCGCCTCAATATCATATAACATCATTTACTAATGCAATATACAAACACAATTACAGTTTTAATACACTCGCAATCTCATCTCAACATCGTATAATGTCATTTACTAATGCAAAATACAAACACATTTACACTTTTAATAAACTCACAATCTCTGCACACTGTATTATAACAGCTTTTACATATACAAAATACAAACACAATTAGTAGTTACTACAGTTTTAATAAACTCACAATCTTGCCTCACCATATTATGTCAAATGCAAAATACAAACACAATTAGTAGTTACTACAGTTTTAATAAACTCACAATCTTGCCTCACCATATTTTGACAAATGCAAAATACAAACACACTTACAGGTTTAATAAACTCAGTCTCGTGTCTTCATCATGTAACGTCATTTACTAATTTACTAAACTTTTAATAGTCACAATCTCCGACACTGACCATATTATAAAATCATTAACAAATGCAAAATACAAATACAGCTACACTTTTAATAAAGTCAGGGTCTCGTCTCTCCATAATGTAACATCATTAACTAAGTCCAAAACAAAAATATGAGTGTTTCCGGTTTCCTGTCCTACCCTAATTTTATGTAATGACCCTGACATTTTTTTAAGCCCCTCAAAAAATAAACAATTAAAGAAAAAAACTGAAGAAAAAAAAATCACGATCCCTAATTTTTTGGAATCAGCAAACTAGATTCGGAACACCTCAGCCGATTACGGTTTCTCAGTTTGATTCGATTTTAAAAATAAATAAAAATTCCTACCTACCTACCCTATTTTTTTAAAGGATAAAACCTGAAGCACATGTACATATGACAGGTTTAGTAAACTCGCAGTCTTTGTCGCCATCGTTTAGTAATGTAAAATACACAGATTCATTTAATGATAGGCTCATGCACCAGTCTGGTTTATCTAAGGCTGTGGTATGTGCTATCCTGTCTATGGGATGGTGCATATAAAAGATCCCTTGCTTCTAATGGAAAAATGTAGCGGGTTCCCCTCTAAGACTATATGTTAAAATTACCAAATGTTTGACATCCAATAGCTGATGATTAATAAATTAATGTGCTCTAGTGGTGTTGTTAAGCAAAACAAACAAACTTTTTAAGACTTATTTTCATGCTTATATCCAATTAAGATTCAAGCATGCTGTCCTGGACACAGAATCACCTATCTGGGCTGTCTGTCCAGGACATTGGGTTAGTGGTTAATTAGTTGTTTAGTGGTTAGTGAGAGAGAAGTCGGTGTTGTGATACCGGCCTCGGTGGCATCGTGGTTAAGCCATCGGACTACAGGCTGGTAGGTACAGGGTTCGCAGCCCGGTACCTGCTCTAACCCAGAGTAAGTTCTTAAGGGCTCAATGGGTAGGTGTAAGGCTACTACTGTAACACCCTCTTCTTTCTCACTAACTACTAACAACTAATAACTAACCCACTGTCCTGGACAGCCAGCCCAGATAGCTGAGGTGTGTGCCCAGGACAGCGTGCTTGAACCTTAATTGGATATAAGCACGAAAATAAGTTGAAATGCAGTGAAATGTGTTGTGGTCTTACACCTACCCACTGAATCATTAAACTCGTTGTGGGTGGGAGCCGGTACTGGGATGCGAACCCAGCTTTTAAGTTAACCACCACATCACCGAGGCAGCATTAGTCACATTAATATTGTTGTCTGTGGGATTTGATTTGGTGGCTAACACCCTACACGGATTGTATCCCTCTTGAGTTGAGACAATTATGCCAAGCCTCTAGCCAGGTCTTCCTTCCTGCTATCAGTTAGGCCAGTCGTTTTTGATTAATAGGTTTACGGATCCACTGAAGTTTATTAAAAAGTCCCGCTGGAAAAATAAAAATGCAAACCTACATTTTTTTATTTTTTTTTACCCTCGTTCTGACCAAAAAAAACAGAAAAAAGAAAAGTAATTAAAGGGTATTTCCCCCAAAATTATACTTGTCAAATCATATTCTGTCTTTGTTAAATTATTTATTCAGAAGTATGTTGCGTTTTGACTTTGCTGTGTACTGTGCGGGTGCACATGTGCATGGCCACCATCTTGTTGTTGTTGTTATTGATACTTGCGGAAAGCCACTATATGTCGAAATCAGAATTTCAAGTAGCAGAATTGAACAGTTTATCGTAGTATGTCTGTATTAACTAATTCAACATCATAAATACATATCAAAAGTATAAATCAATAAGCATCTATGTATAATACAGTATTTATATGCCTGAATGCCAAAGCAGTAAAATTACGACATGTGCAGACCAATTTCGGTTGAATCCGGGTCGTTTCGACCTAAACTCATTTCGAACCCTGTGTTGTTTCGCCCTTAGACCCGTTCACTCAGGGTTGGTTCATTCTAAAATCTTATTCGTACGGAGTCGTTTCGCCCTAAATGTGAGTCGATTCACCCCGATTATATATTTATTAGTGTAATTATTTTGAAATAACATGAATATATCCACATTAGTTATTTAAACGAGATATAAATACTGTAAAACCCAGGAAGCAGAATGGTAGTGAATGAGAAAGTACATGCAACCACAAAATCCATTTGCAACATATATGTGTGTGTGTGTGTTCATGATGAATAATCTGGATTTGAAAATTTTCCGACAGAAAAAACATTGGTCAGAAAAAAATAATTAAGAAATGAATCAAAAACTTTTATTTTTATTTTTATTTCGACCACCTACATATATTTTGTGGGAAAAAATCTGTAAACCATTTAATAAAAAATAGGTGGCCTTAATGACTGTTATGTGTTGAGTAGAATTCTGTCTGGGAGAACACCACACAACAAGACAGCCATCGACAAGACAGCCATCACACGACACCATTGACCTATGATTTATAGTTTAATTGGAGTTTGGATTCTTAAATCTGACTCATCATTTGTGTCCGGCAGTTTGTTAATTCACAAATTTGATAATCCGTTACAGCACATTATTTAATCAGTGTAGCTATTAGTTGTCTAACGATTATGGTGATAAAAAAGAAAGGAATGTATGTTTAATGACACCCCAGCACATTGTTTAATCAGCGGCTGTTAGGTATCTAACAATGGTAATAGAAAGGAAAGGAATGTTTGTTTAATGACAGTGGCTATTAGGTGTCGAACAATGGCAATAGAAAGGAAAGGAATGTTTATTTAATGGCACCCCAGTACTTTTAATCAATAGCTATTAGGTGTCTTACAATGGTAATAGAATTGAAAGAAATGTTTGTTTAATGACTTCCCATCACATTGTTTAATCAGCGGCTATTGGGTGACTAACAATGGTAATACAAAGAAAAGGAATGTGTTTTAACCACACCCCAGCACATTGTTTAGTCAGTGCCTATTAGGTGTCTAACAATGGTAATAGAAAGGAAAGGAATGTTTAAAAACACCCCAGCACATTGTTTAATCAGTAGCTATTAGGTGTCTAACAATGGTAATAGAAAGGAAAGGAATGTTTGTTTAATGACACCCCAGCACACTGTTTAATCAGTAGCTATTAGGTGTCTAGCAATGGTAATAGAAAGGAAAGGAATGTTTGTTTAGTGACACCCCAGCACATTGTTTAATCAATAGCTATTAGGTGTCTAACAATGGTAATAGAAAGGAAAGGAATGTGTATTTAATGACACCCCAGCACATTGTTTAAGCAGTGGCTATTAGGTATCTAACAATGGTAATAGAAAGGAAAGGAATGTGTATTTAATGACACCCCAGCACACTGTTTAATTAACAGCTATAGGTGTCTAACAATGGTAATAGAAAGAAAAGGAATGTGTATTTAATGACACCCCAGCACACTGTTTAATCAGCAGCTCTTACTGTGTGGTGAAAATGGTAATTTGCTGATGACCATCTCATCTGCTGTTGCTAGAGTGCATTTCTCGTTTACTGTGATAGCTATTTGTGGAACTGTAGTGGCACTACACCATTCAGTTATACCCCACTGTCTTCGGTGAAATGTACAGAGCATTTGGTATTATATCTCGCTAACGACCACTTCATGTGTTGAAGAATAGTTCTTTTCAGTTCTATCTGTTTGTGACACTAAAGAATTCCGACAAGATTTTAGGCTTCACCAAAGAAAACTGACTGACAGATACATGTATATATATCTGTGTTATACAGTACTTTGTTGTACAGGCCTTGCTGGTGTCGTGGTTAAGCCATCGGACATAAGGCTGGTAGGTACTGGGTTCGCATCCCGGTACCGGCTCCCACCCAGAGCGAGTTTTAATGACTCAGTGGGTAGGTGTAAGACCACTACACCCTCTTCTTTCTCACTAACCACTAACAGCTAACCCACTGTCCTGGGTCCCGTTCCACGAAGCGATTGTAGCCCTATGGTAGCTATTCTCTTACGGTGATCTTAGGGCTAAAATTGCTTTGTGGAACGGGGCCGTGGACAGATGCCCAGATTGCTGAGGTGTGTGCCCAGGACAGCGTGCTTGAACTTTAATTGGATATAAGCACGAAAATAAGTTGAAACGAAATGAAATACTGTACCACTTAGGCTGCTCCAACCTAATTGCATCACAGACCTTTTATATTCATTATCCCATAGACAGGGAAGGCTGTGGTATGGCATGTCAAGCGTGCTTGAACCTTAATTAGATATAAGCACAAAAGTAAGTTGAAGTGAAATGAAAACTTGGTTGTAGAATACAAAAGGCTATCATTGCACATTTTCTTTTTGAATTAATTTAGCTTTTTAAAAGTGTATTAAATATACTGTATATATATACTAGTAGATCTAAACACTTGATATTAATCGGATGATCTGTTCAACTATATAATACAAAATATGCTATAGTATCACAGGGGCGGCGCAGACGGTACGGCCGGTATGGCCATGGCCGTACCACTTTTCAAAGAGGTCAGGTATGGCCGTACCACTTTTGTGTGTGTGTGTGTGTGTATGTTATATCTGTGAAAATGTCCTCTGAAAGGCGAGTCTGGCAACCATGAGTCGTATCACTACTTTTTACACTGCCACCCCTGTATCAGAATTTAACATGCTTGTTATATCACATCAGCAATGCATAGAACATGCTCACAGGGTGTGGGAGTGGGGACACAAGCTTTGATTTACTGAAAAGCCCCACAAGCATCATTAAACAAGATATTTCCGGAATTACAGACACTCTTTGATGAATATATTATGAAACACAATCGCCAAGTTAAATCACAGTTAATATTTGGCAAGTCTACAAAGTTGCAGCTTAATGCCTGGTACAGTAGATATGCCTGCCTACGTGTGGATATGTACTGAGGTATACCGTAAAGCCCTGAATATTAGGTCTGCCTTGAATAGAAGCCTGCCTCAATTAAAGACTGTGTCTCAGAGTGAAACGAAAACAATAGAGGCCTGTATTGAATAGAAGCCTGCCTCGATTAGAGGCTGCATCTCAGAGTGTAACGAAAATGATAGAGGCCTGTATTGAATAGAAGCCTGCCTCGATTAGAGGCTGCGTCTCAGAGTGTAACGAAAACGATAGAGGCCTGCCTCGATTATAGACTGCGTCTCAGAGTGTAACGAAAACAATAGAGGCCTGTCTTGAATAGAAGACTGCCTCGATTAGAGACTGCGTCTCAGAGTGTAACGAAAACGATAGAGGCCTGTCTTGAATAGAAGCCTGCCTCGATTAGAGACTGCGTCTCAGAGTGTAACGAAAACAATAGAGGCCTGTCTTGAATAGAAGCCTGCTTCGATTAGAGGCTGCATCTCATTGTGTAACGAAAACGATAGAGGCCTGTCTTGAATAGAAGCCTGCCTCGATTAGAGACCGTCTCAGAGTGTAACGAAAACAATAGAGGCCTGTCTTGAATAGAAGCCTGCCTCGATTAGAGGCTGCATCTCAGTGTAACGAAAACAATAGAGGCCTGTCTTGAATAGAAGCCTGCCTCGGTTAGAGGCTGCATCTCAGAGTGTAACGAAAACAATAGAGGCGTGTCTTGAATAGAAGCCTGCCTCGATTAGAGACTGCATCTCAGAGTGTAACGAAAACAATAGAAGCCTGCCTCGATTAGAGACTGCATCTCAGAGTGTAACGAAAACAATAGAGGCCTGTCTTGAATAGAAGCCTGCCTCGATTAGAGACTGCGTCTCAGAGTGTAACGAAAACAATAGAGGCCTGTCTTGAATAGAAGCCTGCCTCGATTAGAGACTGCGTCTCAGAGTGTAACGAAAACAATAGAGGCCTGTTTTGAATAGAAGCCTGCCTTGATTAGAGACTGCGTCTCAGAGTGTAACGAAAACAATAGTAAAGTAGTTTGTTTTATTTAACGACGCCACTAGAGCACATTGATTTTTTATCTTATCATCGGCTATTGGACGTCAAACATATGGTCATTCTGACATTGTTTTTAGAGGAAACCCGCTGTCGCTACATAGGCTACTCTTTTTACGACAGGCAGCAAGGGATCTTTTATTTGCGCTTCCCACAGGCAGGATAGCACAAACCATGGCCTTTGTTGAACCAGTTATGGATCACTGGTCGGTGCAAGTGGTTTACACCTACCCATTGAGCCTTGCGGAGCACTCACTCAGGTTTGGAGTCGGTATCTGGATTAAAAATCCCATGCCTCGACTGGGATCCGAACCCAGTACCTACCAGCCTGTAAACCGATGACCTGCCACGACGCCACCGAGGCCGGTATCGAAAACAATAGAGTCCTGTCTTGAATAGAAGCCTGCCTCGATTAGAGACTGTATCTCAGAGTGTAATGAAAACAATAGAGGCCTGTCTTGAATAGAAGCCTGCCTCGATTAGAGGCTGGGGGCAGGATGTAGCTCAATAGTAAAGTGCTAGTTTGATTTGCGGTCGGTTTGGGATCGATCCCTGTCAGTGGGTACAATGGGCTATATTTCCAGCCAGTGCACCATGACTGGTGTATCAAAAGCCATGGTATGTGTTATCCTGCCTGTGGGATGGTACATATAAAAGATGCCTTGCTACTAATGGAAAAATATAGCAGGTTTCCTATCTAAGATTACATGTATAAGTCAAAGTTACAAAATGTTTGACATCCAATAGCCTATGGTAATAAATCAGTGTGTTCTAGTGGTGTTGTTAAACAAAACAAACTTTAAGGATTTGAGGCCGGGTCTCAGAGCGTAATAAAATCAATAGAGGCCTGCCTTGAATAAAAGAAAGAAAGGAACTGTTTTATTTAATGATGCACTCAACACATTTTACTTACATGGCGTCAGACATATGGTTAAGGACCACACAGATATTGAGAGAGGAAACCCGCTGTCGCCACTTCGTGGGCTATTCTTTTCTATTAGCAGCAAATGATCTTTTATATGCACTACCCCACAGACAGGATAGCACATACCACAGCTTTTGATATAGCAGTCATGGTGCACTGGCTGGAATGAGAAATAGCCCAATGGGTCCACGGACTGGGATCGACCCTAGACTGACTGCACATCAGGCGAGCGCTTACTAGGCTACAGCCCATCCCTACCATGAATAGAGGCGGGGTTTTGGAGCATGGCCAAAAAAAACAAAAAAAACATTTTTAAAAGAAGAAGAAAAAAGAAGTCCAGGCTACTACTGAAGGATTTACGGTATATGTGTATACATGTCGAATCAATATTATACATGTTGGTATCATACACGTCAGTATGTGTGCAGGTACTGGTATATACATGCATACATGCACCTTTCTTTCAAACTGACTGACCCAGGGCAGTTTTAACTGTGACACCTGTCATTGTGTGAGATGGTTTTACATTATTCAGAGCTCATGAACAAACACAAACAGGATAGAGACTGTTAAACAAATCTACGTTTGTCACAGTAAAGTTTGTCACAGTAAAATGAAACGGACTTTGAGTGAACAAATCCAGGTTTTGTAATGCAGTTGTCAGTGTCGTGCAGATTTTAGATATCGGGGAATTATCAATGTGTGGAAGGAGACCATTCCATGTGACACATGGACAAGAAAAGGCCTTAATATTTATATTTTGTGTGGAGGTGGATGGTCATTTGTTTTACAGCGTTCAACATAGTGATAAAAACTAAATGAATATTCTGTTAAATGACTGTGTCAGATGTGAAACAATGGTAATTGTGACATATGTTGGTGTAAAGTTGACAGAGTGTTGATCTGTGGAAACATTTAGACAGACTGACTTGACAGAGGAATGGTTAAAGTTTTGTTTTGTTTAACAATATTACTAAGAGTACGTTGATTAATTAGTCATAAGTTACTGGATGTCAAATGTGATAATTTTGTATATAGAGCAAACCTCCTACATGTTTTCATTATTCAGCAAAGGATATTTTATATGCAGTTTCTCACAGACAGGACAGCACATACCACAGTCTGTAATATATCAGTCATGAACAGACAGATGGCTGCATGGATGGATATTTAGTATTCAAACAGGTAGGATAGTGCAGTTGTACTTCCTGCTAGCTAGAATTGATACAGACAGACAGACAGACAGACATACAGACATAGACAGATAACCAGACATTCAGATGAATGTACAGACACATAGATAGACATACATATGGTTATAATTTAATTATGTTGGATGGTGACCAATTTGTTAAAGGAAAATGCAGAATGACAGACAGAAAGAGGCAGGCAGACATAGACCGATAACCAGACATTCAGATGGATGTATAGACACATAGATAGACATACATATGGCTATAATTTAATTATGTCGGATGGTGACCAGTTTGTTAAAGGAAAATGCAGAATGACAGACAGAAAGAGGCAGGCAGGCAGACATACATCAAATATTGACCTGTGTTGAAGAAAAACATTATGTAACAGATGGACATGAAATATTGAATCAGGTCAAATACTTGTTATGCAGTGATCTATGTTGAAGAAAAACAGATGGACAGACATCTATGATAAAATCAGGTCAAATAGTGCAGTGTCAGATGTTGAATGAAAACACTGTATAACAGACAGACGGATGGACATCTATGATAAAATCAGGTCAAATAGTGCAGTGTCAGATGTTGAATGAAAACACTGTATAACAGACAGACGGATGGACATCTATGATAAAATCAGGTCAAATAGTGCAGTGTCAGATGTTGAATGAAAACACTGTATAACAGACAGACGGATGGACATCTATGATAAAATCAGATCAAATAGTGCAGTGACCTATGTTAAATGAAAACACTGTATAACAGACAGACAGACAGACTGACTGACATCTATGATAAAATCAGGTCAAATAGTGCAATGACCTATGTTGAATAAAAACACTGTATAACAGACAGACAGAAGGACATCTTCTACTAAATCAGGTCAAATAGTGCAGTGACCTGATCGTGTTCAAGGAAAGTAACAAGGAAGGAAGGCTATTCACTGAGAACGTTGTGTGTAAATTGTCGACATATTTCCCCCGAATGCTGGGGACACAGCTATATTTAGATCTGTCATTACCAAGACGATCAGTTGTCTTCTGTAGCGTTGTCTCATCTTGTCTCATAGAGACGCAGAGAGACGCACGGTGCATGGATTACATAACACACGCCTTGGGCAGAGACACGGACAGCAGCCTGGATTAGTTAATCAGAGCAGATTTGTGAGAGGAAATTTATAGACGAGGAAAAAACACATGGATATGTCGGAGTGTTGTGAGTCAAATGGACAACAGAAAAAAGAAATGAATTGTCAAGATTTGTGAATTAATGGATGGGAAAAGAAAACGTTTTGGAGATTTGTGTTTGTGAGTAAAATGGACAACAGAAATTTTTTTTATGTACATTTGTGAACGGATGGGAAGCAAGAATTGTGGAGATTTGTGAATAGATGGGAAATCAAGAAGTTTGGAGATTTGTGAATGGATGGGAAAACAAGAACTGTGGAGATTTCTGATCAAAATGGAATAAGAAAACTACAAATTAAGAGCTTTCTAAATGAATGAAGAACCAAAAACAAACAACCATGATTTGTAAGCAAAATGGAATAAGGAAAACACAAATTAAGATTTTATACTGAATGGAGGAAAAAAAACCCAACATTTCTTAGTGAATGGAGAATACAAAAGTATGTAGATTTGTGCATGAATGGAATTTTTAAAAATGGAGCAAAACTAAAATACCGGTACATAAATAATGGAGATAAATTTGTCGTTAATTGAACAAGAAAAATTAGAATTGTGTAGATTTGTGAATGAAATGAAGAACTAAAAAACAATAATTGTGTAGATTTGACAAACAAAGCAACAAACATTTATTATGTAGATTTTTAAGTAAAATTAATAATAAGATAACAAATTATATAATTTTGTGAGAAAAATAGACAAAAACATAAATTATAATGGATATTTGTGAAAGAAAAGAGATATAGACTCTAGTCAAGATTTGAGTTACACAACCACAAACTTGAGTTATTGTGTATTGAAGATACTTTCTAAATGGAGATGTCATCAGAAGCACGGACTGTATAGATTTAGATTTGTAGGTGAGGTGGACAACAACAAAAAAAACCCAACAAATTATGTAAGACGAATGTTTTGTTAAGATGGACAACAAAAATGTGACTGACATAATACAAATGTGGGTGAGAGAGACCAGAGGAAAAAAAAAAACCCAAAACAACGATGACATAACACAGAGTGTGAGTGAGACAAACAAGATTAAAAAAAAAAAAAAACAGAAAAAAACCCCTAAACAAACAATATACATTTCTAAATTTGATGTGGTGAATAGCAACAAAATACTTAAAGTTTATAAGATAAATACTGGCAATAGCAGAAATACCGATTTACTGATAAACCATTTGTGAAATGGAGACCAAAAGGCAACAGTTGGTGAAATAGAGAACATTAACATGGATTATAAACATCTGTGATCGAGAGAACAGACAACATAAATCTTTTAAAAACAAACATTGATGACAATCTGGATTTGATAAGTGAAATGGATAACAGTAACATGGATTAAAGATGTCATTGAGACTGAAGACATAAATCTTTTAAAACAAATATTGATGACAATATATGAATTTTTACAGACAAATTAAAAAAAAAAAAAATATTGATGACAAAATGATATGAATTTCTACAGACAAAAAAAATAAAATAAAATATTAATGACAAAATGATATGAATTTTTACAGACAAAAAAGCATAAATCTTTTGAAATAAATATTGATGACAATATGAATTTTACAATTGAAATAGTAACCTAGGTTACAAACTGTGTGTGAAACAACAATAAACATTTGTTCTGTTTGAGATCTGTAAGTGAGATAAATATTGATTGTACAGAAATTGTGGTTTAATACTTTGACGAGCAAGAAACATGGATTTCCATGTATTAATTGTACAGGAATTGTGGATTATACATTGACGAGCAAGGAACGTGGATTTCGATGTTTTGATTGTACAGGAATTGTGGATTAATACATTGCTGAGCAAGGAACGTGGATTTCGATCTTTTGATTGTACAGGAAATGTGGATTATACATTGACGAGCAAGGAACGTGGATTTCGATGTATTGACTGTACAGGAATTGTGGATTATACATTGCCAAGCAAGAAACGTGGATTTCGATGTATTGATTGTACAGGAATTGTGGATTATACATTGACAAGAAAGGAACGTGGATATTTGAAGGAGCAACATGGGTGATATAGACGACCCAGTGCTCATTTCGATGGTGGTGACCGACCCACAAGGTCACTTCCGTTCTGTTGAAGACGTCAGGGTTAGAAGTGTCAAAGGTTTGAATTGTAGCATAACACTTTCAATTATTTTTATTAATGGAAGAGTTTAAAATTGAGGTGTGTGTGGGGGAAATAGGATCTGGTCTCCCCTCTCAAGATGATGGGTCCTTTTTTTCCAGTTAATCACATGAAATAATAATTAAAAAAATTAATTTGCATTTAAAAGCTATTTTTGTATATTAATTCTGTAAACAAGTTGAAACAGTCTTCCACAAACCCAATGGATCTCAGTAGTTCAAAAGGTCCCGTTTTAGAATTCAGATCCTCCCTTTGGAAATCTTAGGTTGCCCTTGTTATTGAGGAGTCGGGAAAACCTGGAGCGTGTATGTATTTGTCTGTCCATCCATCCATCCTTTCTTTCATCCATGCATCCTTCCATCCTTCCATCCATCCATTTATCCATCCATCCATCCAATCCTTTTATTCATCCATCCATCCTTTTATTAATCCTTCCATCCATTGATCCATCCATCCATCCTTCCATCCATTGTTTTATTTAATCCATACCAGACACTTGCACTTCCTTCCATCCATCTGGTGCTGGGGTGTCATTTAAGATTGATCTCCAATAACTTGCATTAAAAATGAAAAAGCAACTGGTGCTGGGGTGTCATTGCACACAACATTTCCATTCTTCTCCTAATAACCACAGATTAAAAATGTGCTGGTTAACATGTAGAGAAATGCTGGCTTCATTTCCTGAAGATAAAACTTTATCAGTGGTGTACAATATAGTACAAGATTGAACGTGTTGATATACTCGTGTGTCCGATGTGTTAACAATGGTGAAGAAATCACTGAAACTGCTGAACGACAAAAGCTGATTGTTGTAAATACAGAGTGTGGAATGTGTCTGGAATGTGATCTACACACTATAGCCTCAGTTTTAATAACTTGAGGAATTTATTACTTTTGTCCATGTGACCAACTTTCCTCTTACAGTGGCGTAGGAAGGTGCCAAAAAGTGTGTGGGGCACACTTTTATATTTACACACTTTTACACTATTATAAAGTAAATATAAAGCAAAATATCTTAAAATACCCCCCCCCCCCGCTTCCTACACCAGTGTCTTATGATGTCCTGATGGAAGCGGTGCTTTATCACTAAAGTCTGAATGAAATTGTTAACAACTAGGATAAATTACTCTCCTTCCTTTAATTATTACCGTCCTACCTTTAATTATTACCCTCCTACCTTTAATTATTACTCTCCTACCTTTAATTATTATTCTCCTACCTTTAATTATTACCCTCCTACCTTTAATTATTACCCTCCTACCTTTAGTTATTACCCTCCTACCTTTAATTATTACTCTCCTACCTTTAATTATTACTCTCCTACCTTTAATTACCGTTAGGTGGTGGGACTTAGCTCATTGGTACAGCGCTCGCTTGCTGTGCACTCGGTCCGGGATCGATCCCCACCGGTGGCCCCATTGGGCTATTTCTCGTTCCAGCCAGTGCACCATGACTGGTATATCAAAGGCCGTAGTATGTGCTATCATGTCTGTGGGATGGTGTGCATATAAAAGATCCCTTGCTACTAATGGAAGTATATAGCAGGTTTCCTCTCTAAGACTATATATAAAAATTACCAAATGTTTAACATCCAACAGCCGATGATTAATAAATCAATGTGCTCTAGTGGTGTCATTAAACAAATAAACTAACTTTCTTATGATGTCCTAATGGAAGTGGTGCTTTAGACCCCACCCTGCTCATGGCAACTTCTATTTAAATAGTTGCATATAGACCTCCCTGTAAAATACCTGGATTCAAGCTTGAAGGGGTGTGTTAAATGGGCTATGCCTGAGGAGAGTGAATTTTAACACCTGTGTGATGAATTTCATTTGCTATGGTGTTACATATCTTACAGTATTGTGTATTTGTCCAACTTTTGTCTGTATATGTCCTGTTGGGCCGGTCTCAGTAGTGTCATGGTTACGCCATCAGACAGGGTAGGTACAGGGTTCGCAGCCCGATATCTGCTCCCACCCAGAGCGAGTTTTAATGACTCAATGGATAGGTGAAAGACCACTATAACCTCTTCTCTTTCACTAACCACTAACAACTAACCCACTGTCCTGGACAGACAGACCAGATAGCTGAGGTGTGTGCCCAGGACAGCATGCTTGAACCTTACAAAAATAACTTGAAATGAAAAAATTTCCTGTTGGGGCCGGGGGTACATTTTCTTTCTGGAATAGTTTTAGTCTGTACTAGATTGGAAGGCATGAATGATAAGCATAACGGACTGAAGCTTTTTCAAAAGTTCTTGACATTGATGTCATTATTTTACATGGTTGCCACGGGCGAGTCATAGCTCAGTGGTAAAACCCTCGCTTGATGCACAGTTGATCTAGGAGAGATCCCCATTGGTGGGTCCATTGGGCTATTACTCGGGTTCCAGCCAGTGCATCAGGACTGGTAAATCAAAGGACATGGTATTTGCTATTCTGTCTGTGGGATGGTGTATATAAAGGTCCCTGTGGAAGATGGTGGATATAAAGGAGGCCGGCCTTAGGCGTGCGCTTAGCTTGCTCTGAACGTGCACGTAAAACCCTTTGACCTTGACCTTGACTAATGGAAAAAAATGTCAAAATTACCAAATTTTTGACATCCAATAGCCAATGATTAATAAATAAATGTGCTGTAGTAGTGTTGTTAAACAGAACAAACTTAAAACTTTCCGCAGTTAATCTGATGTGGAAAGGTACAATTAAAAAATAATTGTTTGTCATTCAGATTTGAGAAAAAGTTTGTTTGTTCATTTTAATGACACCACAAAAGCACATTGATTTACGGTATCATCCATTGGCTATTGGATGTCAAACATTTGGTAAATGTTGACATATAGTCTTAGAGAGGAAACCCGCTACATTTTTCGATTAGTAGCAAGGAATCTTTTTATATACATCATCCCACAGACAATGATAGCACATACCACAGCCTTTGATATACTAGTCATGGTACACTGGCTGGAATGAGAAATAGCCCAATGGGGCCCACCAATGGGGATTGATCCCAGACTGACTACACATCAAGCGGGCGCATTTTCACTGGGTTACCCATCCCACCCATTGAGAAAATGGTACAGCTTTTGCTTGTGGATGTTATGATTCAGGTTCGACTCTTCCTTGAACAATCCAAGTCATGGAACTGTCCTAGAGGGGGGTGAGGGACAAACATAGGGGGAAAGGAAAGAAGGAAATATTTTATTTTTAATGACACACTCAACACATTTTATTTACGGTTATATGGAATCAGACATATGGTTAAGGACCACATAGATATTGAGAGAGGAAACCTGCTGTCGCCACTTCATGGGCTATTCTTTTCGATTAGCAGCAAGGGATCTTTTATATGCACTATCCCACAGACAGGATATCACATACCACGGCCTTTGTTACACCAGTTGTGGAGTACTGGCTGGAACGAGAAATAGATAGGGGGAGAGAGAATTTTAACACTGCTGTTAATATACTACATTGGACAGTGTTAGGGACCTATCTGTAAAAGCCGCTGATTAAACACTGAGCTGGGATGTCATCAGACATTCCTTTCTTTTTTAGGTTGCATAACACTAAAATAATGGACAAACTGATTGCTGTTGACAGTTTTATGTGTCTGTGTTATAGTGAGCAAGAATCTTGTTTTGAAACAAAGCAATGTCAGCATGTCTGCCAAAGAAATTTCACTTATTTCAGGTCAGGTCAGGTCAGGTCAGGTCAGGTCAGGTCATACATGTAGGTTTTAACATGCACATTCAGAGCAAGCTCTTGTAGCACACGCATGGGTGCAGGTGTCCATGAAACTGGCTCGTCTGTCCAGGACAGGAAAAGGGTTTGTGGTGGGTGGGAAAGGGATGGGGGGGGGTGGGGGGGAAGGGATGGGGAGGGGGTGAGGGCGAGGTTATAACCCAATGGTTAAAGTGCTCGCTTGATGTGCGGTCGGTGTGGGATCGATCCCCGTCAGTTGGCCTATTGGGTTATTTCTTGCTTCAGCCAGTGCACAACGACTGGTACATCGAAGGCTGTGGTATGTGCTATCCTGTCTATGGGATGGTGCATATAAAAGAACCCTTGCTGCTAATCGATAAGAGTAGCCCGTGAAGTGGTGACAGCAGGTTTCCTCCCTTAATATCTGTGTGGTCCTTAACCATATGTCCAATGCCATTATAATTGTAAATAAAATGTGTTGAGTGCATCGTTAAATAAAACATTTCCTCCGAGTGTTGGGGAGGAAACCATACTCCTTTCAGTGACAAAAGCAAGAGATCTTTAATATATACATTATTTTCATGGACATGCCAAAGGTTGTTTTTTAAAGTCACCAGTCATTGTGCATGGTTGGAATGTGATATAGCCCTATGGGTTCACTCAGGAATGTTGGCCCGATAGATCACATCCATATAGTAGTCATATCTGAACCCATTACATACAGACCAATCACATACAGATGCATCACCTTCATACCAATCACATCTGTATATATCGTTCACATACAAAGCTATCACATCCAGACTGATCACATTCAGACTAATCACATTCAGACTAATTACGTTCGGACTAATTACATTCAGACTATTACTTTCAGACTAGTCACCTTCAGACAAGTCACCTTCAGACTAATTACATTCAGATTAAAGAAAGAAAGAAATGTTTTATTTAACGACACACTCGACACATTTTATTTACGGTTATATGGCGTCAGACATATGGTTAAGGACCACACAGATTTTGAGAGGAAACCCGCTGTTGCCACTACATGGGCTACTCTTCTGATTAGCAGCAAGGGATCTTTTATTTGCGCTTCCCACAGGCAGGATAGCACAAACCATGGCCTTTGTTGAACCAGTTATGGATCACTGGTCGGTGCAAGTGGTTTACACCTACCCATTGAGCCTTGCGGAGCACTCACTCAGGGTTTGGAGTCGGTCTCTGGATTAAAAATCCCAAGCCTCGACTGGGATCCGAACCCAGTACCTACCAGTCTGTAGACCGATGGCCTGCCACGATGCCACCGAGGCCGGTACATTCAGATTAATCACATTCAGACTGATCGCATTCAGACTGATCGCATACAGACTCATCACATCACATTCAGATTAATCACATCCAGAACCTATCACATCCACTCTAATCACATGCAGTTAAACCACATTCAAACCAGTCATATCATAACTAATCACATCCAACCGAATCACGTACAAAACCTATCACATCATGATCCATCACATTCAGAACCTATCACACCTAAACCAATCACATCCAGATGAACCATTTCTGTCTGGACCAATCACATTCAAAACCTGATCACCCCGATCACATCAATCACATCAGGACAAAATATATATCAAGTGAGCCCTCTACACATCCTGCTCATTAACGAAATGAATGAAATAAGTCCTGTATTCACCACATGTGTGTGAGATATCTGGAGGGCATTCCACCACTGCCATGCTGCTTTTAATCCTCAGTGTTGCTGATGTTTTCTCACAAGTGTTTCTTAATCTTCATGTCACGTCAAAATGTGATAGTCCAGCCCTGGGCTGTAAAATATATACTTTATCAATTCTACAACTTGGACAGCCGCCATTTCAAACAGGGAAGTGACACTGTTAGACCTAAATTAATTTCACAATCTGTGTGGTATCTCTGGTATTAAACGCTTCATTAGATATAACGTGTAGTATTACAGGATTGTGCCAATTGCTTGTTTTAAGATTACACAGTGTTGGAGTATGTGTTGTATCTGTAAGTAACATTTTCAGTGTTTGTTGTGTGCTGTGTTGCGGTTATACACTCTATAAGCTTTGTTTGTTTATTTGTACAAAATGAAAGTTAAAGTTTATTTTGCTTAATGTCATCACTAGAAAACATTGATTTATTAGTCATCAACTTTTGGATGTGAAACATTATATATAGTATTAAAGAGGAAACCTGCGACATTTTTACCATTATAGTATCAAGGGATCTTTTATATTCACCATCCCACAGACAGGATAGCACATACCACAGCCTTTGATATACCAGTTGTGGTGTACTGGATGGAATGAGAAATAGCCTAATGGGCCCACCGACAGGGATCGATCCCAGTTGTACAAGATGAGTGGGTGTACATATATATAGCAGAAACTCGTGTATATTTAGGATATTCGTGCATGGATGTGTGTCAATAATGTTTTGTGGTAAATATCAAGATTTATTATTTCTTTTACCAAAGTAGTTTATTATTTTTATTCACTGGCTGTCCCTTTTCTCTATTCTGAGATTTATATATTTTTAAAAAATTCATTCTTCTCTGGTAAGAACCATTTTTCAATTTCAATGTTGATGTCCAAATCCTCGTCCTAGTCCTTGTCTACACAACAACTTCTCTGTACCATTAGTATTGGAGATTATCTGAAGTAACTTTCCATTTTTTATTTGCTGATGGAATTTAGCTCAGTCTGTTGAGTTCTCATTTGAGGTGCTTGCATCGCAAGATCGAACCACCTCAGTGATTGGGTTTTTTCTCATTCCAACCAGTGCACAACAATTGGTCAAAGGCTTCCTCTGATGTCTGTGAGTCAGAATTACCAAATGTTTGACATCCAACAGCCGATGATTAATTAATCGATGTGCTCTAGTGGTGTTGTTAAACAAAACAAACTTTATCTTTAAACTAATGGAAGTTTACTGTCATTGGAAGTAAAAGTTGATTTATTTCTGTGTTAATCACTATATGTTGTTTAACTCTTTGTTTTTCCTTTGTTCTGAAGGTGGAAGCTCGTTGCTGTCAGAAACGATGAAAGCGTTCGGTGGCAGCTCAGGAAACCTGCGACTCAGCGAGTCTTTACGGAGTCTGCGACTCTCCGACTCACTACACAGCATCATCGAGTCACGCCACCGGTGTCGTGATGATGGCAGTGGGACACAGTCCAAGCTCACCAAAACACGCAGGGTAAGTGACCAACAAGTATTACTTTAAAGGGTTTTTTCTGTATAGTGCTTTAACAGTCCTCTACCGGTACAACCAGAGGGGACGATAGGTTTCATCTCTGTCTGTTTGCCTAAGAAGATTTACCCATTTGGCCCTTGAACTTTCTAGCACGGTCGGTTTGTGATTGATCCCCGTCGGTGGGCCCATTGGGCTATTTCTCGTTCCAGCCAGTGCACCACAACTAGTATATCAAAGGCAGTGGTATGTGCTATCCTGTCTGTGGGAAAGTGCACATAAAAGATCCCTTGCTTCATTAGAAAAAATGTAGCGGGTTTCCTCTGATGACTATGTCAAAGTTACCAAATGTTTGACATCCAATAGCCGATGATTAATGAATCATTGTGCTCTAGTGGTGTTGTTAGACAAACCAAACCAAACTTTTCTTCTTCTTTTCGTTTGCTTGTTGACTACGTCGAGGCCAGCAGTGACTATGAATGATACTGTTCTCTGTAGATCACTTCTTGTGCCGTACAGCTTCTTCTGGAGAGTTGTTGTAGTTGTCTGGGTAGTTTCCCTCAGCTGCTGTAGGTTCTTCTTTTCGTTTGCTTGTTGACTACACATCGAGGCCAGCAGTGACTATGAATGATACTGTTCTCTGTAGATCACTTCTTGTGCCCCGTACAGCTTCTTCTGGAGAGTTGTTGTAGTTGTCTGGGTAGTTTCCCTCAGCTGCTGTAGTTCTTCTTTTCTTCTTTTCGTTTGCTTGTGTGACTACACGTCGAGGCCAGCAGTGACTATGAATGATACTGTTCTCTGTAGATCACTTCTTGTGCCCCATACAGCTTCTTCTGGAGAGTTGTTGTAGTTGTCTGGGTAGTTTCCCTCAGCTGCTGTAGGTTCTTCTTTTCGTTTGCTTGTTGACTACACGTCGAGGCCAGCAGTGACTATGAATGATACTGTTCTCTGTAGATCACTTCTTGTGCCCCATACAGCTTCTTCTGGAGAGTTGTTGTAGTTGTCTGGGTAGTTTTCCTCAGCTGCTGTAGGTTCTTCTTTTCATTTGCTTGTTGACTACACGTCGAGGCCAGCAGTGACTATGAACGATACTGTTCTCTGTAGATCACTTCTTGTGCCGTACAGCTTCTTCTGGAGAGTTGTTGTAGTTGTCTGGGTAGTTTCCCTCAGCTGCTGTAGGTTCTTCTTTTCGTTTGCTTGTTGACTACACGTCGAGGCCAGCAGTGACTATGAATGATACTGTTCTCTGTAGATCACTTCTTGTGCCCCGTACAGCTTCTTCTGGAGAGTTGTTGTAGTTATCCGGGTAGTCTCCCTCAGCTGCTGTACTTAGGACCTTGAAGTTAGGAGATACAAAAACTAAATGGTTTGGGCCCCGATAGGGGAAATGTATTGCTTTAGAAGTGCTCTCAGAATGCTTGTTAATTATTATTATTTGTGTTGAATATTAAAACCATGAGTGTGCGACATCAAAGATGGGCTTTTTAAACCATTAATAAATATATGCAAATGATTGAAGACATTAAGGTTCAGTGTGCAAGTTTGGTTTTAAAAATTAAGTGTCATAAGGTCTCCCTGTTTGCAAATCTTTAGAGCCCGCCACCAACCCTACAAGCCCTGCCATTCATCTCCAGTAGAACAGAAGATACAATAAATGTTTTGTATGAAACCATGGGAAAGATCGCTATTCAAGACTGTGGTTTCCCAGGATTTTGAGATATATGTTGACTGTGTCATTTCAAAGAATCAATATAATTTGCACAAATAATTTGTATGAGCCATGCGGCCTCGTATGCTAGCCAAGCTAGTGAGTCCTATATGATTTTTGTGAGCCTTGGGCTCCTGGACTCTCATCAAAATAGGACACAGAGGTTTAAAATCTTGCTTGTATTACTTGATATATTTACAGTCCAGATGTGTTTTTTTCCATGCTTGACAAGACACCACAACTATCAGTGATTTTTGTTTTATGGTGTATGCTAAATTGATGCCTGGGAAAAGTATTTAACTGATTGTTATTATTAAGATAGCCAAGTATGTATGTATGTGTGTATGTATGTAAGTAAGTATATAAGTAAGTAAGTCAGTAAGTGTGTGTGTGTGTGTGTGTGTGTGTGTGTGTGTGTGTGTGTGTGTGTGTGTGTGTGTGTGTGTGTGTGTGTGTGTGTGTGTGTGTGTGTGTGTGTGTGTGTGTGCCCACAAATGACTGTCAGGTCAGATGTCGGGAATTAACGTTATTATATCAATTTAATGTTCAAGCACACTCATTTCGAGCACGATTTTTGACTAGAGCCAGAAACTGTACTCGGAACCAGAGGGGTGGAGGAGTGTTAATTTTTTTTTTTTTAAATGTTTTAAAAGTTAAAAACATTTATACAGATGATTAGCTAAAAATAATAGCCAGGAGAATGTATAGACATTCATAGTCTATACCAGGAACTAGTTGCTACTGGAAATACGTGTGTATACTACATTGTTGTAAGACTAATAATGACAGGTAATTGTTCATTTTTTAAAGAAACCCATTTAAGACTAATTTAAAGTAAGCAGTGAGGTGGTGAACTCCTATTATCAGTTCATTATGTACACTATGAAATCTTAATTAAATTGGCTAACTAAACACCTATTAACTAATCCTAGATTACCCCTTGGTTACTGTGGCAGCCAGGTATTAAGTGGTCATACTTGAGGGGCTGACAGTCTCTGTTCACTGGAGCACGAAGCTCCCTGTCTGGCACCTTCTGGTATACCTCTCACCCCTGAATCACATCAGTAGACTTTACCATCCCCTAATGTGGATCAGTCTAAACTCACCTGTAGGTGAGGACACAAATTATAAACCAAGATCAAAAGATGGTAAAACCTTCTTAGCCAGCCCCCCTCCCAATTATTACAATATGCTATCCAAATCCAGAAATTTGGATAATTCTAATGTAAGCTGTAATGGTGGACAGCGAATTGTAGGTAAGTATCTGAATATGTTAGTAACTCTCAAACCCCCTGAATCATTTATTAATGCTGCCACATCCAGAAGTCTGGATCAGTTTAAAATAACGTGTAGGGACTAACAGATACTCTTCGCTTTATCAGTAAGACCAGTGATCCTTTTTATCACTAAAAGGATTAATTGCAAGTGATAGCGCTTTTTTTACCTTCAGGTAAGCAAATGGCTGAAATGCATATGATTATAACTGTAAACTTTTATTTTATTTAGATATTTAATATAACAATGTGTAACATGTTTTTGCATAATTCTTTGTAACACTGTGTAGCTATTGCATAGCTGTGGGTAACTGTTGTGTAATAATATAAGGCTATGTAACATTGTAACTACTGAGTGTAACTGTTGTGTGACATTGTCTAACTATTAAGTAACACATTTTATAACCTTGAGTAGACATTGGTAGAATGTTGGATGTATTTTTGATCATAAGGTGAACAGTGTTTACATGTTTGTCATCAATTCATGTAATTCTGTTAAAACTTGAACATATAATATATAGGTAAAATATTTAGTTGAATTAAAACAAATTAGTTAATGATTGGTTAATTTTATTTTATTTGATCATTGTAATATAAATTAATATTTACATTTTAACATCACCAATGCATAATTACCTGAACATGTTTGATAATATATTCAAAATATTAACACTTTAATTATACATTAAAAGTTACAGACAGTGGTGTAGGGAGTTGGGTGGGTGGGTGTACAGGGCCATTCCTCCCCCAATCAAACCTTTTTTTCTTTTCTTTTTTACTGTATTAAAGTTTATACATCATACATACATATATACATAATGTGGGTTCTCTCCCCCCCCCCCCCCCCACTTCATATAAGATCCTGGTTACGCCAGTAGTTACAGACCCTAGCTTTTAAACACTATATGGCATATTTTTTTATAATTGAAATCCGATATTACTTATAGATTTTATTGTTTAAATTATCCATTTCTATACATCTGAAGTGTTTTTCATTATCATGGTCTTTCTAATTTACTACAAAATGCATTTTTTTTATATTTTTGAAAAACACACACACCTCTGATAGGCAACAGTTTAATGTATTGCCCCATTTCAACATCACAGACTCTTTATTTCACTTTATTGTAACTTTATAAAAATGTTTTACATGTTCGTAGATTAAAAACTGAGTGTCCATTTTCACATGTTGAAACTAGGGTCTGTGACTTTAAAATCTAGACAAGCTTTTTATTATACATGTACATGAAAAAATAGTGACACATATGTCCTTAAACTGTCGTATATATAGCTTGGTGTGGGATTGAGAGAACAAAAGTTAAAATTTGTTTTGTGTAATGACACCACTAGAGCAGATTGATTTATTAATCATCAATGGCTGTTGGATGTCAAACATTTCGTAATTTTGACAGTCTTAAAGAGGTAACCCACGAATGTTTTTCCCATTAGCAGCAAGGGATCTTTTATATGCACCATCACACAGACAGCATAGCACATACCACAGCCTTTGATATACCAGTTGTGGTACACTGGCTGAAACAAGAAATAGCCCAAACAAGTTCACCAAAGGCTGTAGTATGTGCTGTCCCGTCTGCGGAAAAGTTCATATAAAAGATCCTTTGCTACTATTAACAGAAAAAGCACCCCACCCACTGCCGACCCTGATCGGGCTGCTTGTGCTCTCTTGCACTTGCCAAGCACGGGTGTCTCTCTCTCCCCCGCATGACAGGTGCATGCTACATCAGCTTGCTCTGAATGTGCATCTAGCCAGTGCACCACAACTGGTACATACATCAAAGGCCATGGTATCCTGTCTATGGGATGGTGCATACAAAAGATCCCTTGCTGCTAATCGGAAAGAGAGCCCATGAAGTGGCGACAGTGAGTTTCCTCTCTCTATATCTGTGTGGTCCTTAACCATATGTCCGACGCCATATAACCATAAATAAAATGTTTTGAGTGTGTCGTTAAATAAAACATTTCCTTCCTTCCTTCCTTCCTTCCTTCCTTCCTGAATGTGCATGTTAAAACCTTTGACCTAAACTAACAGAAAAATGTTGTGATTTTCCTCTGAAGATTACGTGTCAGAATTACCGAAATATTTGACATCCAATAGCCGATGATTAATTAATCAGCGTGCTCTAGTGGTGCTGTTTGTTCGACACAATAAACTCTTTCTTCTCTTAATTATTTTAGGCTTGGTACTGTAACTATATCTATAGATGACCCCGAGATGAAAACAATTTGATGTATTGTAAGAATGTTTTAAACTATTTTATCAGACAATACCTTTAGTCAAGTTATTCTCTGGTATGCAGGTTCACACAAAGGGGCTCTTTTTTTAACATGCACTGTATATTAGTAGCATATATTTGAAACGAGTTCAACTAGTTGATAAACGCTGCAGATGTATGTAATGTTAACAAACAAACACACTGTCAGTATTGTTATCAGTACTGTGCGGGTGAGGTAGGTCTGTTTCTGTTAGAGGTGATATTATAGACAATAACCTTGTTTGTGTTTCTGTGGTCTGCACATAGACGAATTAGTGCAATGTTTTTGTGTGAGTATATATAGAAGTATACTAAGATAAAAAAAAGCAATTTGGTACTAAAAGTTAAAGCTAAAGTTTGTTTTGTTTGTACAGGGGTTCTGTATATGCAACTATTTAAAATGGAAGTTGCCGTGAGCAGGGTGGGGTTTAAAGCCAGCATCTCTTCCATTTGGACATCGTAAGAAAGTTAGTTTATTTTGTTTAACGACACCACTAGAGCACAATGATTTATTAATCATCAGCTATTGTATGTCAAATATTTGGTAACCCCAGCACAAAAATACACATCGGCTATTAGGTGTTACAGGTGGTATACATACAATAAAAAAAAATGAAGATGAGTATAATTTAAAACTATATACAGAAATCAAAATAGTTTTAAATTTAAAACAAATTAATTGTGGGTAAAATTAAAAAGTGACAGTTAGGCATTTAATTTTTTTTATTGAAAGTCTCCTCTTAGTTACTTAAACCAGTAGTTGACAAAACTAGTGTATCAGTTAAATCCGGTGTCTGATTTCACCTTGAAAGGGTTGAATTATTTTAAAAGCACGTTATATGTACCAAATTGCTAAACTTTTTTGTCTTAGTATCATTCATTTTCTGTCACGAATAGAGTTTTTCAAATGCAGGAAGCAGGCAGACAGTTGTATTGTGTTCATTGTGTCAAACTGTGGATGATTCACTGGTGAATGGTAACTGTGCTTGTAAACTCTGGTATATATATATATATATATATATATATATATATATATATATGTATGTATGTATGGTATATATATATATATATATATGTGTGTGTGTGTGTATGTATGTATGTATGTATGTATGTATGTATGTGTGTGTGTGTGTGTGTGTGTGTGTATGTATGTATGTATGTATGTATGTATATACCAAGTTAAAACTGGTAGGGAAAGAACATTAACACATTCAAGTTCAGTGTTTTATACACACCCATACTATGGTGAAATCTGAATGATATGACCATTGACACATTGAAGTTTGTATCTGTACAACACAGTCAAATGGAGTTTTCAACAGTGTCCTGAGGTTGAATCATCATTAAGTACATATACTTCATCAACATGTGTTGGAAAACTGGTACAAATGTTAAGTGAATTCATTTAAGCAATACCGATTCTCGTAAATACTTGGATGGATGAATGACAGTTATAACATGGATAAAAAATGATTCCAATAGTGAATTCTATTTAAGCAACACCGAATTCAAGTTAAGTAATGTTGGACTTGGTAACTTCACTATAGGATGGATGAACAAGTTGACTACTGTTACACTATGCTAAAACACTTGTTCACATAGTATAGTGTAATAAAGTTGAGCATACTGGGATGGGTGTACGACTATCATTTATTCAAGTCTGTACATGTGTGTACCATGGTAAAATTCTCGTTTGTAAAGCATTATTAAGTTGACCAACATTGTACCTAGTTAGGATGGGCGAACAACTATTGTTACACCATGGTGAAACATGTGTTCATGGCGAAACATCTGTTAATGGTGAAACACTTGTCCATGGTGAAAAAATTGTTCATGATGAAACACTTATTCATGGTAAAACACTTGTTGATGGTGAAACACTCTTTCATGGTGAAACACTTGTTTTTATGAGGCCGCTCCATGACAGGCAACACATGAGAATGAAAGTGGTGAGTGTCTTCAGGTTCACCTTTCATTGTTTCACTATGAAGGAAAATTAGTTTTCAGATTTCTGGAACCACTTTTCTTATTTGAAATATCTCACTTGGAATTACCACACAGCTCGGCAAATACTTGAATGGACAGAAGGAAGGAGGGAATGTTTTATTTATCGACACACTGTACACATTTTAATTATGGTTATAAAGACCACACAGTTAATGGGAGAGAAGCCCCCGCTCGCTACCAACCCTGGTCAGGATGCTGGTGCTCTGTTGTACATACCAGTGTGGGCGGTCCCTCCTCCCACCAACCCATTTTTGTCTTGGATGTAGGAGCCGGCACAAGTCAACACCTGTGCCCATGACAGGCATGCACTACAACAGCTTGCGCTGAAGGAAAGGAAGGAAATGTTTTATTTAACAACACACTCAACACATTTTATTTACGGTTATATGGTGTCGTACATATGGTTAAGGACCACACAGATATTGAGGGAGGAAACCCACTGTCGCCACTTCATGGGCTACTCTTTTCGATTAGCAACAAGGGATCTTTTATATGCACACAATAAAATGTCAACTCCACATCCTATTAAATGTTTTATTTTATATTGCAGATGTCAACTCCACACTATAAAATGTGTTATTTTCTATTGTAGATGTCAACTCCACATCCCATAAAATGAGTTATTTTCTATTGTAGATGTCAACTCCACACTATAAAATGTGTTATTTTCCATTGTAAATGTCAACTCCACACTATAAAATGTGTTATTTTCTATTGTAGATGTCAACTCCACATCCCATAAAATGAGTTATTTTCTATTGTAGATGTCAACTCCACACTATAAAATGTGTTATTTTTCATTGTAGATGTCAACTCCACACTATAAAATGTGTTATTTTCCATTGTAAATGTCAACTCCACACTATAAAATGTGTTATTTTCTATTGTAGATGTCAACTCCACACCCTATAAAATCACGAGCTCAGTCATCATCAAATAGCAAGTCTCAGGGAAATCGGTTCACATTGGTTCGCTCTCACAGCATGCCGGAAAATCTGGACAAACTGCATCGCAAGAAAAACTTACTCAGTCTTATAGGTAAATTTCTTCAGATGGAATTATAAATGTCTTCAGTCTCATAGGTATATTTTATCATGTTGAATAAATTTATTACTAAGATTTTTCTTTTAATTAAAAGATTAATAAAAAGAGAGATGTTCAAAAACTTAGTTTTGTAAGTTGTAAAAAAATATTCTATTCAAATATTTTTTGATGAATGATAAAATTATTGTCATTACCAATTATAGGAAACTGTTATTGCGTAATTTGTCTTTATTGGAAAGGTTTCTGTTAACTAGGCTGTGACTAGAAGACAGTGATGTACCTAGTAGGGGAAAGGGGAGGTAAATTTACTTTATAAATCAGGCCTGTATGTAAGATTTGTCTCTGGGGATGCATAATTCTCAAAAAACAACTTTTGTGGGTGTTTACATTGTAAAGACATGTCTGTGTGATGGTGCATGCGTACCCAAGATGCACACACACACATACACTAACACACACACACATATGCACGCATGCACACACACACACATATGCATGCATGCACATATGCACGCACGCACGCACATACACACGCACATGCACACACACTAATGCACATGCACACACACTAATGCACATGCACACACACTAATGCACATGCACACACACTAACGTGCACACACGCTCTTGGTACAGGCCTGTAAATGCCTTGTTTTAACGCTAACTATATATCACTATGTTCTGACTTCATGTTTTACTGTTATCTGTAGCTTGTAGCTGTTTTAAACCTAAAGTATTATCTTTATATTGTTTTAAAATATTATAACCATGTTATACAATGTAGACACTACAACATACAGGCAGGCAATAGATTTGGCATGGTGTGCTGACTGTATATGTTACATCTTACCCTCATTTCCAGGTTCCTGCTCGCATTGATTTGGCTATGATATGTTGACTGTATATTTTAATATTGTCTTTTCCCCCAGGTTCCGACTCGCTAAGTATTTCCAGTCACCGTAGCGGCGACGACTCGTCCGATGAATCGGAATACTCGGTAGACTTTTCATCCATGCACGAGAAGAGCCAGAGTACTCGGTCCTCCCAGGTGGCACTAGCGACGCTAGACGAGGTCAGTGCAGCTCAAATCTTTGTCCAACTCTTATGGAAAAAAAGAGGAATATTTGTATAGGACACTCCGGTAGCCCTCTACCAGGCATGATAGAGTGCGGGGGTGGAGGGTGGGCTCCAGCATTTTACTTATAGAATGTACAAAATTACATTTTGATAGAGAAGTGACAAACACCACAAGTCCTGTGATTGGTGATAAATGTGAGTGTGTTGGTTGTAAAAAAAACTAGTTTCATCTGGGCAAAAAATGTATGCACTTTTATTTCATCTAGTGCCACTGTGTCAAGTAGCCTTGTGCTTGAAACATATATGGGGTACCTGTAAAAAAAGGACTCTAATTTTGTGCGGAGCTAGGGTAGTCATAGACACTACCCGTTATCTCAGCTTGAATCCCAATTTTTTCTGATTCATTTTAAGGGTGAGGGGTGGTAGTATTTATATCCGTGGTGTTTATGTCGATTGATACGCTGCATGGATTAGTTTTAGCCACATATGTTACTATTGTCATCTATGGGATTTGATTTGGTAGTATACACCCTATAGGTGTTTATCACGTGGTTATTTAAAAACTGAGTAATTTTAAGTAATTGAAAAATAAATTAATCTTCATGTTTTTTTTTGTTGTTCAGTATATATATATACCCATAAGGCTATTTCTCGTTCTAGCCAGTGCACCACAACTGGCATATCAAAGGCCATGGTATGTGCTATCCTGTCTGTGGTATGGTGCATATAAAAGATCCCTTGTTACTAAAGGAAAAATGTACCGGATTTCCTCTCTAAGACTGTATGTCAAAATTACCAAATGTTTTACATCCAATAGCCGATTATTAATAAATCAATGTTCTAGTGGTGTTATTAGACAGAACAAACAAACCTTTTTTTTTTTAAATCACCGTAAGTGCATCTATAACTACCTTATGCACTTAAGGTGATCTTAGCGCTAAGATCACCTTAAGTGCATCTATAACTACCTTATGCACTTAAGGTGATCTTAGCGCTAAGATTGCTTTGTAAAATGGGTCCCTGGTGATCCACCAGTTCAAAGTAAAAACATTGATTATGTTAACTAAACGATCTGTCTGATTTCAGCGTATTGAAGAGGAGACAATCTATGCTGAGGCATTGTGGGATCACGTTACCATGGATCTCGATGAGCTGGGGTTCCGTGCAGGTGATGTTATTCGGGTCACAGATCTCGAGGACAAGGACTGGTGGTACGGAGTTGTCGATCATAGCCAGGGATGGTTCCCGGCCGCCTTCGTCAGAGTAAGTGTCTGTCTGTCTGTCTCATAGTCTGTTTGTCCATGCGTGTCTGTCTGGTGATACACAGTTGTCAATCATAGTCAGTGCTGGTTCCTGACCGCAATCGTCAGAGTGACTGTCAGTTTGTCTGTCTGTCTCTCTGTTTGTGTGTGTCTGTCTGTCTCTATGTCTGTCTTGACATCCAATAGCCAGTGTTCGAGATTAACGATATCCCGGGGATACCAGAATTTAATTCTGAATACCAAACTTCAAGAACCTAGTATCCCACAGAGATACCATATAATGTTTTTTTTGTTTTTTTTAATCCTGAGTTTTTATTTTTTGATGAAATATTTACTGGTGAAATTAAGTAACAGTATTTTGAAGTTCGTACTCAGTCTAATGCTATGCCGTAACAATATCTCTCGCCAACTCATACCCAATCTAATGCTACACTGGCGCAATAGTGGCGTAGCAATAGACTAGGAACTGCTAAGTCGCTGTTGTTTTTGTTGGATGTTTCCTCCCTTCAAATTTTATTCGAGATATTGATTCCACATCTGCAGAAGATTGATACAGGTAGGTTTATTGTTAGTAATGTCAGAAACACTTATAGATTACTGCTAAATATTAATTAATGTCAGTATTACGCAAAAATAGATACACCAATCTTTTTGCCAATTCCATTGGATTGCAAATTTCGATTTCGGCGTAACAATAGACTGGGAATGAGAACAGTGTCTGTATGTCTGTCTGTCTGTATGTATGTATGTCTGGAGTTCCGGCTATGTTTGGCTGTGTAAGTGTCTGTGTTTCTAACTGACTCTCTGTCTGTCTGTCTGTCTGTCTGTATGCCTGTAACTATCTTATCTTATATATTTCTTTTATCATTGTCTCTCATGATACCTGGAGCCTAATTCACTAAACTCTCACAACCTTGCGATCTCACAGTGCAATGTAAAAATACCTGCAATGACAATGTGATGTTGGTTAAGATAGCTTTGTGAATTAGGTCCATGATCACCTTGTTTTTGGATAGACATTTACACTGGGCTACTGTTTGTTATTTATTGAAGGGAAGGAAATGTTTTATTTAACGACGCACTCGACACATTTTATTTACAGTGATATGGCATCGGACATATGGTTAAGGACCACACAGATGTTGAGAGACGAAACCCAATGTCGCCACTACATGGGCTACTCTTTTATTAGCAGCAAAGGATCTTTTACATGTATATGCACCATCCCACAGACAGGGTAGTACATACCATGGCTTTTGATATGCCAGTCGTGGTACACTGGCTGGGAAGAGATATAGCCCAATAGGCCCGCTGACAGGGATCGATCCCAGATCGACCGCGCATCGAGTGAGCACTTTACCACTGGGCTACATCCCGACCCTGTTATTTATTGAATAAATATTGCTGAAACCCCCCCCCCCACCCAACCCCCCACCTAAACCCAACATACTTTCCAGTGATCTTTGTTTGAAAATCCCTTCATTGTAATTTTTATTGTAGATATTGAATCATTTGATACATTTCCTTTCAACATTAAGTTTGTTTTGTTTAACGACACCACTAGAGCACATTGATTTATTAATCATCAGTAATTGGATGTCAAACATTTGGTAATTTTGACATAGTCATGGAGAGAAAACTCGCAACATTTTTCGATTAGTAGCAAGGGATCTTTTACATGCCCCATCCCATAGACAGGATAACACATGCCATGGTCTTTGGTATACCAGTCGTGGTGCATTGGCTGGAACGAGAAATAGCCCAATGGGCGCACTGACGGGGATCGATCTTAGACATACTGCTAATCAAGCGATCGCTTTACCACTGGACTACGTCCCGCCCCAGTTGACATCAAAGTCAGTCGGTAGAGAGCTTGCCTGGGCTGCATGGGTTGAAGGTTTGAAGGTTTGAATCCCCTCGGTGGAACCATTCTCCAGTTGTTGGTTTTTCCTCATCCCAACCAGTACCTCACGACTGGTATATCAAAGGTCATGGTATGTGCTGTCTTATCTATGGGGAAGTGCATATAAAAGATATCTTACTGCTAATGGAAAATAAATGTAGCAGTTTTACCCTGAAAACTATGTCACACAATGTTTCTTCTAACTGGCAGTTGTTACTCAAAACTCCATTGGGCTATTTCTTGTCCGAGCCAGTGCTCCACAACTGGTGTAACAAAGGCCGTGGTATGTACTATCCTGTCTGTGGGATGGTGCATATAAAAGATCCCATGCTGCTAATCGAAAAGAGTAACCCATGAAGTGGCAACAGCGGGTTTCCTCCCTCAATATCTGTGTGGTCCTTAACCATATGTCTGACACCACATAACCGTAAATAAAATGTGTTGAATGCGTCTTTAAATAAAACATTTCCTTCCTTTACTCAAAACTGAATATTATGGCTCTGTAAGTAACAATAGTTACTTCACTGTTGTCATCTGAGCTGGCAGTTTTCACTTGTAGACCTTCAGTTACTGAGTTCCTCTCCACAGCTGTTTGTTTTGATGATTAGGTCATCAGGACATGTCACTGTGTTCTTCCTCTAACCTGCTGGCAAACAAACTCCCCACTTCAGCTGTGTAATATTTACAATACAGTGCTTTCCATTGGCTAATACTTCCATTGTGGGAGTGGCTTGTTTTGTTCAACCATTCACGACTGGTGTTACTTGGCTATTGGTGAGATGCTTGAGTAATAATGACAAAGCATGATTAGTGTTCAGTTGGAAAGTGGTAACCATAGCAACAACTGAAGTTGCTTGTCATAATCTATTCAGTATACTGTAATTTTAATTAATGTAGGATGTAGGCAGCACTTTCATTTGTATATAAAAATTAATATACTTTATATATTTTTTTTTAAATAATAAAAAAAAAATTGTAATAATATTTTTTAAAATGTGGTTTTTAAACCTTGCATACAAGGAAAATTTGAACAAGTCGTTTGGGTCGACAAATTTCAGAAACATTGACGTGAAGTCTGTAAATGGGATATTTTTACATCTCAAACAGATGCGGGTGAACCAGTGCGACTTCGATGAAGATTTCATCTTTAATCATGAGGAGATCGAATCTGAGACGAAACTTCACCCACAGACGACCTTCATCGGCAAGACTCAAGGTCGTACTAATGTGATCAACGAAATCATCCAGGCAGAGCGCGATTATGTGAAACACCTGAGAGATGTGGTTGAGGTGAGTGATTACATAAGTGAAATACCAGGTGCAGACCCAGGGGGAGGATGCTGGAGGTGCAGACCCAGGGGGAGGATGCTGGGGGTGCAGACTCGCCCACATTTTGTAGTACCATAAAAAATCTAGAGTTAAGAGAAGAATGTGTACAATGATTTTTTTTTTTTTTTTTTTTGGATGGTGTTGGGTGCAGAGACATATCATATCATGGTCGTCTTGGTGTTTCAGGGAAAGATTGCCACATACATAATATACAAGCCCCCCTCCCCTAAAGAAAGTAAATAATAAAAAATCTAAAATAAAATATGGCCTTGTTTGTGTTATTGAAACGGAACCCAGAGTTCGCTTCATGTGACTCGGTGTTTACAAAAAGGATAAATTTCCACGCCAGGTCCGGCCACCCCTTTCGGTTCTACAAATTAATACATTTTATAATAATGGTTTGTCCAGTAATCTAACGACCTGCCACAAGGTTAACCAAAACAACAATTTTAAAACATTTATTCAACACAAATACAAAGAGCTCTTAACAAAATACTGTGGACATTTGACAAGTTATACTATAATATTACCCTGAGATTTCCTAATAAATATACTTATTTGAAAGTTCCATACCAAATAAAACACCGGTCTACATGAAAAACTTATAATATCGGTAATTTAGGCTACAACTCCTATTACAAATAAAATAGTCCCTATCAGAAACTATCAATTTGATTTGAAAGATGATTTACACCAAAATCCCAAAACTACAATTCTTCCATGTTACATTAATTTCCGTAAACAGCCCCTATTACAAATGTGAATATCCCACATAGAAATTCAACAATTGGTTTGAAAGCCGAATTATCACGGAGTTCACTACACCTCCCAAATCTCAAACAAACATATCGGAAAACAAATAACTAAAATTTATCTGCATGTTTAGAAATAATATTTCCAAGAAAAATAAATGACGTGCACCCCCATGCACAACCAACAAAATGACAACAATTCTTTTACTAACAATGTACAACGATTAACCCCATAGCCAGTAATAAAGCATATGGAAACGGAGAGAGAGAGAGAGAGAGAGAGAGAGAGAGAGAGAGAGAGAGAGAGAGAGAGAGAGAGAGAGAGAGAGAGAAAAACTGTAAAATCTAGGCTTTAACACACCCGTAAAACATTAATTTACCCAAACCATAATAACTTACGTGTTGACCCTATGAAAACACATCAGAAAGTAAAGTTCCAAGTTTGACCACACGGGCAACACGAGGACGAAATTGTATCTCATTGGTTCATCCCAAATAAACAATCATATAAAAATTATTACCCATAACAATTACGCCTAAAATTCACCAAAATATTCTATTATTACTACAATAGTGTATCCACTTAACAAAATAACAAAATTAATTAAAAAAAAATACAAAAGAAAATGTATATTTACTTCCTGTTACATTACCGTAAAACCTTTAAATATTACCCTACTTAAAATGTTATCTTAATAACAATGAATTCCATGTTTTTATCCCAGCAATATTATTCAGTTAGTAAATAGTGATTAGTATAGTTAATACAGGAGAAATAGAGAATATAACAAAATAAAATTACAACTAAAAAAAGAAAATAGGACAGAAACGTTAAATGGATAAAAACATGGTTCATTACATTATTACTAATATGTTTAATGTTTAATTGAAAGGTTAACTGTTATTTCTTGCTGATTCACACAGTTTGTACCGGGTTTGTGTGTGTGTGTGTGTGTGTTTGTGTGTAGGTTTTTTGTGGGGGTTTTTCATACTCCAATGTACCTAAAACCTTAATCCATAATTAACAGTGCATTTCATAATGTAAATAATTCAGAATAAAAGTTAGTTATATTTTTTCCCCAGGGCTATTTGAAACAAGCTAGAAAGAGACCGGAGATGTTTCCTGAATCGAAAGTGTCTGTGATATTTGGCAACCTGGAGGAAATCTACACATTCGCGAACCGCTTCCTGACCCACCTGGAGAAACACATCAACAAGGATGCACCCCACACCAGCGAGATCGGGCAGTGCTTTCTCATACATGTAAGTCAAACAACACATCATTCGTTATTTTTTATAACACATACGGGAAGGAAGGAAATGGTTTATTTAACGACACACTCAACACATTTTATTTACGGTTATATGGTTAAGGACCACACAGATGTTGAGAGAGGAAACCCACTGTCGCCACTTCATGGGCTACTCTTTTTCGATTAGCAAGAGGTCTTTTATATGCACCATTCCACAGACAGGGTAGTACATACCACGGCCTTTGATGTACCAGTCATGGTGCACTGGCTGGAATGAAAAATAGCCCAATGGGCCCACCAACGGGGATCGATCCTACACCGATCACGAATCAAGCGAGCGCTTTACCACTGGGCTACAACAACACATCATTTGTTATTTTTTATAACACATACTGTTAGCACATATATGTGTGATAACAGTTTAAAAACATACAACTGACTTCTCCTGGTGATGACAAGGTCGCCAATGCCATACCATCCAATGAAAACAAAGCATGATCGAAATCGATTACTATGTAACATACAAGTTAACTGAACTTGACTTGTCTGTGATGCATAAATTAACTACAAGTGTTAGGGCCATAAGCAGGTTTTAGTTGGAAAAGTGTTTAAATTTATTTTAAAACTCTTTTTTTTTTTTCTTAGGATATGTAAGAAATAGAATACTACATTTGTGTCCATTAGATACCATTTATCCTACAACTCATTGTTTGGATTTAAACCTCTGCCAAATATTTTTTGAGGGTATGGATCTCTACTTTTATTAATAGTATATATTATGATGTCTGATATGTTTGTCTATTTCAAAGTTAAGGTTTTGAAATCTGTTCTGACTATTGTAACAACCACCTTGGTGTATATCATATATTATGGTGTGTTTCTCTATTGCAGAGTAAAGGGTTCGAGATCTATTCTGACTATTGTAACAACCACCCTGGTGTATATCATATATTATGATGTGTTTCTCTATTGCAGAGTAAAGGGTTTGAGATCTATTCTGACTATTGTAACAACCACCCTGGTGTATATCATATATTATGATGTGTTTCTCTATTGCAGAGTAAAGGGTTCGAGATCTATTCTGACTATTGTAACAACCACCCTGGTGTATATCATATATTATGGTGTGTTTCTCTACTGCAGAGTAAAGGATTCGAGATCTATTCTGACTATTGTAAAAACCACCCTGGTGTATATCATATATTATGGAGTGTTTCTCTATTGCAGAGTAAAGGGTTCGAGATCTATTCTGACTGTTGTAACAACCACCCTGGTGTATATCATATATTATGGAGTGTTTCTCTATTGCAGAGTAAAGGATTCGAGATCTATTCTGACTGTTGTAACAACCACCCTGGTGTATATCATATATTATGGAGTGTTTCTCTATTGCAGAGTAAAGGGTTCGAGGTCTATTCTGACTGTTGTAACAACCACCCTGGTGTATATCATATATTATGGTGTGTTTCTCTATTGCAGAGTAAAGGGTTCGAGATCTATTCTGACTATTGTAACAACCACCCTGGTGTATATCATATATTATGGAGTGTTTCTCTATTGCAGAGTAAAGGGTTCGAGATCTATTCTGACTGTTGTAACAACCACCCTGGTGTATATCATATATTATGGTGTGTTTCTCTATTGCAGAGTAAAGGGTTCGAGATCTATTCTGACTGTTGTAACAACCACCCTGGTGTATATCATATATTATGGTGTGTTTCTCTACTGCAGAGTAAAGGATTCGAGATCTATTCTGACTATTGTAAAAACCACCCTGGTGTATATCATATATTATGGAGTGTTTCTCTATTGCAGAGTAAAGGGTTCGAGATCTATTCTGACTGTTGTAACAACCACCCTGGTGTATATCATATATTATGGTGTGTTTCTCTATTGCAGAGTAAAGGGTTCGAGATCTAGATCTATTCTGTGACTGTTGTAACAACCACCCTGGTGTATATCATATATTATGGTGTGTTTCTCTATTGCAGAGTAAAGGGTTCGAGATCTATTCTGACTATTGTAACAACCACCCTGGTGTATATCATATATTATGGTGTGTTTCTCTATTGCAGAGTAAAGGGTTCGAGATCTATTCTGACTATTGTAACAACCACCCTGGTGTATATCATATATTATGATGTGTTTCTCTATTGCAGAGTAAAGGGTTCGAGATCTATTCTGACTATTGTAACAACCACCCTGGTGTATATCATATATTATGATGTGTTTCTCTATTGCAGAGTAAAGGGTTCGAGATCTATTCTGACTATTGTAACAACCACCCTGGTGTATATCATATATTATGGTGTGTTTCTCTATTGCAGAGTAAAGGGTTCGAGATCTATTCTGACTATTGTAACAACCACCCTGGTGTATATCATATATTATGATGTGTTTCTCTATTGCAGAGTAAAGGGTTCGAGATCTATTCTGACTATTGTAACAACCACCCTGGTGTATATCATATATTATGGTGTGTTTCTCTATTGCAGAGTAAAGGGTTCGAGATCTATTCTGACTATTGTAACAACCACCCTGGTGTATATCATATATTATGGTGTGTTTCTCTATTGCAGAGTAAAGGGTTCGAGATCTATTCTGACTATTGTAACAACCACCCTGGTGTATATCATATATTATGGTGTGTTTCTCTATTGCAGAGTAAAGGGTTCGAGATCTATTCTGACTATTGTAACAACCACCCTGGTGTATATCATATATTATGGAGTGTTTCTCTATTGCAGAGTAAAGGGTTCGAGATCTATTCTGACTATTGTAACAACCACCCTGGTGTATATCATATATTATGGTGTGTTTCTCTATTGCAGAGTAAAGGGTTCGAGATCTATTCTGACTATTGTAACAACCACCCTGGTGTATATCATATATTATGGAGTGTTTCTCTATTGCAGAGTAAAGGGTTCGAGATCTATTCTGACTATTGTAACAACCACCCTGGTGTATATCATATATTATGGTGTGTTTCTCTATTGCAGAGTAAAGGGTTCGAGATCTATTCTGACTATTGTAACAACCACCCTGGTGTATATCATATATTATGGTGTGTTTCTCTATTGCAGAGTAAAGGGTTCGAGATCTATTCTGACTATTGTAACAACCACCCTGGTGTATATCATATATTATGGAGTGTTTCTCTATTGCAGAGTAAAGGGTTCGAGATCTATTCTGACTATTGTAACAACCACCCTGGTGTATATCATATATTATGGTGTGTTTCTCTATTGCAGAGTAAAGGGTTCGAGATCTATTCTGACTATTGTAACAACCACCCTGGTGTATATCATATATTATGATGTGTTTCTCTATTGCAGAGTAAAGGGTTCGAGATCTATTCTGACTATTGTAACAACCACCCTGGTGTATATCATATATTATGGTGTGTTTCTCTATTGCAGAGTAAAGGGTTCGAGATCTATTCTGACTATTGTAACAACCACCCTGGTGTATATCATATATTATGGTGTGTTTCTCTATTGCAGAGTAAAGGGTTCGAGATCTATTCTGACTATTGTAACAACCACCCTGGTGTATATCATATATTATGGTGTGTTTCTCTATTGCAGAGTAAAGGGTTCGAGATCTATTCTGACTATTGTAACAACCACCCTGGGGCTGGTGATGAACTCAAAGAGCTCTACAGAGTCAAGAAGTTCCGACATTTCTTTGAGGTGAGTAGATATACAAAAATATAACACAGAAAGAAAGTCCAACATAAGTTCTAAGTCAGTGAAAGTTGGTTTGTATTTGCACCTATGGATGCATCAAACATGTAATGAATGGCAAGGCATTTAATTCTTTGAAATTCTTATTTGACAGTTGTGTCCCTTGAATATTTATTTATTTATTTATTTATATATTTATCTATTCATTTATTTATTTATTTATATGTTTATTTATTCATGTATTTTTATATTTTATTTCTTTATTTATATGTTTATTTATTTATATATTTATTTATTTATTTGTTTGTAGGCATGTGTCTCCTGCAGGATATGATGGAGATTATTTATTGATTTAATTACTTGTTTATTTTATTTTTTTTCATTTTTTTTTTTTCAAAATTTAATTAATTAATTAATTAATTTATTTATTATATATTTGTAGGCATGTCGACTGCTACAGGATATGATGGAGATTCCCCTGGAGGGCTTCCTGCTGACCCCGGTCCAGAAAATCTGCAAGTACCACCTGCAGCTGGCCGAGCTGCTCAAGTACACGCCAGCCGACCATGCTGACTACAATCACGTACGGGACGCCGTCGACGCCATGAAGAACATCGCCCTGCTCGTCAACGAGAGAAAGCGCAAGATGGAGAGCATTGAGAAGATGGCTGTCTGGCAGTCCACCGTCATAGACTGGGAGGTAGGTCATCCTCTCTCTCTCTCTCTCTCTCTCTCTCTCTCTCTCTCTCTCTCTCTCTCTGTCTCTCTGTCTCTCTCTCTCTCTCTCTCTGTGTCTGTCTCTCTCTCTCTCTCTCTCTCTCTCTCTCTCTCTCTCTCTCTCTGTCTGTCTGTCTGTCTGTCTGTCTGTCTGTCTGTCTCTCTGTCTCTCTCTCTCTCTCTCTCTCTCTCTCTCTCTCTCTCTCTCTCTCTCTCTCTCTCTCTCTCTCTCTCTCTCTCTCTATCTCTCTCCACACCCTGTCTCTCTCTCCACCCCCAATCTAATTAAAATTAGCTCCACTATTACATGTGGATCTAACACCAGCCAGTTGGAGCTCATGTCCATCAATCAAAACCGTACTTGCAGAATCCTGCCAGTGATTTAAAACTAACAAAACTGAGTAGTCCTCAATGTCCAGGTAACATTTCGTCTGTAAATAATAATTTAAATATTGACCAATCACACTTCGCCTTTTATAACGTTATTTGGGAGCATACAAATTCTAAATATATCGGGCGAGTCTATTTTAGTGGCCGCAGTACAGTGAACCATACCAATACGTACGGGGTGGGTTATCAGTCTTCAATTTTACATTAAAAATTATTTATTTATTTATAATAAAAAAAAACTAAATCAGTCTTCAGTTTTACATTACAAATTATTTATTTTATAAAATAAAACATGTTTTAAGGCATTCGTAATTCACATGAAACATGTCGTATACCCTCAGGATAATTTGGAATGTTTTCAAATTATTTTTAAATCACTGGCAGGATTCTGCAAGTAAGGTTTTGATTGATGGACATGAGCTCGAACAGGCTGGTGTTAGATCCACATGTAATAGTGGAGCTAATTTTAATTAGATTGCTCCACCCCCTGTCTCTTTCCAGCTGAGATGTACATTAATCATATTATTTTAACTTCAGGGTCCAGATATTTTGGAAGCGAGCTCGGAACTCATCTACTCTGGTGACCTCACAAAGGTCAACTCGAACGGCTGGTCGCAGGAGCGCTACTTCTTCTTGTTTGACCATCAGCTTGTATACTGCAAGAAGGTCAGACATTGTATTAACTTGGCTAGTGTGCATTACTAACATTTATTACACATGTGCTTGGAAGTGTTACTATATCAATGGGATAAATCTCTCTGGGACATAACAAATAATTGACCCATAAC
>NC_054699.1:23177440-23238165 GCF_016097555.1 Gigantopelta aegis | reverse complement strand
TTAAGGATCAGATTTTGAGAGGAAACCCGCTGTCGACACTATATGGGCTACTCTATCCGATTAGCAGCAAGGGATCTTTCATTTGCGCTTCCCACAGGCAGGATAGCACAAACCATGGTCTTTGTTGAACCAGTTATGGATCACTGGTCGGTGCAAGTGGTTTACACCTACCCATTGAGCCTTGCGGAGTACTCACTCAGGGTTTGGAGTCGGTATCTGGATTAAACATCCCATGCCTCGACTGGGATCCGAACCCAGTACCTACCAGCCTGTAGACCGATGGCCTAACCACGACGCCACCGAGGCCGGTCGGATAAAAAGAGAGATTTTATGAGAAGAAATGAAGGAAAAGTGGAGAATTAAAAAATATATAAATAAAAGGCCGATTTGAATGCAGTTTGTTTTATATTGCTACATATGATGCCGTGTAAAACAACCCCAACGTTTTACTAGGATTTTGTATTTGTATAAATCTACATAGCTTTACATTTAAAAAAAAAAACTTGTATATTTTCTGAAGATCTGGAAATAACGTGTTTTAGTACAGTACTCTAGAAACTGAACTATGCCTTCGTAGGATAAAACCGATATATAAAGAAGTAACCAGTTATTCTCTATTACTCTCTGCAAACTATAATTTTCTTGAGTACCTTTTGTCCAAATATGGGTACATTTTCGTAAGGTACATTTTCATTTAGGTACGTTTTTGTTTAGATTCGGGTTTTTTAAAACCTGTTGAAAATTAATTGTAAAATAATGTGTACGAGGTATAAATAGTGTACGTTTTGACCAAAACATGAGTACGTTTTGGAATGGATACGTGTTACCCAAATTGGGTACGTTTCGGTTTGGGTACGTATTCATCAGCTGCAATAATGTTTATCAGTTTAGCGTATTACATATTAATAGGCTACGTTTTAACCGAAATATGGGTACGTTTTGTTAGGTAGGCCTACACTTTGGCATGGGTACGTCTTGACAAAAATGTGGGTACGTATTGACCAAAATTATTACATTTTGGTTCGGTACGTTTCAGTCTGGGTACATTTTGATAAACTTCCCTCTCGACAGGTGTCGCTGCGGACCCTGCCCACTCAGGTATCAATCATCAGAGTTATTTTTAACTAAAAAAAGCCACCCATGGCTATTTACTACATTGAAGTTTTGCTCAAGTAGAATTGTTGTAAGAAGTATAAAATTAAGTATTGTAAGAAATAACAAGATACAGTACAACTGGAAAACTGTGGAGCTTTATTTCGTCATTGTGATAATATATCTGAACATATTATATTTAATGAAGTTTTATTTGTTCACAGATTCATATCAGGGGTAAGTACAGCCATGACAACCAATTGTCGCCAACGCTTGCTAGACTGGCTTTTATGCGACATTTAAATCAATTGACTACTAGTATTCCAAATGTCCGTCTAGCTCTCTTACAGTCAGAGTACTCGGGCTCGTTTTGATGCAGTGAATGATTTCCTTATTTCGGCATAACAAATACTAGCCCAAGTACTCTGACGTATTTTAACTGGAACATTACTGAAAGGTGGTGCTGTCGGCTTTCTTCCTGTAGGCTAGTGTATATATTAGTCATTAATGTGATTTTTTTTTATCATGGAACTCGAAAATTATTTAAAGGTATTTAATGTAGGACTGTTGTTGTATTGGAGTGGGAATCTTTGACTACCATTTGGTAGGCAGCGATTGCGCAGAATTTATATAGATTGGTCTCTGACGGTTAGAGAACGTTGATAACTGTCCAAATGTCCGTCTAGTTATCCTACTGTCAGAGTAGCCCGAGTACTCTGACTGTAAGAGAGCTAGACGGACATTTGGACATAAACACGCTCTCATTACAGTCAGAGACCAGCCTATGTCTTTTATTGGCAATTCCTGACTACCACACGGTAGGCAACGAGTCCCGCTCTAATACCACAACAATCCTATGTTTGACGTCAAATACCTTTACATCAATCATTTTCGAGTTAAGTGATACAAAAAAATCCACATATTAATCACTAATACACTTACTACAGAAAGAAACCCGACAGCACCCACATTCAGCTACGCTTCGTGACACTCCGTCGCAACAATTGCAAAGCTCGGCGATCTATTTCGAGACGTAGACCACGTGATCGCGCACTGGGCGATTCCGCCTTGTGCAGCAGTTACAGGGGCCGTCTCATATCAAGCGAAGTTACGACATGGAAGAGTTGGCTAATGCCGTTTTGGATGAATTTGGATTTCATTACGTCATTAAACCAAAACAATTACAAATTATTGATTCTATTTTGAATTTGAAGGATACATTTGGGGTGTTATCGACAGGATACGGCAAAAGTATGTGCTACGTACTGCCTCCTCTTATGAAAGATAAAGTAAGTAGTAATTTAATTTGATTATTTTATGCTTATGAATTAGTCATTAGTACAGTAGTAGAGTGTGTGTGTGTGGGGTTTTTTTTTTCAACAATTACGTAACGCTCTTCAGGGGATGGGGTATCATAAGATGTATTCTGAGGCGTTAAGGGGAAGGATGGCAATGCTTGTTACTGCAAAATCGGTGCATAGCTCATTCGATCTTTAAAACTTATCTTATAGTTGTTTTGCTATTCAGATCAAACTAAAAAATATTGAAATTTGTTTTGTTCAACGACACCACTAGAGCACATTGATTTATTAATCACTAGCTATTGGATGTCAAACATTTGGTAACTCTGATATGAGTATTGGAGAAGAAACCCGCTACATTAGCAATGGATCTTTTATATGTACTTTCCCACAGGCCACTGACCAGTTCTGGTGCATTAGTTGGAACGACAAAGAAATCAATCGGTTGAATGGATCCATCGAGGTTGTTCGATCCTGCGACGCGAACACTCAAACGACTGAGCTGAAACCCACTCCCTAAGAAATATGCGGAAATGACTCAAATGTGAAACTGTGGTGTAATATCTCATTAAAAAGAAAAATATAGAAAAAAAAGGCGGTAGGATACTAGTAAATTAAGTAATAAAAATAGTTCAAATTTTGTTTTGGGTTGGTTGTAAGTATTCTGTTTGCTTAATAACTAATTTCATATGAACGATCGTTTTATCCAAGCAAATGTAAATCACATATATGTATGGTAGTTAATAATTATTGACAATGAATTAACCTACGTAGAACACAGCCCAATTGTTTTCAACAACTGAACAAAGACCGATTCTGTAACACAATACTCAATGATCAGCTGTAGACAGGAGTTCCCGTCATAGTAGACAAGCTGACGCCTAGGGACCGATGGCGATGAGTTTCGCCGTATGCATGTATGGCCACAAATGACTGCCAGGTCCGATGTCGGGAATTAACCTGCTTATATCAGTTTGATGTTCAAGTACGCTACCACGATTTCTGATCAGGGCCACAAACTGTACTCAGAACGAGAGGGGGTGTGGGAGTTTTAAAAAAAGGTTTACAACTTTTTTCAACGTAGAATGTAGCCACAATTAATGAGATTACCCATCGATACGCATTGGCAGTTAACAGTACGACAATGATATTTGTCGCTGATTTACAAGTTCTTTTTTGACTGACGTTGCTGCTGATTTGTTTATGAAAATAATAACCTCTCCGATTAAAAAAAAAATTCAAACAATTTTTACATTTTAAACAGTTAAAACAAAGACATGTTTGGTGTTATAATATTTACTTGCATATAAGCATATACATATCTATAAACCTGTACGTTTTACAATCATATCAATCAAAAGAAGAATGGAATTATGTTACTGACCGATAAGCTACATAATATTAAAATTTTCCTGTTTTTTTAAGATGCACACGGGGAAATTACACACTAGCTTAGTTGTGTCACCACTGACGTCACTAATAAAAAATCAAGTGAAGTCTTTACGGGATCATAATATCAGTGCCCATGGTATATATGAACATATGGAAAGCGAATCCGTTAATGGTGAGTAATGGTAATGTGTGCCGTTTACATCTTTAATTGTTTTTCCGATACCATCTTACATAAGCATTTTCGGTTCATACATTAAAGATACAAATTAAGTGGCCCTAGTAATAGTCTGCAAATTTCAGTCTGAATGGGCCGTTTGGCTTTCATATGTTGCATTTCTATTTTGTAGATCGATATTCCTTTCAAATTGAAACCAAACAATTATTTATTTGTAAATTTGCTATTGTTTATGCATCATTTCCTATTAATTATGTATGTCGACATTCATTCCAAGTTAAAATATATAAATATATATTTGTAAATTTACTATTAATATGATTAATACTGCTATCTGTGCATCAGTAATGTACTAGTCTTTGTAATTGATTATAAACCGGTTAATCTGTATATTGTCAAGATTAACCGTACTAAGTTGGGTGCATTTACAGGGGATCACGGATGTCTTAAATGCAAAATGTTTATCGGAGGTGCCCTAATAAAATAAAAAGTCTCTTATTTGGCACTCTCTTCATCAGAAAAAGTACATCTGCCCAGTTAACATTAGTTTTATTTTCAAATGGCACATTGCTGTCAGTTGCTTAGGGCTACGGATATTTTCACTAGCGCATTCTTATATGTCACAAAATATACTTCAATTTCAGACATAAAGCAAGGTAAATCAACTGTGTTGTTTGCATCTCCAGAGGCCATAACATCAAAATACTGGAAGAACATAGTGCAAGAGGTCTACGGGAAAAAACTGTGTGTAATTGCATACGACGAGGAGCATTGCATACCAAAATGGTGCGATATTCCCAATAAGTTATATTTTGGCATAAAATAATTTATTTAAAAGTCAGAGTCTGTTTACAAATGTTATAAATATGGTTTAAGATATGTCATGCTACATGGATTTCAGAGATAAACTATAAGCAGATCATTAATAATATCACCCACATACCTTTAGTTTGTTGACTTGATTAAAACTTACATACCTTATGTTTTATTACATAATGTGACGCATACATGACAAACAATTTTTTTTTTTTTTCAAACAGATACTTAATATTGTTTACATGACCAACAATTGTTTGTATATATATATATATATATATATATATATATATATATATATATATATATAATTGATTAATTGTGTACAATTAAATTACAGGGGCTTGGATTTTAGAGACGATTATAGAAAAGTGAGTGTTCTTCAGAGCATCTTTGAATGTCCAGCGTTGATTTTAACAGCTACTGCAACATCAGACATAAAGGCTGACATTGACACTGTCTTGGGATTGACTGATGCTAACGTGATTTGCTCTTTACCAGACAGGTAGGTTTATGTTATCCATACTAGACAATTATTGTTGCGCCACTGCATTCATTCTAATGTAAATAGTTAAATGTTATTTTGACACCTGTCAAACCTGTAAACTGCACACCCATGGGACCAAGTAAATAGTGAGGTTTTAAATGGTACTTGGTTTACAGAGTTTAAATGTATTGGGGGCGAGTAACGATGAAACTAGAGCGCTTTGAATGATCGTCGGCTTTTGGGTGTCAAATATTTTATCATTCCAAGCCGTAGTCTTAGAGGAAGGCCGTTATATCTTTACATCAGCAGGGGTACCTTGTTGTGTACTGGTCCCCAACAATTCTCCTGGATCCGTGTGTGTGTGTGTGTATGTGTGTGTGTGTGTGTGTGTGTCTTTCACATTTTTAAACATTATAAACATCAAAAAGCTTTTTTACATTACCTTTGTTTTGCATCCTCCTAGCCAAAGCAATAATGAAACCATCCGTTGAAGTATATTGCACTGGTAGCTTCGAATGAAACCAACAATGCAGAGAAGTGACCCAACAAGAGGTTTAGCAGAAATTATTGTTTTACCCCTTCTTCTCGTTATTGTTTTCCAGTTTTCTTTCTTCGTCAATGCAGCTATTATGATTTTAATCAAAGTGGGGCACAAATGCCATGCATCTTTTAAAACAATTTCCCAACTGAAGTTGGTGATGTCCTCAATCGCACTATTGTTTTTGTTTCCGAATGTTTTAGCAAAATTGATTGCTTCTTTTCGTACAACCTCACAAATCACTCTAACAGCGGCCTTTTTTGCAGCCTTGCTGCTGTTGAACAGGCGACGGAATCCAGTGTGGTACTTGGACTTGCTGATGATGATGAGTGCCTGTCGCAGTTGACTGCTCTTCACAGATGTAGACACCTATATATAGAATTAAAGAATTAATAAAAACAGATTTGATTGAACATTGAAACAAATTGCTTGTCTCATATTAATACTGTACATAAAGCATGTAAATATGTTTTTAAATAATATACATTTGCACCCGTAAACAGAATGTCATTGAATAAATCATGTTTTGATAGAAAATAAATGGGTTCATCGAATTTTTGGAATTTAAAAGATAACCTGGCGACTTTTTATGCTCAATAGCAACATCTGCATGTCTGTTTTGAAGTTACACTAATCTAAAACTCGTAAACGTAACACACACACACACACACACACACACACACACACACACACACACACACACACAATATTATATTCACCTTTTCTCCAGGTGAAAAAGTCTTTGATCTACGACTGGTATGCCTGCTTGGCGTGTGTATCACTCTCTGTCGCTTTGGTGTTTGTCGGGCACTTGGGGTGGCTGGTAGTTTTGTGGCTATGTATGAGCCTGGTTTTTTAACTTTTCTAAATTTTATCTCCACAGTTGACAATTGTTTTTTTTTTTGTGTCCAAGGAACGAATCGTCAAACTACATTGGACACAGACGAATAATTCCTTTTCGGGAGTGACAGTTACATCAAAAACATCACTTAATGTCTGTGCAGCACTGGGCCCACCTTTGAATTGTGTACAAATTCCTGTTCTACGCAACCGTCCACTTTTATCCTCGAAACGTTCTTTACAGCATGCACGTTCCATCGCAGAAACACAAAACGAAACTAATCCATGTCGTAACTTCGCTTGATATGAGACGGCCCCTGTAACTGCTGCACAAGGCGGAATCGCCCAGTGCGCGATCACGTGGTCTACGTCTCGAAATAGATCGCAGAGCTTTGCAATTGTTGCGACGGAGTGTCACGAAGCGTAGTTGAATGTGGGTGCTGTCGGGTTTCTTTCTGTAGTAAGTGTATTAGTGATTAATATGTGGATTTTTTTGTATCACTTAACTCGAAAATGATTGATGTAAAGGTATTTGACGTCAAACATAGGATTGTTGTGGTATTAGAGCGGGACTCGTTGCCTACCGTGTGGTAGTCAGGAATTGCCAATAAAAGACATAGGCTGGTCTCTGACTGTAATGAGAGCGTGTTTATGTCCAAATGTCCGTCTAGCTCTCTTACAGTCAGAGTACTCGGGCTACTGCCAGAGTACTCGGGCTACCACCTACTACTCCCTTACTACTGACGGCCATTATGTAGTGCTGTCAGATCAACTTTAGTAGCGGTTGAGGTAAGTTGAGACTTGTATATTTTTTGAAGATCTGGAAATTGCGTGTTTTAGCACAGTACTCTAGAAACTAACTAAAGAAATCGTTTATTTAACGACGTACTCAACACATTTTATTTACGGTTATATGGCGTCGGACATGTGGTCAAGGACCACACAGATATTGAGGGAGGAAACCCACTGTCGCCACTTTATGGGCTACTCTTTTCGATTAGCAGCAAGGGATTTTTTATATGCACCATCCCATAAACAGGATAGCACATACCACGGCCTTTGATGTACCAGTCGTGGTGCACTGGCTGGAGCGAGAAATAGCCCAATGGGCCCACTGACGGGGATCGATCCCAAACTGACCGCGCATCAATCGAGTGCTTTACAACTGGACTACGTCCCACCCACAGAAACTGAACTATGCCTTCGCAGGATAAAACCGATATATGAAGCAGTAATCAGTTATTCTCTATTACTCTCTACAATTCAAACTATAATTTTTTTACTGAACTCGTACCTTTCAAATGGCCAAATATGGGTACATTTTGGTAAGGTACATTTTCATTAAGGTACGTTTTTGTTTAGATTCGTTTTTTTAAATCTGTTGAAAATTAATTGTAAAATAATGTGTACGAGTTTTAACTTGTATAAATAGTTTATGTTTTGACCAAAACATGAGTACGTTTTGGAATGGATACGTTTTACCCAAATTGGTTACCTATATTCGTTGGACCAGATACGTTTCGGTTTGGGTACGTTTTGACCAGCTCCCATAATATTTATCAGTTTAGCGTATTACATATTAATAGGCTACGTTTTAACCGAAATATAAGTACGTTTTGTTGGGTACGTCTTGACAAAAATGTGTGTACGTATTGACCAAAATTATTACATTTTAGTTCGGTACATTTCAGTCTGGGTACATTTTGATAAAAATCTCCTACGACAGGGGTCGCTGCGGACCCTGCACATCCGCTTATCAATCAGAGTTATTTTTAGGATGCAACTGGAAAAACCCATGACTCGTTAATATTAACTACATTGAAATTTTGCTCAAGTAGAATTGTTGTAAGAAGTATAAAATTAAGTATTGTAAGAAATAACAAAGATACAGTACAACTGGAAAACTGTGGAGCTTTATTTCGTCATTGTGATAATATATCTGAACATATATTTAATGAAGTTTTATTTGTTCACCAGTTCATATCAGGGGTAAGTTCAGCCAACCAATTGTCGCTAACGCTTGCTAACCTGGCTTTTATGCGACATTTAAATCAATTGACTACTAGTATTTCGGGAACAGGTCAAAATAGTTTCCAAACGTTTATTAGTGAAATACGGCTGGCTGAACGCAGACCTACTATTGTATTGAATAGTAGTTTTTTGTTTGTTTGTTGTGTGTGTTTTGACGTAGCCCGAGTACTCGGACTGTACAGAGTTCTGGACAGACATCCAAATGTCCGTCTAGCTCTCTTACAGTCAGAGTACTCGGGCTCGTTTTGATGCAGTGAACGATTTTCTTATTTCGGCATAACAAATACTAGCCCGAGTACTCTGGCGTAGGCCTATTTAACCGGAACATTACTGAAAGGTGGTGCTGTCGGGTTTCTTCCTGTAGTGTATGTATTAGTGATTAATGTAAAAAAAACATTGTTATCAGGGAGCTCGAAAATTATCGATGTGAAAGGTATTTAAAGGCACTCAATCACAAATTTAGTGGGTCTTATTTCTCTAAATATGGATTATAAATGATAATTACCATTAATTAGTAATACCAAACCTTGCTATTGTATCACCCAAAACATTTTAATTGAACCACGTTTGAGGGAATCCCATGACAACCTGTGAGCAGCTTCATTTTTAAAAATTGGAACTCTTTTATGAGGAGTCTAAAACGTACGACAAAACCGAGTATTGATGAGGCTATATATAAGACAGCCGTGTAAAGTACCTTTGAATTTAATATACAGTGCACGACCGCCGTGTATAGAGACTTTAAAATAATTTAAAATATATAGGCAATGTTAGTACTGTTACCGAATCATAGTTATTAATTATGCTTATTTGTAACAATAATGGCACATTGACGGTTTGAAAACAGATAACACGTTTCCTTCCGACTGCTTCCAGTTACAAGCGCTGTTAGTTTGTGTACTGTCCGTAGTTAGTATGTATTTATTTTCTTTTTCAGATAATCTCTCAGCAGCTGATAATTTTATTTATTTATATTTATTAATTCATTCATTCATATATTATTATTATTATTATTATTATTATTATAGTACTGCAGTGGCAATATTACGCTATTCATATACGGTAGCAGATTAAAAAAAAATTAAGTTAACCTTTTGACAAAATTAATGACTATTATTACTGTATGATTTTCATAACCCTAACCCTACGCATAACCCATTTTCTTTGGGATGCACATGATTCGTCCTCTGTTGAACTCGAGACGATTCGTCTACTGTTGATCTCGATGAGGATTCGTCCACAACCAAAAATTGTTCTTGGACAATTTGTCCAGTATAAACAATTTTTGGTTGTATTAGTTATTTACCGTATATTTCGTCCACGGACTAAATAAATGTACGGACACTTTTTCTTTTAGTGGAATATCGACACAGAGAATTGTCAGAGAAGTGCAGATTGTAACCTAACCTAACAACTTTGCCATGCCTATATCTCTGACATTGCCTGTGGCTTTCCCGCAGCAGAAGAGGGGTTACCAAGTATGATGGGAACAATTTGATAGACATAGTCTATTATAGTTATAATATTGTAATTATAATAGGGAATGGGACAATTAAACTAAATTCGTAATTATTGTAAAAATTTACAAATTTATTATGACGCTATTTTTGAACGAGCCCTTAAAATTAATAATAATAATAATAATAATTATTATTATTATTATTATTATTATTATTATGTTTATGGAGAGTATAGGTGATCATTCAAGAATAACAATATGTCAATAAAGTACTATAATGGACACAGACAGACAATAACAAGTTGATAGTGGCACTAAAATTTAGTCTGTTTCATATACTAGTAGTTTGCCACAAAACGAAAATAATTAACCATTTCAATGGCTAAGAAATATCATTTTAGATTTATTGGTCTAAATGTTGTAATCGAGTGGACGAATTGTCCGAGGTGGGTGGACGAATTGTAAGTGGACAAATTGTACGGTGGATGAAACGTCCAGAGGATGAACCGTCTGGAAAGCTTTTATTTCTGGGGGAGGCCCCAAACATACCCCCTATCGACTGCTGTTGCATTCAGCAAACTCATTGTAAATATTTAATTTCATAGCGCCATACCCAAAAATTTCTTTCCGGCAGAAACACTGTGGAAAACGTACACAAAAGGGCCCGCTAGATTCATATTCAACCCCCATTCCCCTGTTTGTACTTGGTATGTCTTCCTCCTGTACCAAGTGGTTCGGTAATATGGATCAATCAAATTCTTATTTACCGCCTATACACATTTTTGCTGTGTTTATAGGCAGCCCACGTTAGCGGAGGCCATATACACGGCCGTCGTATATATAGCCACTTCGTATATAAACACCGTCTAGTTCACAGTATTCTTTAAAAATGTAATAATTCCTATCCCAAGCCAGCTGTAATTACTCATGGGGTTATGACATATTTTATATAAAATAAATTTGACAAAGTGAAAAATGAATGCGATTTTTTTCGCGTACAAGCGATAAATTTACCTGTACATGCAAAGATCTAACTAACTAGTCGGGATCGTTGTTGTTTAAAATGCTTCTGTTGCTAAAATGTAAATTAATGTATAAGCTATTATCATTCAGTACATGTTTATATAATTTTTTATAACTTATTTTCACCCTTGCGCGTGCTGTAACCTCACCGTGGTGCAGAGGTGTAACATTTTCTTTGAGAGTGGCCAATACAGCACAAAATTGAAGTTTTGAGTAAAATTCAGTATCCGTAAAAGTGACGTGGACAGCTCAGATGACAGAGTCGGAGGAAACTGACAGACAGGGCCAAAACAGATTGAAATCGTGGTGGAATTTGATTCTTTTTATTATATTAATATAATGAGAATGATACTAAGTAGAGGGTGATCAATGAGAAAGATTAATGGAAGTGTGAGCAGTGGCAGATCCAGAAATATCCATTTGGGGTGTGGGGGGGGGGGGGGGGGGGGGGGCAATGACATGAGGCGAAATGCCAAGGGAACTTTGGGGGAGGTTTGGAGGGGGATTGTAAAAAAAACGAAAATTAATATATACTCTTCAAAAGAAGAAACGCAAAACCACATTGTCGTAACATTTGGAGAATTGATTTAATTATTGAATGGTGAGTCCGATAATTACCAAATGTTGCAGGATTGTTCACAATTCACTCTAGTCCATTGTGAGTAAGTGATAGGACACACCACCAAGGTCAAGGTCATCTGGAGTCAATACCGGGTGTGGCCTCCACGTGTGTTGACAACTGCCTGGCACCGCCTGCCCATTGAAGCAACCGGAGTACGGATGACGTCCCGGGGGATGGTGGCCCACTCGGCCTGCAAGGCTGCTGCCAGCTCGGGAGGGTCTGGGGCTGTGGTTGTCGCTGTCGGAGGCGTCGGTCCAACTCGTCCCATAGATGCTCAATTAGGTTCAAATCCGGTGATATCGATGGCCAAGGAAGGACATTAATGTTGTTGTTCTGTAGGAAAGCCGTTGTGAGACGTGCTGTGTGAGGCATGGCGTTGTCATGTTGGAACACTGCGTTGGCGTTGGCCATAACTGGAACGATGTGTGGCCGGAGGATCTGGTCAATGTAGCCCTGTGCATTCAGGTTGCCCTGCACGTGGACCAGGTCAGTTCTGCCAGTGTGTGAGATGGCTGCCCACACCATGACACTACCCCCGCCGAATCTGTCCACTTCCTGCACGCAGTTTGCCGCATAACGTTCACCACGACGCCTATACACGTGACATCTTCCATCATGACGTCGGAGCAGAAATCGGGACTCGTCACTGAACCACACCTGTCTCCATAGCAGTTGAGCCATTGTCGATGAATCTGGCACCACTGCAGTCGGAGTCGACGGTGTTGTGGTGTTAAGATGACACCTCGAACTGGACGTCTGGCACGAATTCCTACCTCACGTAGGCGGTTCCGTACGGTCTGGTCGGATATCCTGCGCAAACCTGGTATTGCTGCGGCTGTGGAGGTGGCAGTAGTCAATCGTTCCCGAAGGTGGCGTACCCGGATGTAGCGGTCCTGCCCGGGGGTAGTGACCCGTGGTCGACCGGATCTAGGGAGGTCACGTGTTGATCCATGTTGCTGGTAACGGTCCCACAGTCTGGAGATGGTGCTTGGGGACACATGGAATGCCCTGGCAACTGCCGTTCTGGATTCGCCTGCGTCTATTCGGCCGATGGCATTGTTTCTCTGCGGTTCACTGAGACGTGGCATGTCCTGGATTGTCAACTGTCGGCCAGATACAGAGGCCAGGCAAGCGAACACCCTGCACTTTTATACTGTCGGTGTTCATGTTGCACGTGCAGACAACGCACGTGCAGTGGTGACATGGTTTGCACGTGGCTGCGTTTTTGCGAATATTCACATTTTGGAACTTTATTGTACAGTAGCTGCGTTTTATCGAATGTAACCGTGGGAATGTGTTTGGGACATGCAATGACCTTATATTCACAAAGCATGAACCGGTAGGAAACATAAAATCGGAGTTATAACCCATTTGTACCCTTTTGCGTTTCTTTTTTTGAAGAGTATATAATAAAATATATAACTGTCGCATATTTAGGGATAGTGCGATAGTAGCATTTCCTCTTAAAACAATTCAAGAATTTGGAACTTTCCTAATTGGCGCATATTGAAATGCTGTCTTAACACTCAGTCAACCAAACACGGTCAGTTCGTTTATTAAATATCGCGATGTGGCCGACTTGATCAAAAGTCCTCCCTCTTTTATACATGTACTTGTGTATGTATTTTAATGTTTAACATTTCTTTAGCAGCACTGAACATCAGCCTACCCCAGGTACGGTGTAGTCACTGAGCGATCGGCAGCGTGCATTCCCAAAATGGCACAGCGAGATTCATCAGAACGAATTTTACCGCAGTCTGACATGCCAAATAGGTTTTCCCTAGAAGAAAGTTTTTTGAGCAGTGATAAAGACGAGAAGATGACCTTTAAAATGGAAAAAGAATATGACAAGTAAGATTAAAATTGTTTTCTTTGTTTTCTTTGTTTTCTAAATTCGTATTACATGTTTTGAAATTATATACATGCAGTACAATGTGATCCAAACGAAAATAGCAATCAAAATAGGGGGTCGAAAACTAATGTTCGGTCTGAAGATTCGCTAATTTGCTATAGTGTTTTCAAGTATTTGAATGTCTGGACTTTTTAAGGCCGTATGGGGAAAATGACACCACTAGAGCACATTGATTCATTAATCATCAGCTATTGGATGTCAAACATTTGGTAATTTTTACATATAGTCTTAGAGAGGAAACCCGCTAATTGTTTTCATTAGCAGCAAGATATTTTTTTATTTGCACCATCCCACAGACAGGATAGCACATACCACGGCCTTTGATATACCAGTCGTGGTGCACTGGTAAATGAGATAGATAATGCGGCTTCTTTGAATTCTAAGATCGGTTCTTCATGCTGCTTGCCACATGCATTTATTCGGGAACATAAAGCATGTCGCGAGTTTCATAATAGTGTATTAGTAGTGACATCTGGCCCCGTGCTTATAAACCTTAAAGTCTAAACTTTAATAAAGTCCAGACTTTAACGTCATGGCAACACCATTCTCATAGCATTACGTTAAGTCTGGACTATTAAAGTCTAGACTTTAAGGTTTATAAGCACGGGTCCTGAAGGCGGGACGTAGCCCTGTGGTAAACGCTCGTTTGATGCGCTGTCTTGTTTTGAATCGATCCCCGTCGGTGAGCCCATTATGCTATTTCTCGTTCCAACCAGTACACCACGGCTGCTGTATCAAAGGCCGTGGTATGTGTTATTTTGTCTGTGGGATGGTGCATATAAAAGATCACTTGCTACTAATGGAAAAATGTTGTGAGTTTCATATCTAATTAAGACTATGTGTCAAAATTACCAAATGTTTGACATCCAATAGCTGATGATTAATACATCAATGTGCTCTAGTGCTGTCGTTAAACAAAACAAACTGTTTTTAGTAGGCCCTAGTGACGTCTGATGTGGGTGGCAGCAATTCATAAATTCATAAAAGTATTTTCGATAACATGGAAATGGTGTGCATCTACATTAATCAAGATGTCAATTTCAAATCCTATAAACAAGAATTAAAACAAAAATTCTACGATCAGTTCATACAACTGTTTTTTTTAGAATATTACAAACTTATAGGGGCCAATTTTATACATTATTCAAAACGAAATTTTACCTATTCGTACCAAAATATATATTGGACAATTAAATTGCATACGTCAAATTTAAGATTACCATTCGAGACAGGGAGGTGGTTTAACACTCTAAAGAAAACAGAGGGGGTGACATTTACTACAGTTAAATGCAGAAATGCAATTAAACTGTTATTTCTTCAACATCTTCTCCAAAACTACTTAACTAATTCTAAGCAAAGCTTAGATAACACATGAAAAAACAAATGTATGCGTTTGGTTATTTTGTATTAGCACAAACTATTATAGTCCTGTTCAGTTGGTTAGACCCTAAGTCTTTTACTAATTTTACGTTTAATTCATATTCAGTACTTGTTTTCTTTACATACGTATGAAAACAAACCCAAACCCCAACATATTTCATATACAATTCATCATTTAAAACGTACGAAGTTGACTTATTTCCATTTTACAAAAATCTCTGTATGTTTTAATGCACGTTCATTATTCTATAAATAACTAAGGCTATTTGCATAACAAAAGATTAGGATACGAGGCTACGTGATGGCCATTATAGCTTGTTTCATTGAATCAAAGTTATGGATGTTTTGGAATGTAAAATATGTACCATATTTGTCTAACCTTTTCTTTAAAGATATACGTACGTAAAATACATATAATCATTTCATGTTTTCATGCAAATGTAAAGAACACAAGGATTGAATACGAATTAAACGTAACATCTGCAAAAAACTTAGGGTCTAAACAATTGAATAGGACTATAGATATAATCAGTCAAGTTTTTGTTTAATTAAAGTTCTTTTATTAAACAACTTTTGCAGCCCTCACTTTTGTTATATATAAAATTATTAACTGTTAATGAAATTGCATATCAGAATGTAATTACAACAAAATACATGAAGTCTTATTTAATATTAGTGAAGTTCATTCAAAGTCCTAAAATCATATCAGGAGCTGCTCCTGACGTGAACTATGCATAATATACTTACCCTTTGTCAACAAATGGGTCCTTGGATAATTTCATCTTACCGATAACGTGCATTTTGTACAGACAACACATGGATAAGAAGAGATATAAGTTCAGGTTTCATTGTTTGTTAACATGCAAACTGCATGTGGTCATTGAACTACTGCTTCGTTTTTGTTTGTTAACCTATTTTAAAAATATTTAATTATTGCAAGTTTCCATTAAAAAAATGTCATTATAACATTCACGATGAATGATATTCCATAAAGTTTCGTATGCTGTGGCTTAGATATATATATGAGATTGTTTGTCGTTTGTGGAAGGCCGGAGTATAACACCACATATGTAATGTTAGTCTATGTTATAATATCATATGCCTGGCAGAAGAAATTGAATGATATTTTTGTTACATTTCTTCGATGTGTGATTGGGAGATCTGTATAGGATGAAATTAAGTTTATCATGCAACCCCTTTCAAGTTATATTTTTATAATATGTTTCAGTCAAAAGTGGTAAAAAAAACCTGTTAGTAACTTTCGGATAATGGCAGGTGTCCAAAAGCACATTGGGCTGGCATAGCCAAAAGGTTATGTGTTTCCAAATTTTAAATAAAATACTTTGATTATATTTCAAAGTACAAATGTATGTTGTGACACAACATTACAATTTCTGTACCTTTTTCTGTAAAAATAAACGCAGGTTTATTTGTGACCTGAAGAAGATCTACATCACTAGCTGGCAGCTGCTAGTGACTATGATGTCAGACGCTGTAAACATTCGTTGCAGGAAGCTACTTGCTTTTTTGTTTCAAAACATTTAATTCAAAACGTTGGCTAGTTCTGAATGGGAAGGAATAATGGAGAATTAAAATATAAGAGGTAATTTGAGGTTACAGGAAGTATGAATGCTATATTTATTTATGCAGTTCAACAATTATTGCTGTAAATGGATGTTTTAAAAATTAGGAAACGACCTACCTGAAAATTGAACATACAACTCATTTCCTAGTGATCTGAAGACACATAGCAACGACAAGGTTATCATGCTAGCTACAGAGGTGTTATCAGGCAGTGACATAATAACAATTTGAATTATCATGGAGAGAGAGAGAGAGAGAGAGAGAGAGAGAGAGAGAGAGAGAGAGAGAGAGAACAGGAGATATATAGACAAGGAGAGAGAGAGAGAGAGAGAGAGAGAGAGAGAGAGAGAGAGAGAGAGAGAGAGAGAGAGAGAGAGGAGGAGGAGGAGGGGGAGAGAGTGAGGAAATGACCTACCTCAAAATTGAACACACAACTCATTTCCTAGTGATCTGAAAACACATAGCAACGACAAGGTTATCATGCTAGCAACAGAGGTGTTATCAGGCAGTGACATAATAACACTTTGAATTATCATGGAGAGAGAGAGAGATAGAGAGAGAGAGAGAGAGAGAGAGAAGAGGAGAGATAGAGAGAGGAGAGAGATAGACAAAGGAAGAGAGAGACAAAGAAAGAAAGACAAAGAGGAGGGGGGGGGGGGGGCAAACATATATGGACAGAAGGAGAGAGCCTAATGGTAGTTTATAACTATTTAGTATATATTTAAAAATTGTAACACAATTTGTTATTTCAGGCGAAAGGCTGAATACAATAAAGTAGAGATGGAGGTAAAGGAGCAATACAGTAATTATTTGATAGCAAGCATAGTAGAAAGAAATATTCCACACACAATGACAGACGAGAAAAAGAACCGAGTGCTTGAAATAATGACAAGGACAATAAAGAAATCACTAGCTGGAGAGCTGATCCGAATACAAGAGTACACAGATATGTGTGTGAAATCAGTCCTAAGAGCAGACGCAGAAAACCATTATCAACAAATTGGCCATAATTTGGAATACATGGAAGATTACCTGATGCAGTTATTTAGGGAAAAACATCCCCTCGTAACGCCACAGTTTGCAGGTAGGAACTCAAGTTAGCATTGCTGGTTTGAATGTCCTTTTGAAGCACATTGATTTATTACTTATTTAAGTTTGTTTTGTTTAACGACAACCCTAGAGCACATTTTATTAATAATCGGCTATTGAATGTCAAACATTTGGTAATTTTGACATATAGCCTTAGAGAGGAAACCCGGTACATTTTTTCATTTGTAGCATGGAATCTTTTATATGCACCATCCGACAGACAGGATAGCACATACCACGGCCTTTGATTTACCAGTCGTGGTGCATTTGCTGCAACGAGAATTAGCCCAATGGGCCCACCGACAGGCATCGACCCTAAACCGACCGCACATCAAGCTAGCACTTTACCATTGGACTACGTCCCGCCCCTATTACTTATTGATATTCATTGCTATTGGATATCAAATATTTGGTGATTCTAACAGTTTTAGAAAAACCCGGCTACATCCCCCCCCCCCCCCCCCCCCCCCGCCCCACAATAGCAGCAATGTATCTTTTATGTGTACTTTTCCACGGACAGAACCAAGTTATATCACTCGACCGTTACGCGGTCTCATGATATAATATTCTTGCACACTATAAGCTTGTGTAATAACTAACAGGGCAAAACAACCGGTATATGGTTCAGAGTCTATTTATTTATTATTTACAATAAGGTTTTTTTGATGAATTTTTGTTATTCCCATGTATATGACATTTGTGTAAGTATAGTAGTAACTTTTACAGATGTGCATATTGTGCTGTCATGTCTCAACTAGCACGGGCGTAGGAATGTATAAATATATATATATATAAAACATCGCTACTGCTACAAAGTGTGTGTGTGGAGGGGGAAGGGCACATACCCCGTTTGCACCCCCCCCCCCCCCCCCCCCCCAAGATTTTGAATAATTAAGAATTGTCTGTTATTTCCTTTACGTTCATCGGGGTAGGAACAAAAGAAAAATCATCTGCAAACTGTGTGAATCGGCGAATTATTGGTTTATAATTAAATTTCCGCTACATTCAATTCAACGACATCCCATTGGTCCAGCCGTAGCAACGCGAGTTTGTTCATTTTATGATGACCCTAAAAATAAAGTCAGGTAACGTCATATCTGATGACGTCACTTTATATTAGTACTTTGTCTTATTGACTGAATTGTCCACTTTTGGTTAAAAGCATGAATCTTGGCATTTTCGGATATGGACACATCAGGAGATCCCCTGGTGTGCAGGGAGGATCTACAAATGTCCCCCCCCCCCCACAGAAGTATAAGGGCCTATACCGCCCCATAACCTCCTTTCCGTGACCTTGACCTTGGTGTGAGGCAATGGCCTTGGTGTGCAGGTGCGCGACCTTGGTGTGAGTCTGACCTTGGTGTGCAGGTGCGTGACTGAGCAGGAGGTCAACGCCCGCCCGTGTCCCTGACCTAGTTAGAGGGACCGTGGGATCCTGTCTGGAATGGTGTATATAAAAGATCCCTTGATACTAATGGGAAAGTGTAGCAGGTTTCCCCTCTAAAACTGTCAAAATTATGTTTGACATCCAATAACAAAATCGCAATTCACCTCTAAAGGCATACTAAAACTAGTTGCAATCAAATCTTCTCTGCATACATGGTGGCCAAGGAGGATCTACAAATATCCCCACCGCCGTTTAGTGGGGTGGCTTACAAAAAAACAATTGAGCACTTTTTGCAAAAATCATGGAAATTGGCATATATACACCTTGACCCATTACAAATATTTTCAGATATGGACCCAAGTCAGCAACGCCCCCTGGCGGCCAGGGAGGATCTACAAATGTCCCCCACCCCCTTTTAGTGGCGCAGCTAACAAAACAATTATGCACTTTTGATTAAAAACATGAAACTTGGCACACATACACTTTGCCCCATTAGAGGCATTCTGTTACATGGACCCAAATCACCAGCGCCCACTGTTGGTCAGGGTGGATGTACAAATGCCCCTCTCCCTTCCGTGTAGGGATTTTTTTTAATAACTTGCAAGTTATGATTCAAATGCATGCTTCTCACCCATTGTTAATGCTGCATCAATTCTAAATGTAATTGTAAATAGATGATATGATGCAGGTGCAGATTTGGGTGGTGGTGGTGCAAAGTGAGCAATAGTTTTAGTGTGGAAGATTTGTACTTACATGCCATGAAGAAGTCATATGTAACATGAATAAACAAAATACATTGTATACATCAAGACACTTGACGCATAGATACCATGACACATTACAAACACTCAACAGCAGCCCCTGATGACTGTGGGAGGATAACACCCCCCCCCCCCCCCCCCCCCCCATGGAGGAAGTTCTATTCAAAATATCACTAGATGAATATATTTGTAAAATTGACAAAATATGAAGATATTAAAGGGAAAACTGAACATTTATTGTGAGTCTTACCAGCTTTTTGCTTTGGCGTCATTCTGTTCTAGACAAGGCAAAGTTTCTTTGGACTAGGGTAGTGTAGTCACGGTATCGATTAATCCCATTAATAATTGCAATATATAGTGGCATATATCATTCAAGATGCTTTGCTAATTACCATTGCTCATGCATGCAGTTTTTATGAAACATTTCATTTTAGTGCATTCCAATGGATCTTTTTTGCATGCACATTTAGTGCCACAGCCTTTCAGAATCTTGCAACCACACGTATCCAAATCACAGAAAGCTTTTGGCAACACATGTACAGTATACAGGACTGGCGATCTTTAACAATCGTCCATCCCCACTCCTCTGGAGTGGATGCATTGTGTTCACTCTGTTAATTGGTGGATCATATTCCAGCTTGGTATGCAACTCATGTTGACTTCTGCAGTGAGGCATCCTGGGTTTGTGGAATGGTTACCATTGTCTTCCCCTTTTAGTAGTACATCACATTCCTTGCTTTGTCAACATGTTTTAGGTCGCTCGTCTGTAAAGCACTCCAGTAGCTGGAAGCATTGAGCATCTTTATCTATTAATGTATAAGGGTTAAGGACCATGTAGATAAATGTACGAGTTACACCAGGGTAGCGGTTTCTTGCGCCACAGACGGTCATTGAACCTTTTTTCAAAACAAAAATAGAGGTAGTGTCACACCCTCAGAGGTATGGACAGGAATGTATCTTTATCCAATACGTCATATATGCCACTGATGTATAAAATGGAAAGTATTTGCCTTTACCAAAGGCAAATCCAATACTCACATTTTGATTCACGGTAATCAAATGATGGAACTTGCCAATTACAATGACAAGCATACGTGTATCAACAGCGCACACCAGACTGTTGACAAACCCATTCAGAATAGCATCTTGAACATGAATTAAAAGCCTAGTGTCTGATTCCTCGTAGTTACATTGTGGCATTAAACGCTCGGTTCTTTGAATAATAACTATGACACCATATTATGTAATGATTATTTCCTTGTCTTCAGAGCAGTCTATAGTGGCAATTTTGGTGGCGAGGAATGCAAAACGTTCCTGCTTGATGAATGGATAATATAAAACGCCTGCCTACTGTCCTGGAATCTTGTTCCTATCAGCAACCTGACAGTTGATCAGAATGCCAACAATATATATTTGTTACTTATATCAATACACAATTAAAACATTCTAAAATAATTGATGTGGTATGGGACACATATATCACGTGCAGCAATAATGAATTCAAAAGAAAAGCGAGGAAAGGTGTTCGAGAAAGCAGAAACTATGGTATATATGATGCCCTGGGTAAAGATAAATCACTGGCCCTTCCTCTCTTCCACATCTTCACAGGAAGTGACACTATTTTTGCTTCCTTTAGAAATGTAAAACGAGACGGGGGTCGGGTTAATACTAGTAACCTGGAACGTGTTAACAGAGCAAAGAAGGTGTTGTACTGCCAACAGAGGAAGACAGTGGAAACTATTACACCCACCTAGGATGCCATACTCATAATACGTTTCGTTTTAATCTTAAATCTATAGTATAATACGCACGGTCTTTTTAACAATGTCTGATCTTTCTCATCGTTTCTCCTCTTTTGATCTGAACTGCCAATCGCCTTCTTTACACTTTGCAAGGATCTTTCTGTGCTCAGGTTTAGTTGATTTACCATACACACATCGCCAAAATATTGCTCACCCTTGTACCAACCCCCATAACCTCTCCCTGCAGGTATCTCAGATATTCAAAAGTACATTTAGAATTGATGTAACATTAACAATGGGTGAGAACCATGCATTTGAATGCAGGTACTGGCAAGTTATTCAGAAATCCCACCACGGAAGGGGGAAGAGCGTTTGTAGATCCTCCATGTCCACTTAAAGGGACATTCCTGAGTTTGCTGCATTGTAAGATGTTTCCGGCTAATAAAATATTTCTACGACTAAACTTACATATTAAATATATTAACTTTTTCAGAATATCAGTGTCTGTATATTCAATGTGTTTCTGGTAGTTTTAATATTTGTAAGAAGCCCAAACTGGATTTTGTCTTCAAATAATTTCGTACGTACGAAAAAGTATATTTTAGGATATAAAATGAAATTTAACCTAGTACAAATATTAGAACGATCAGAAACACGTTTAATATACAGCTACTAATATTTTATGCAGAAAAATATATTTGATATGTAATTACAATCGTTAAAAGGTCTCTGTTAGTCGATAACATCTTAAAAATTACATTAAAGTCAGGAATGTCCCTTTAATGTATATGGAGTTATTTCTTTTTGTGGTTACATATTTTAAGGAAATATTACACAGAGCTGGAATATATTTCACTTGTCATACAGACAACATGTACAAAGCCTTGATTTAATGAAACAATATATAACACAGCCATAGAAACTAATCTCCTGTTATGGTGTATATATTGACAGTAGAAATAACTCATACAGAGATTTGTTGTAAATTGAAATAATTAAACTTTGTGCCTTTTTGATGGAGAACTATTCTATGAAATTTGTTGCTATTTGGATTTACTTTTTGTGAGTACGTAAAGAAAAAAACAACGCTGAATAGGAATTAGATGTAATAAGGTCGAACACCTGATCATGGACACAATCACTTTGCCTAACTTCCCTTCGATGCAGAGATACGCTTTTGATTAGGAAATGCGGGTTTGTGGTTAAGATTTAGTTTTAAAAAAGAAGAAAAAAGAGAGGCTATAACTGATTGAACAGGGCAATAGAAGTAGAAATATTGTGATTGTTATTATTATTTTGTTTTAGAAACCCTCCAGCCAAATCGCAACCATCAACAGGCAATAGACAGATGCTACAACTCCTTTGTAAATGACCTTGACCTAAATTCGACGGCTTTTCTAGACCACCTTGTTGAAGATGGTCTGGTGTCTGTCGTCAGCGTGGAGAGCATCCAAACTCGACCAACATGCAGGGCACGCAATGAGGCATTTATGCACATTCTCAAAACGTGCACTTTGGGGAACATTAATAATGTTATAATTCCAGGTATGTGAATAGAACAAGAATAGCTGTATGTGTAAAATCCACCGTTTAACATATGCAATATTATTTAGTCTAAGGGTGGGTGGGGGGTGGGAGGTGCAGTGATTATAAAAATGTTCCCAAGGAGACTAGCCTGAGTGTGTAGCTAATACAATATATACACAGTGGACTCTGTCTAAACCGGTTTTACTTGGGACTGATAAAATATGCCGGTTATTGTCCTGCAAACAGAGTCATCTAAATAGGTTGCGGGGGGGGGGGGGGGGGGGGGGGGGGGGGTTACCGGTGCCGACAGGGTAACATTAGTTCACATGGCTAGACTTATTAATATGATATGAGTATTATGAAACCACCTGATCACACTTTCAAATATGCATGCGTTTCGCATGGCGACCATTTTTCAAGATTGCTGCCACCACCTTTTCACACATCGAGGTGATTTTGGTATCAAAATATATTATTACTGTATTCTTGACATAGTAATATCATACTAACAATACTATATGCATATTGTCCTGGAACATGTGATTGATTCCATTAAAATTTGCCATTTAGAAAGTTAAAAAAATGTGCCATATAATTTGAAAACAACGGGTTTACTTGAAACTCGTGTTTTAGAGTAATCTGGTAGGGTTCAAACCCAGTGATCGTAATCTGCTATATTATACAAGCTAAATCAGTAATGTTTTCTGAGACTGTTCTCTCATAACGTCTGCTATATTCATCACACCTAATTACAAATTTGATATTTCCTGTAATTAATTAACCTCATTACATGTATGTATATATATATATATATATATATATATATATATATATATATATATATATATATATATTGATGGAATATATACTGATGGAAAGAAATAAAAGATTACACAGATAGCAACAAGAAATAATGACTGCATCACAAATCAATTCATATTGTCAGAAGTTGACTGGCAACATATAGGCAGCACATTCAACACTACAGACATTCAATCCCACATTACAACTTGGTATGAAATACAGACATTACTATGCTATCAGTGAATTAAATTTGGTCTACAATTCCATGTGTTCCCTTATTTCTTTCCATCAATATATATATATATATATATACCTGTCTTAAGCGGTCATACAAGGGAGTTTATAAAAGTGGCCGCTTAAGACAGGTGGCCGCTGATTACATGTTGCCACATATAGTCTTTAAAACATTTGTTGTTGTTTCTTGTTTTACTGTCTGTACTGCTAATCAACGGATGTGTGCTTCACAGTTGACTATAAATCAACTTATGACATGTCATGCAAATGTAATGTATTAAATTAACCGTTCTCAACAAGTTCGTTTTCTTTTTCTATTTAATTATTTCATCCCTGTTTCATTCGGTGTATTGTTATAGTAAGTGAATCTACAAATTTCAAGCGTAGCCTGCCCAGAGGCAATTAGATGCATAGCAGAGTCATACTTTCTTAATTGATACACAGTCGAAATTTCCGGATTGAATAGGTACTAGTATTCCTGAAGGTGTGAAGATCGATTATTCGCTGCACCTTATCTGTGTTGTTAAAATATCCCTTTTATATAATAAAAAACATTTAATGTGGCCGCTTAATACAGGTATTTTAGCGATTTGGGATCCGATTTAGGTGGCTGCTTATTACAGGTGCATTTACATTATAAATCGTTTGGGAGGGAAAAATGTGGCCGCTTAAGGCAGGTGACCGCTGATTACAGGTGGCCGCTAGGACAGGTTTGACTATATGTATATATATATTATATATATATATATATATATATATATATATATATATATCGTCAGGGGAACGTCATATCTGATGATGTCATTTTATATGGGCAAGTTGTCTTATTGTGCGTTATTCATGATGGACCGAAAATAATTCAAAATAAAGTATAAACTCTTAGTGTTATTATTAGCAAGTATGATTCAAATTTAATTATAAGTATTGTCTGTTATTTATTTTACGTTCATCTGGATATGAAAAAAAAAAATCGACAAACTTATGTCACACAGCTTGCGAATGATTTGTTTTTGTTCATTTAAGAATTGACCGCAATTATTTTTTGGTTCATGCAAGTATGAACAGCAAAAATGATGTGCACATACTCCTTTTCAAAATCCTATGTACGCCCATGATACTTTAGCAATACATAACTGAATTTATTTTGTTTAGCTATAAATACGCCTGTAGTATTGTTTGTGTAAACTTCATTGATACTTATGTTGCGTAAGAATGCGAATGTTCATTCACTATTATTTGAATCAGGTGATTTTTTGTAAATGACGTGATTTCCTCTAGCTGCTGTGCATTTTGACGGATCATTTAGTTATATTGGAAGGAATTGTACTGTTCCTGGTTAGTTTATATTTTATGAAAGTGAATGAAGGGAACGTGTCTAACATTTATGCTGTTGGTGGAACCGTTTAATTTTCACCAACAGCTGTATAACATCGCTTACAAGTAAATTACAGGCGTGAAGTTTCCTACATGATTTCTTTGGCCAACGACCGAGTCTCATGCCATGATTAGCGAAGAGGTTTTTTTGTTGTGTTTTTTTTTTAATCAATGCGTATAGATCTACACGTCTACTCTGCTATAACATTTTCCATTAATTTATCGTATACATTTTTTGTATTGCTTTTGTAGCTTTCACGTGTGTTTTCTTCAAAATATCTAAATATGATTACTAGAATAATCCGGCTTGTTGCACAAAAGTAGTGCGTGTCGGGGGGGGGGGGGGGGGGGGGGGGGGGCTTACATTTTATCGGTTCATCGAGATATGAACGAAAAAAGTAAGCACCTCTGGACCAATCAGATTGTCGTAAAGTGTATAGACGCAAAGAAAAATTAATTATACCCTGATGAACATAAACAAACAAAAAACAATCCTTAAAGGGACATTCCTGAGTTTGCTACATTGTACGATGTTTCCGACTAATAAAATAGTTCTAGTATTTAGCTTACATATTAAATATATTTCTTGTTTAGAATATCAGTGTCTGTATATTCAATGTGTTTCTGGTCGTCTTAATATTTTTAAGAAGCCCAAACTGGATTTTGTCTTCAAATAATTTCGTACACACGAAAAAAACAAAAAAAACATTTTAGGAAATAAAATAAAATTTAATCTAGTACAAATATTAGAACGATCAGAAACACGTTTAATATACAGCCACTAATATTTTATGCAGAAAAATGTATTTGACATGTAATTACAGTCGTTAAAAAGTATCTGTTAGTCGATACCATCTTAAAAATTGTAGCAAACTCAGGAATGTCCCTTTAATTGTAGTCATACATTACTATGGTGTTGTATGGAACATCCAAACTGCAGTCTCATAGACCAAATATGGCACAAATTGAATCAGTTCACACATTGTTTATCATGACATATTTTTGGTATATATCTAGCGAAAGTGGAGTATATGAGGTAAACAAATCCCTATTAAATGTACAGTTAAACATATTATATAGATAACGATAGCATGGTAGTAAAGACATAAATTAAATATTAAAAGTTTATCTTTTTCAAAATCGAGGAAGGGTGTGAAATTTTGTTTTTAATTTGATATTATTCGGACATTGAAATTAGCACACATCGAGCATTGTCCATTAGAAAAACAACAACAACAACAACAACAACAAACAAACAAACAAAAACCCAATAACAGCAAACAAACAAAAAACAATAAAAATAACAACAAACACACACCCCCCCCCCCCCCCCCCAAAAAAAAACAAACAAACCGATACACACACAATTACAACACACACACACACACACACGAAGCAGGATGGTGTGTATTTATCCTCGTCGAGGCGCAGATGAAAATATAAGATTTATGTTGTAATTACCTAATGAGCAGATTTATAGTTTGATGGACTGGTTACTCTGTTTCTATGCATTATTAACAAATGGTATACCGGCAGTACAGATAGGGTTAAGTGAGTTCATATTAAAATCAAAGTTTGATATTATTAGTTTCATTCATTGCAACACTACCATGACTGTTTATCTTTGTTCTGTAACAGCACTTCAAAAGACACACCCACATCTTGCTGAGAAGTTAAAAGCTGAGATGGAAAAGCCTCGTCAAACTGTTCCCAGCAAATGTCTCGCCTGCCAAGTAAGAGAGGAAGTTCAAGTTAAACGTCTCGCCGACTCCCTGCTGAAACACAAAATGATCAGTTTGCCATCACATTCTGATTACAAGAACCCGGCAATGACAAACACTGTCAAATGGATTGATCTACTAAAAGAAGTCAGTACGGCAGGAATTATTAAAGCCCTTGAAAAGAAATATCCAGATTTACATGCTGAGTGTCAAATCAAGAAACTGAAAACTTTAGAGTGTATTTGCGTTATGGAAGATGAAGGAAAAAAAAAGGACGTGGCGAGACTATCAGATTTGGAATCAGTGTACGTATATATATATTAAATACTTTCAGTAATAATAGTGTGTGTGTGTGTGTGTGTGTGTGTGTGTGTGTGTGTGTGCCCTATTATATGTAATTATATGTATATATGGTATGAATGGTATATATGTATAGATATATGAATATCTATTGTATACCGTATAACCGGAAATTTTCGTGGTCTTAATTTTTCGTGGTTTGGGGTTTAAAAACATTTCAAGGTTTCTTATTTTCGTCGTTTGCCAAATCTAAATTGAAAGTAATTTTATTTTCGAGTTTTAGCAAGTCTAGTTGCAAGAATACTTGTTATTGTTGATTAAAGTTTCACCCGGCTGCCAGTTGTGCGATACCACCGACATGTAATGTTAAACAATAGAACTCGCAGCTGTAGCCTAATTGGCCACTGTGATACCCGGTATGCTATTCGCAAGACAACTGATCACAGTCTTTTGTGTAAAGCAATTACGACGTATGTGTGAACAACCCACTTAAGGACGCCATGAAGTCAGAGTTCACCACATGGTATTCAAAGCATGTTTCCCTGGCTATGAAAGACGGCGAAGGTGTAAGAGACATCAAGATCGAAATGCGTACTTCGACAATAAAACCAATTCATGCAAGGTGGATTATGAATATTATGGCAGAATTAAAAACACGCCAGGAAATGTTGAAATCTGCATTCATCCACCCCGGAATCACTGATGCAGTGCGGGCGGACATTGACAAAAACAATATAAGAAATTAAAAAATATTTCATTATATTCTATAATATTTACACAATAACTTTTTTTATATTCTAACTTGTTGTCTTGACTGTATTATTTTCTTGTCGTATCCGGTGGACTGAGCATGACAGGAAATAAAATGTTCCGGTAAATTGTCAGTGTGTTATGGTTTTCACAATAAATATTTTAGATAGAATTTGTTGATGTTTTCAAATATTTTCAAAGATTTATATTTATATTTACACACCACCAATATATGGTGAATAGTCAGTATACACCTACGATGCGTGCATTATTCTGTACACGTGCTTGGTCAGACTGGATAGATGAGAACACCTGTTATGTATTCAACATCGTGAAGTGGCCATATCTCTTGAGATGGACTGGGATCCAGCGAGCATACCCGGTATTTAGTGTGGTCTAATGCAAAGAATCATAAACATTGTGCACTAAAACGTTGGTATGTTCCAGTGAACACACATAGTGATGACTATGCAGTTCCATGTACATTACAATCGCTAAGTATTGAAATAGGAGTCTTTTCGTTTTGCATCACATCAGTATCCAAACCCCAACAGCCTAGTACTGCAGAATGTACAAGGTAGCAGCAGTGATGTGGTGGATTCACCTTGTACGTGCTACCTGTGCTGTATACAGGAAAGAATTTTCAGTTCTAGGTGTCACAATTTCTTCTGCTACTAATCCACTTGCAAAGCGTGTTAAATGCCTTCTGGAAAGGAAAAACTTACGAAAAAAATTCAATGTGTTAATCAATGGCCCATTTGTGACTACATGTATCTTCCACAGATCTTGACAATTCGTAAAGACTACAGTATACTGAAGCAGACATGTGATATGCTAGACTTTTTCAATGACAACATATATGTCAAAATTAGGGAATAGGACACTCAGACAGAAAATAGGAATGCCCATGGTCACCAACTGTGCACCACTACTCGCTGATTTGCTTCTCTGTGCACATGAATTATAACTTCCGACTAATCTAGTTAAATGAAAACAAAGGAATCTGGCTAAAACTTTTAACTTTATTTTTCGCTGTATTGATGATCATAGATTATTCAATAATAGCAAGGTTATAGATTACCTTCCACTGATTTACCCACAAAAGTTAGGAATAAAATAAACATCTAAAGATAACAGATGAACTGGTCTCCAAACTAAGCTGCATGACAAAAGCGATGACTTCAATAGTAAATGTTTCCTTTATGTCGAGCAATATACATTCTACTCCTTCTCACCCATGCACATCTAATCTCATACAGTTTTTGATAGAGCCGCAATTTCGGAGCCTATCACTTTCAAGCAGATTGAATTATTGATTCTTGGCAATACTAGTTATAACAGTTAATTACTGTAAGTTGTAATAATAAAATGGTTTTGTTTGTTTTTAATATACGTTTTATTGAATTTGTATTTTTTATTATTTGAAAATATATTTCACGTTTAATAAAAAAAATATCTCTCTCTCTCTCTCTCTCTCTCTCTCTCTCTCTCTCTCTCTCTCTCTCTCCCTCTCCCTCCCCTCCCTCCCTCTCCCTCTTCCCTCTCCTCCTCTCCCTCCCCCTCCCTCCCTCTCTCTCTCTCTCTCTCTCTCCTCTCTCTCTCCGCTCTCTCACATCTCTCTCTCTCTCTCTCTCTCTCTCTCTCTCCTCTCTCTCTCTCTCTCTCTCTCTCTCTCTCTGTATGTGTGTGTGTTTTAATTTCAAGACAAGGTGGTGTAGATATAATAATATACAAAATAGTTTACTTAATACAATTTGCATAAGTGGAAGGGTATGAATTAACATTCATCCATATTCCGTAAGTGAATAAACATATAATCATATATTACACGATACCAATCTGTGCTCAGATTGTGCACGTAAACCATGCACTGCAATTCATATCAGTAAATTGTAGGGAATTGATGCAGCATTTATAATGATTGTGATGATGATGATTATTATTTTGTTTTATTATTATTATTATTATTCTTATTATTATTATAGATCATCTGGATATGACAACAGCACTGGACATAATAGCGATTTAACAGACGTGTGTTCAGCACCAAAAGGTCAGCTCTTAAGAAATATATAAAACATTTGTAGAGTATCCGAACAACAATGAGGCCAAGTAATAAGTTGGGTTTTAGGGGGTATCTAGTTTAAAGATGTTCTGTTCTGTTCTGATATTTAAAAAGTGACTGAAAAATGTCCAGTTTTGAGGGAATTTCACTTAAAAGAGAGTCCGGTTTCTAGGGGTTTCACTGTATGATATGTTTTAGATTACATACTTTCAGAATTTGTTAACATTGAGAATTAGATGCAAATTAATCAGCTCACAGAATGATGTTTATTGAAATGGCTGTATGATATACATGGCTGTATAATTGTCCACCAGCGATGCTCCAGAATTGATGGATACATTCATAGTCATCAAGTGCATTTCAGTAGCAATTCTACATTGAAAATGGTCTGATAAAGGAAACGTTATGCATTAATTTATGTTGTTTGGATAAGAACAATTATGTGATATGAATATTGATGTTATTTCATTCACAAAGACCCTGCATCATTTGAATATTGAGTAATGACTGACTGGAACTATGGTTAAGTATAAAGTTACAAAAACAACAACCCTCGTTATATTGAGCTTGTTCAAACTTATATGATAAAGATATTTGTTTTGGTATCATCAATATCATATATTAGGAATACAAATAATGTATTATTCTCACCAGAGGCTTGCATAATATAATTTTTACTCCTGGTACAGTCAAATTTCGATAACTCAAAATTGAAGTGGACGAGGCACTAGATAGACATTCATGGAATCAACCACTATTTTACCAAATGCCAATTCGACCACCAGTGGCGCAGAATTAGCCGGAATACTCTGACTATAAGAGGACTAGACGGACATTTGGACAGTTATACGCCTTCTGTCGATCATTTTTGAGCTCCCTGAGAACAATTTTTCACATATTAATCACTAATACACACAATACAGGAAGAAACACGACAGCACCCCCTTCAGTCTGATTAAAAGTAGCTCTACTTGTCTACCAGTAAATCTAACAGCATTGCGTGGACTTTTATGTCCAGGTGACATTTCGTCGGTAAATAATAATTTAAATATAGACCAATCACACTTCGCCTTTTATAACGTTATTTGGGAGCATACAAATTCAAAAAATATTGGGCGAAACTATGTATGTAGCCTTCGTACCACGAACCATACCAATACTTATGGGCTGGGTTAGGCGACTGCTAAACTGCAATATATATAACTCCAGGTGTTTAATTTATTTTTTAAAGAACTAAATCAATCTTCAATTTTACATTATAAATTATTTATTTTATGAAATAAAATTGTTTCAACGCATTGTTTCAATGCGAGATTGGTCTGGTGAGATACAAGTTTTTGGAGGGTTTTTTTTGTTTTGTTTAACGACACCACTAGAATACATTGATTACTTAATCATCGGCTATTAGATGTCAAACATGTGGTAATTCTGACACTTAGTCATCAGAGGAAACCCGCTACATGTTTTCCAATGCAGCAAGGGATCTTTTATATATGCACTTTCCCACAGACAGGAAATCACATACCATGGCCTTTAACCAGTTTTGGTGCACTGATTAGGTGAGAATTGAAAATTAATGTGTATATGCATTTATATAATAAATAAAATATATGTACCGACAACATTATACTACTTCATTAAAAAAAACCAATTCTTATATTAAATTAACACTAAATTTTCTAAGTACTACTATTTCTAAAATGTTCATCAATATTTAGTGTCATACTATTTTGAATATATAATGAGTTTCTTTCACGAAGATATTAATGGTATGAAGTTTCACAAAAAATGCCAATGTTTCAAAAAGATAGTAATAACCAACTATAATCAAAGTTTTGTTTCCTAAAAACACTTTGACCAGCAGAAGATCCGTACAAGACACAACGTTCAATTGATTCAGAATTGCGCAGTAAACCTCTAGTGAAAGTGTTGTCTGCTAAAAGTATAAACAGTAAGTGATCAATTATGGACTATTAGAAATTGACTGTTTTCTAAATTGTATATATATGGTGTCTGTAAAGTATAGAAAGTATTAACTTGTGGTGACATCTTTTTCTGTAAATTTAATTTGAGTATGTAATTTCTATAGTAAAGCATGTTCTTAAAATTTACTAAATGTGGCGGTAATATAGTCAATTAATTTTTGAAAACAAATTGCCAGTGATATATTTTACATTTTCTAAATATGTCTGAAAAATATTGCAAATATTTACTTAATCCTGACAAGTATTTGTTAAATGATAGCAATATTTATTGACCTTTTCCGACATTTATAACACATCTAGAATGTTTATTACATATATCAAACATTTATTAAATGTATCAGTTTAAGAGGATTTAACAAAATAAATCTTATTGTCAATTATATAGATATATTGTAACACTGTCATAAAAAATGACAACAAATCTTTATCTTTTTTATTCAAAATTAATGTGTATATGCATTTATATAATAAATAAAATATGTACCGACATCATACTACTTCATTAAAAAAAACAATTCTTATATTAAATTAACACTAAATTTTCTAAGTACTACTATTTCTAAAATGTTCATCAATATTTATTGTGTCATACTATTTTGAATATATAATGAGTTTCTTTCACGAAGATATTAATGGTATGAAGTTTCACAAAAACGCCAATGTTTGAAAAAGATAGTAATAACCAACTAAAATCAAAGTTTTGTTTCCTAAAAACACTTTGACCAGCAGAAGATCCGTACAAGACACAACGTTCAATTGATTCAGAATTGCGCAGTAAACCTCTAGTGAAAGTGTTGTCTGCTAAAAGTATAAACAGTAAGTGATCAATTATGGACTATTAGAAATTGACTGTTTTCTAAATTGTATATATATGGTGTCTGTAAAGTATAGAAAGTATTAACTTGTGGTGACATCTTTTTCTGTAAATTTAATTTGAGTATGTAATTTCTATAGTAAAGCATGTTTTTAAAATTTACTAAATGTGGCGGTAATATAGTCAATTAATTTTTGAAAACAAATTGCCAGTGATATATTGTACATTTTCTAAATATGTCTGAAAAATATTGCAAATATTTACTTAATCCTGACAAGTATTTGTTAAATGATAGCAATATTTATTGACCTTTTCCGACATTTATAACACATCTAGAATGTTTATTACATATATCAAACATTTATTAAATGTATCAGTTTAAGACGATTTAACAAAATAAATCTTATTGTCAATTATATAGATATATTGTAACACTGTCATAAAAAACGACAACAAATCTTTATCTTTTTTATTGAAAATTAATGTGTATATGCATTTATATAATAAATAAAATATGTACCGACATTATACTACTTCATTAAAAAAAACCAGTTCTTATATTAAATTAACACTAAATGTTCTAACTACTACTATTTCTAAAATGTTCATCAATATTTATTATGTCATACTATTTTGAATATATAATGAGTTTCTTTCACGAAGATATTAATGGTATGAAGTTTGACAAAAAATGCCAATGTTTGAAAAAGATAGTAATAACCAACTAAAATCAAAGTTTTGTTTGCTAAAAACACTTTGACCAGCAGAAGATCCAGACAAGACACAACGTTCAGTTGATTCTGAATTGCGCAGTAAACCTCTAGTGGAAGTGTCGTCTGCTGAAAGTATAAACAGTAAGTGATCAATTATGGACTATTAGAAATTGACTGTTTTCTAAATGTATATATGGTGTCTGTAAAGTATAGAAAGTATTATCTTGTGGTGACATGTTTTTCTGTAAATTTAATTTGAGTATGTAATTTCTATAGTAAAGCATGTTTTTAAAATTTACTAAATGTGGCGGTAATATAGTCAATTAATTTTTGAAAACAAATTGCCAGTGATATATTGTACATTTTCTAAATATGTCTGAAAAATATTGCAAATATTTACTTAATCCTGACAAGTATTTGTTAAATGACAGCAATATTTATTGACCTTTTCCGACATGTATAACATATCTGGACTGTTTATTACATATTTCAAACATTTATTAAATATTCACTGTGTTAAATGTATCAGTTTAAGAGGATTTAACAAAATAAATCTTATTGTCAATTATATAGATATATTGTAACACTGTCATAAAAAATGACAACAAATCATTATCTTTTTTATTCAAAATTAATGTGTATATGCATTTATATAATAAATAAGATATGTACCGATATCATACTACTTCATTAAAAAAAACAATTCTTATATTAAATTAACACTAAATTTTCTAAGTACTACTATTTCTAAAATGTTCATCAATATTTATTGTGTCATACTATTTTGAATATATAATGAGTTTCTTTCACGAAGATATTAATGGTATGAAGTTTGACAAAAAATGTCAATGTTTGAAAAAGATAGTAATAACCAACTAAAATCACAGTTTTCTTTCCTAAAAACACTTTGACCAGCAGAAGATCCATACAAGACACAACGTTCAATTGATTCTGAATTGCGCAGTAAACCTCTAGTGAAAGTGTTGTCTGCTGAAAGTATAAACAGTAAGTGATCAATTATGGACTATTAGAAATTGACTGTTTTCTAAATTTTATATATGGTGTCTGTAAAGTATAGAAAGTATTAACTTGTTGTGACATCTTTTTCTGTAAATTTAATTTGAGTATGTAATTTCTATAGTAAAGCATGTTCTTAAAATTTACTAAATGTGGCGGTAATATAGTCAATTAATTTTTGAAAACAAATTGCCAGTGATATAGTTTACATTTTCTAAATATTTGTGAAATCTCTGGAAATACGTATTTAATGCTGACAAGTATTTGTTAAATGACAGGAATATTTATTGACCTTTTCCGACATTTATTACATATTTGGAATGTTTATTACATATTTCAAACATGTATTAAATGTTCATGTGTTAAATGTATTAAGAGGATTTAACAAAATAAATCTTATTGTCAATTATATAGATATATTGTAACACTGTCATAAAAAACGACAACAAATCTTTATCTTTTTTATTGAAAATTAATGTGTATATGCATTTATATAATAAATAAAATATGTACCGACATTATACTACTTCATTAAAAAAAACAATTCTTATATTAAATTAACACTAAATGTTCTAACTACTACTATTTCTAAAATGTTCATCAATATTTATTATGTCATACTATTTTGAATATATGATGAGTTTCTTTCACGAAGATATTAATGGTATGAAATTTGACAAAAAATGCCAATGTTTCAAAGAGATTGTAATAACCAACTAAAATCAATGTTTTGTTTCCCAAAAACACTTCTACCAACAGAAGATCCATACAAGACACAACGTTCAATTGATTCTGAATTGTGCAGTAAACCTATAGTGAAAGTGTTGCCTGCTGAATGTATAGACAGTAAGTGATCAATTATGGACTATTAGAAATTGACTGTTTTCTAAATGTATATATGGTGTTTGTAAAGTATAGAAAGTATTATCTTGTTGTGACATGTTTTTCTGTAAATTTAATTTGAGTATGTAATTTCTATAGTAAAGCATGTTCTTAAAATTTGCCAAATGTGGCGCTAATATAGTCAATTAATTTCTGAACACAAATTGCCAGTGATGTATTTTACATTTTCTAAATATTTCTGAAAAAAATTGGAAATATTTATTTAATGCTGACAAGTATTTGTTAAATGACAGCAATATTTATTGACCTTTTCCGACATTTATAACATATCTGGAATGTTTATTACATATTTCAAACATTTATTAAATGTTCACTGTGTTAAATGTATCAGTTTAAGAGGATTTAACAAAATAAATCTTATTGTCAATTATATAGATATATTGTAACACTGTCATAAAAAATGACAACAAATCTTTATCTTTTTTATTCAAAATTAATGTGTATATGCATTTATATAATAAATAAAATATGTACCGACATTATACTACTTCATTAAAAAAAACAATTCTTATATTAAATTAACACTAAATGTTCTAACTACTACTATTTCTAAAATGTTCATCAATATTTATTGTGTCATACTATTTTGAATATATAATGAGTTTCTTTCACGAAGATATTAATGGTATGAAGTTTGACAAAAAATGTCAATGTTTGAAAAAGATAGTAATAACCAACTAAAATCACAGTTTTCTTTCCTAAAAACACTTTGACCAGCAGAAGATGCAGACAAGACACAACATTCAGTTGATTCTGAATTGCGCAGTAAACCTCGAGTGAAAGTGTCGTCTGCTGAAAGAAAAAACAGTAAGTGATCAATTATGGACTATTAGAAAATCACTGTTTTCTAAATGTTTATATGTGGTGTCTGTAAAGTATAGAAAGTATTAATTTGCTGTGACATCTTTTTCTGTAAATTTAATTTGAGTATGTAATTTCTATAGTTAAGCATGTTCTTAAAATGTACTAAATGTGGCGGTAATATAGTTAATTAATTTTTGGAAACAAATTGCCAGTGATATAGTTTACATTTTCTAAATATTTGTGAAATCTTTGGAAATACGTATTTAATGCTGACAAGTATTTGTTAAATGACACCAATATTTATTGACCTTTTCCGACATTTATTACATATTTGGAATGTTTATTACATATTTCAAAAATTTAATAAATGTTCACTGTGTTAAATGTATGAGTTTAAGAGGATTAAACAAAATAAATCTTATTGTCAATTATATAGATATACTGTAACACTCGTAAAAAATTACAACAAATGTTTATCTTTTCTATTCAAAATTAATGTGTATATGCATTTATATAATAAATAAAATATGTACCGACATTATACTACTTCATTAAAAAAAATTCTTATATTAAGTTAACACTAAATGTTCTAACTACTAGTATTTCTAAAATGTTCATCAATATTTATTGTGTCATACTATTTTGAATATATAATGAGTTTATTTCACGAAGATATTAATGGTATCAAGATTGACAAAAAATGCCAATGTTTGAAAAAGATAGTAATAACCAACTAAAATCAAAGTTTTGTTTCCTAAAAACACTTTGACCAGCAGAAGATGCAGACAAGACACAACATTCAGTTGATTCTGAATTGCGCAGTAAACCTCTAGTGAAAGTGTCGGATGCTGAAAGAAAAAACAGTAAGTGATCAATTATGGACTATTAGAAAATCACTGTTTTCTAAATTTTATATATGGTGTCTGTAAAGTATAGAAAGTATTAATTTGCTGTGACATCTTTTTCTGTAAATTTAATTTGAGTATGTAATTTCTATAGTAAAGCATGTTCTTAAAATTTGCTAAATATGGCGCTAATATAGTCAATTAATTTTTGAACACAAATTGCCAGTGATATATTTTACATTTTCTAAATATTTCGGGAAAAAAATTGGAAATATTTATTTAATGCTGACAAGTATTTGTTAAATGACAGCAATATTTATTGACCTTTTCCGACATTTATAATATATCTGGAATGTTTATTACATATTTCAAACATGTATTAAATGTTCACTGTGTTAAATGTATCAGTTTAAGAGGATTTAACAAAATAAATCTTATTGTCAATTATATAGATATATTGTAACACTGTCATAAAAAATGACAACAAATCTTTATCTTTTTTATTCAAAATTAATGTGTATATGCATTTATATAATAAATAAAATATGTACCGACATTATACTACTTCATTAAAAAAAACAATTCTTATATTAAATTAACACTAAATGTTCTAAGTACTACTATTTCTAAAATGTTCATCAATATTTATTGTGTCATACTATTTTGAATATATAATGAGTTTCTTTCACGAAGATATTAATGGTATGAAGTTTGAGAAAAAATGCCAATGTTTGAAAAAGATAGTAATAACCAACTAAAATCAAAGTTTTGTTTCCTAAAAACACTTTGACCAGCAGAAGATCCATACAAGACACAACGTTCAATTGATTCTGAATTGCGCAGTAAACCTCTAGTGAAAGTGTTGTCTGCTGAAAGTATAAACAGTAAGTGATCAATTATGGACTATTAGAAATTGACTGTTTTCTAAATTGTATATATATGGTGTCTGTAAAGTATAGAAAGTATTAACTTGTGGTGACATCTTTTTCTGTAAATTTAATTTGAGTATGTAATTTCTATAGTAAAGCATGTTTTTAAAATTTACTAAATGTGGCGGTAATATAGTCAATTAATTTTTGAAAACAAATTGCCAGTGATATATTGTACATTTTCTAAATATGTCTGAAAAATATTGCAAATATTTACTTAATGCTGACAAGTATTTGTTAAATGACAGCAATATTTATTGACCTTTTCCGACATTTTTAACATATCTGGAATGTTTATTACATATTTCAAACATTTATTAAATATTCACTGTGTTAAATGTATCAGTTTAAGAGGATTTAACAAAATAAATCTTATTGTCAATTATATAGATATATTGTAACACTGTCATAAAAAACGACAACAAATCTTTATCTTTTTTATTGAAAATTAATGTGTATATGCATTTATATAATAAATAAAATATGTACCAACATTATACTACTTCATTAAAAAAAACCAGTTCTTATATTAAATTAACACTAAATGTTCTAACTACTACTATTTCTAAAATGTTTATCAATATTTATTATGTCATACTATTTTGAATATATGATGAGTTTCTTTCACGAAGATATTGATGGTATGAAATTTGACAAAAAATGCCAATGTTTCAAAGAGATTGTAATAACCAACTAAAATCAAAGTTTTGTTTCCCAAAAACACTTTGACCAGCAGAAGATCCATACAAGACACAACGTTCAATTGATTCTGAATTGTGCAGTAAACCTATAGTGAAAGTGTTGCCTGCTGAATGTATAGACAGTAAGTGATCAATTATGGACTATTAGAAATTGACTGTTTTCTAAATGTATATATGGTGTCTGTAAAGTATAGAAAGTATTATCTTGTTGTGACATGTTTTTCTGTAAATTTAATTTGAATATGTAATTTCTATAGTAAAGCATGTTCTTAAAATTTACTAAATGTGGCGGTAATATAGTCAATTAATTTTTGAAAACAAATTGCCAGTGATATATTTTACATTTTCTAAATATTTCTTTAATGCTGACAAGTATTTGTTAAATGACAGCAATATTTATTGACCTTTTCCGACATTTATAATATATCTGGAATGTTTATTACATATTTCAAACATTTATTAAATGTTCACTGTGTTAAATGTATCAGTTTAAGAGGATTTAACAAAATAAATCTTATTGTCAATTATATAGATATATTGTAACACTGTCATAAGAAATGACAACAAAATTAATGTGTATATCTTTTATGATAAATTATAACATTAATGTGTATAGAAAATAACTAACGCTACAAGGAATTTATATTGCTGATAAATGCTTACACTCCACCAAAATGTGTCGCATCGTCAGAAAACCCTGACTGCTCACACTGAGGTGGAGGATCTTTCTTCAAGATAAATGAATGGGTCAAGTAAGTATGACCGATACGGGCACTACACAAGAATACCTCATCCTTCATGCACTGTCTATAGCAGGACTGCCACTCTCCCAAGACTGGCTTGATGGCATGAAGCTTGGTCGCAACCGCATCTGTACGATCTTTCTTCCGATGCGCAAGATCAAACACAACTTTAAGTGGTGTAATACACCAAGGTGGTAAAACAAAATATGAAGGAGTTTCCAAAGTGTCGGTTAAATCAATGTTGGAAAGCGACAAAAACCACTGAATGCGAAGACCAAATGTACGAATAGCATTTGACCTTGCATCAAACAACTTCATATATTTGTTATCAAACACCGAATCATGTGTTGGATGTTTTGGTAATGATTTAATCTTGCTGGCATACTACAGAGAAAGCTGTGCACGTCTATCACCATCATAATTAAGGGTCACCATCTTCATATTCAGTCTAGCACCCAAACAAGGTTCGTGTGTATCAACGTACAAGCTCTCTACAGGAGATGTTCTAAATGCACCAAGACAAATGAATGAATGAATGAATGTTTAACGACACCCCAGCACGAAAAATACATCGGCTATTGGGTGTCAAACTATGGAAATAAATAAAGTGATGATCAACATCAATATAAAAATTCAAGACTTAAACAAAAACAGTGTAAAGAACTGTGCAAAAACACAAATATCACAGAATTTTACGGATACTGAATTTTACTCAAAACTTCAATTTTCTGCTGTAGTGGCCATTCTCAAAGAGAATGTTACACCCGTGCACCACGGTGAGGTTACAGCACACGCAGGGGCACCAAGACAAAGCCTATGTCCCTGGTTGTGTATAGGATCTAGCATCTGCAAGTAAGACTTGCGTGCCGACCCATACACTTCATCCATAATCTAGTTTTGTCCTCACAAGATATCTATACAGACCGTTCGGTCTGCTCCCCATTCCGTATTACCAATAACCTTTAAAATATTGAAAGCTTTTAAGCCCTTCTTTTTAACATATTTGAGATGGGGCACAAAATATAGCTTCCTGTCAAATATGACCCCCAGAAATTTAGTCTCCTCAACTGGAATTGGATTTTTGTCCAAAAACAACTGTGGATCTAAATGGAGACCTCTTTTCTGGCAGATGTGCATACAAACCGTTTTTGCCTTTGAGAATCAAAAGCCATTATCAGTTGCCCATTGATGAAGTTTATTCAAACAAAGCAGCAACTTCATTGATACTCATATTGGACGATCTATAGGAAATCTGAAAATCATCGACATATAACGAGCAATCCACACCAGGTGTTAAACACTGGGTGATGCTGTTAATTTTCACAGAAAATAAAGTTACAGACAGGATACTACCTTGAGGCACACCCATCTCCTGTGGGTGAATGTCGGACAAAGTTAACCCCACCCGGATTTTAAAATATTTATCTTTTTAAAATTGAGAAATAAAAACAGGAAGTCGACCTCTTAGGCCCATGCCATGGAGGTCGTTTAAAATCCCATACTTCCACGTGGTATTATAAGCTTTCTCCAAATAAAAAAACACTGAAACCAAGTGCTGATTATGGATGAAAGCTTCCCTACAAAACGTTTGAAATCTAACAAGATGATCAACGGTGCTACGTCTAGATCTGAACCCACATTGCACGTTAGTAAGCAATTTGTGGAATTCTAGATACCAGAGAAATCTACGATTGATCATTCATTCCATGGTTTTACAAATGCAACTTGCAAAGTGATAGGGCGATAACTAGTAGGATTGGGGGATCCTTACCAGGCTTGGGAATAGGAATGATAATTGCTTTCCCCCAAGTAGAAGGAAGGTCTCCAGAAATTCAGATGTTATTATAAATATTCAAAAGAACCATCAAAGATGATTCAGGTAAATGCTTTAATAACTGATAATGAATTTCATCTGGTCCTACTGAAGTATCATGGGCTCTACGAAGAGCATCCTGCAATTCCTCCACAGAGAAATGCCTGTTGTATACTTCAGCATTTTCAGCTTTAGTTCTGACAGATCTGTACTGAAAGCAGAAGATGAATTATGAGAAAAGTTGTCTGCCAATGCATTGGCAATGTCACGATGAGACGTGACATCCATATCATTGACAGACAAATGATGAACTGTATTACTGGATTCTTTACCTTTGATTGTACGGATCCTATTCCAGACAGATTTTACTGATGTTTGTGAATTCAACTTTGAGACAAAAGTTCTCCAAGATGATTTCTTACTCTGTTTAATCTCTCTTCGAACCCTAGCCCTAGCAATACGAAATGCATCCAGGTTATCCCCAGTAGGTTCACGTTTGAACATCTCAAGTAACCTGTTTCGCTCTTTGAATGCATCCTTCCACGTATCATTAAACCATGGTTTATTGAAATGCTTTGGCACTCCCGAAGTCTTAGGAATAGTTTCATCTGCAATGTCCTTCAAGATGGAAGTGAACAAAGACATGGGATCATCAGCATCAGTAATGGCAAATTGTTGCAGATGAGTGCTGCATAGATGCTGAAACTGACCCCAGTTTGCCTTCGCCAACTTCCACCTTCAAGTGATGGAGGTCCATCATTCTCTAAAATAATGGGAAAGTGGTCACTACCACAAAGGTCTGAACCAACTTTCCAGGAGAAATCAAGAAAAAGGTGAAGGACTACGAAGGGTTAAATCTATGGAAGTGAAAGAACCACTTGCAGAATGAAAATATGTATGACTTTTATCATTAAATAAAACCAAGTCATTTTTGAAAATTAAGTCTTCTAATTGTTTTCCTCTAATGTTAACATCCTCGCATCCCCACAAAGTGTGGTGACCATTAAAATCTCCCATAATGATAAAGGGATTAGGGAGTTGGTCAAGAAGATCTTGAAGGTCCCTAGGATTAAAATTTAAATTATTACGAGGTGACAAGTAAACCGAACATAGAGTAGTAGTTTTGTGAGCCGTGACTTTTACAGCCACAGCTTGTAAATTGGTATTTAATGTTACTATACTCTGAGGTATGTTTTCATTAACAAGAATAGAAACACCCCCAGATGCTCTATTTTCTGTTTCTTGAAACTTATGATAAAGGATAAATCCTCTAATGGTAATATGATCAGTGTCCTTCAAGAACGTTTCTTGAAGACACACTGCAAGAGGATTATGTTTTTGAATTAAAAGACTTAATTCATCAAAATTGGGCCTAAGCCCACGGCAATTCCACTGTATGACTAAATTAGCCATTAGGTGGAATTACTGGAGTTATCTTTGTCTTGCGAGATATTTGTGGTTGTGAACAATCGTCTGGCACTATGTCCATTTGATCATACACATCAGCTAAAGCTTCAAAAGGATTGTTGGTCGTAACCAACTGTTTTTCATATTTCTTCAGTCATTCCGAATCCTTATTGTGTTTTGGGGGTCTTTTCGTGGCGGAGGCTTACTGGGACCTGGCTCCCCAGAAGATGAGCCTCTTGGTGGATTTGCAGAATCCAAAGACACCTGTGCAGATTTTGAAACTTTGTTATTAGCATCTTTTGCAGCTTGCTTTTGTTCCCTTTCAAGATCAGAAATCTTCTTAAATTAATCCTCATTGATTGGCCAAGTCAAGTCAGTCTGAATAGTATACTAATTGTAGAAACCTTCACAGCTGCAGCATAGGATTTACCTGTTGCCACATGTGTGGAAGTATCTACAATATTTCAAGTATCAGTGAATTACAGTTGCTTTTCTACTTTCACCTGCTGTATCTGCTTTTCCACTTTCCACCTTGGGCACTCTCGCGAGTACGTAAAGTGTTTCCTCTTACAATTGGTACATATCACATCATTTTGACATTCCTTTGCTGTTATGGTCAAATTGACCACAATGAGCACATGTCAATCTGTTGCGATATGTATTCTGTCCGTGTCCAAACTTTTGACATTTAAAACACCGTAAAGGGTTAGGAATGTATGGCACAGCAGGTATACTCAAATACCCTGCCTTAATAGAGTCTGGAAGGTTAGGTGTGTTAAATACTAGAATCAAAGTATTCGTCAGAACAAGTTCATTATTCCGGTGAACACTTATCCGCTTAACTGACACTACACCTTGTGATGAGAGATTTTCGCAAATCTCATCCTCACTAACTCCTTCCAAGTCTCTAGACCGAACTACTCCTTTAGATGAATTAAGAGTAGCACGAGGAATCGCATTGATGGCAATGTTGCAAAGCATTTTTGATTTGAGCAGATTTCTGGAATGACTCTGTTGAACATTCAACCAACAATGAGCCATTCCTCAATTTCTTAACAATTTTGGGCTCTCCAGCCAAGCATTGGAGCCCTTTTTGTATGGCAAAAGGCGACAGTTTCATCAAGGCCCCATCATCGGAAGACCCGATGACAAGAAACCTTGGCCAGGATTTCAAAGAAATCACCTTAGATTTCTTAACATGCAATGTCATGGACTCTTCATCTGACGACGAAGAGTCTGAAACTTCAGTGTGGACCCTTTTCAGGGTCCCATCAAAAGTTAGTGTTGTGGTTTGAGCCATAATTTAGTTCATGTAATTCATCACCCATGCTCCCCACCCACCACCGAGTCCAACAAGGGGACATGAAGCTGCGGATAACCACCAGACAATCATGCCAGGGATACATGGTTGATATACTCAGGCAATAAGAAAGAATAAATCACCTGATTGACTCTAGCCACCGCCCCAAGAGCAACAAATACAAATGGTCAGTCAAGCAATGCTTGTTCTTGGCTAATGCAACAAAACAAAGGGTTGTATGCTCTAGAGCTTGATGTGACCAGCCGATTGATCAGGTCGGGCCTTCCTGACGATCCGTCTATATGAACTCCTGACCAAAGTAATGTATTGTCAGAAGTCATACCCGCAGACATGCCCCAACTCAATCACCAGGATCCCATCATCCATCTTCACGGGTCGCACCTCACGGCCAACAAGGCGCCCCAAAAGGTGTGGTGTGCTGTATTGGCCATTCTCAAAAAGAACGTTACACCCCTGCAGCACGGCGAGGTTACAGCATGCGCAGTGGGAAATTCCTCTGCAGTCTACAACAAAGCCATCAGCCATTACGTCATATAGTATTACGCGCATTACATGACGTAATGTAAGTGACGTCATAGCATAACGGAGTTCTTTTACAGCTAAATATTTACAGTACAAAATAATACAACTGTAGTTGCATTTGAAAATAATTATTTTTGTATATTACTAAAGCCGCTGTTTATGAAAATATACCATTTCATGTTTACGAAACAAATGAGTTCATTTGTTTTTGTAAATCTTTGTAGATCGTATAACGTATGTGTAATCTGACTCATGAATGGAAACATTATATGAATGAAAGTGAAGTTCCGGCCATGGCACGCAACCAACCAAACGTCATGATTTTTAAGCCAGCCAATCAGTGGCTGTAGAAGCAATCTGCACATTGTGCAGGGATCGAAACGATATTACACCGTATATTTGAGCCCATACGGGTAATAATTGGAAATATTTATTTAATCCTGACAAGTATTTGTTAAATGACAGCAATATTTATTGACTTTTTCCGACATTTATTACATATCTGGAATGTTTATTACATATTTCAAGCATTTATTAAATGTTCACTGTGTTAAATGTATCAGTTTAAGAGGATTTAACAAAATAAATCTTATTGTCAATTATATAGATATATTGTAACACTGTCTGTGACAAGTGATTAGATAACTAAAACAAACAACACATAAAACCAAAGTAAGTTTGCTACATTTATTTACATGAGGAAATAACAATCATATACACTCACACATTTCAATCATTACTCAAACCATAGGCCTATTCATCATACATCAATGCACACTAACACAACCCCTCACACCCAAACCTTTCTCTCCATCACACATTTAACTAATTTCACCAGTCACCATCTTAGTACAGATGATCACCACACTAATCAATATTAACTACACACAAATACTACTCAATGTCTTAAGTATATGTCACATCACACATATAACACCACGTAATATTTAAAATATTACGTATTCAAAATAAAATGTCAGTGTCTACTTATGACTTCATATATCTTCATTTTATAATACCCAAAGTCACTTATTTATATTAACTAATTAAGCAGTATTGCATGTACCACTTTCTTCCATTAACTGCTAATGTTTCAACACATACATGAGCACGTTGTTAACTAATACAGTCATGAACTAATTGCACAACTCATCCTTTTCTTCACCTTCCGAATTCACCACACCTCCATTATTATACTTGCACAGTATAATAATAATATTACAAAACAACAATCCGTTGTTTTCTGTGTAACTCGAACATGGCTAATAAATAGCCCACACATGGAACTTCATTTCTACATTACCACCGCACTGTACTCTCTCGTGTACCACTCCTCCATGAATTCACCAAACCTCCACAAGCTCAACTCTCAGCCACATCTTCATACAGGCAAGCCATCTCTACATCTCTCGGTAAATCTTCATACAGGCAAGCCACCTCTACATCTCTCAGTAGACACTACTGCTGCACCAGCTATGACATTTACCTCTTACAGTGGGTTAAGCAATAACCCGAACTATAAACACCAAAGTCTTTCACAAACTTCTGTTCAACTTGCACAAATCTTGTTCACTGTTCAAAAATAAATCACATTGCTCCAAACAATAACTAAGTCACCTCTTTTATTCACACATTCAGCTTTTCAGTTACCAACCACTCACTCCTGCTGCAAGCTATAACAATACAAATTCCTACCTTGCCTAATTAATCTCATACCAAGAAACTTTAAGTTTCATGATCCAAGCTATGACTAATTTATTCCATTTCTCTCAACTGTACAACCTGTATTACCGTATAATTGATAATAAGTATTTATACCATAAACTTCATATGTACAACTAAAAATACCACATGTGTTCCAATTAACATAGTAAAGTAAATCTACAAATAATCACTTTAAAATCACATTCTACTCTGATTACCCTTGACTTGTGACACTGTCATAAAAAAATGACAACAAATGTTTTTCCTTTTTCATTCAAATTGTATATGCATTTATATAATAAATAAAACATGTACCGACATTATACTACTTCATTAAATGTTTTTTCTTATATAAAATTAACATTAAATGTTCTAACTACTAATATTTCTAAAATGTTCATCAATATTTATTCTGTCATACTATTTTGAATATATAACGAGTTTCTTTCACGAAGATATTAATGGTATGAAGTTTGACAAAAAATGCCAATGTTTGAAAAAGATAGTAACTACGAACTATAATCAAAGTGTTGTTTCTTAAAAAACACTTTGACCAGCAGAAGATCCAGACAAGACAAAATGTTCAGTTGATTCTGAATTGCGTAGTAAACCTCTAGTGAAAGTGTCGTCTTCTGAAACAAAAAAACATTAAGTGATCAATTAAGGACTATAAGAAAATTACTGGGTTTTTTAATTTTACATATGGTGTCTGTAAAGTATAGAAAGTATTAAGCTGTTGTCACATCTTTTTCTGTAAATTTAATTTGTTTATTTAATTTCTATAGTAAAAGAAATATTCTTAAAATATACTAAATTTGGTGGTATTGTAGTCAATTAACTTTTTAAAGCAAATTCCCAGTGATACATTTTATATTTTCTAATTTTTTCCGAAATGTTTGGAAATATTTCTTTAATCCTGACACGTATTTGTTAAATGACGGAACTATTTCTTAACCCTTTGCAACATTTAATACATATTTAGTATGTTTATGACATCTTTAAAACGTTTATTAAATGTTTACTGTTTCCATTAAATGTATCAGTTAAAGACGATTTAACTGAATCTTGTTGTCAGTTATATAGTAAGATAGTAACACAATCATAAAAAAATGACAACACATGTTTCCTTTTGTTTAGAACCACTTTCACAGCACAGAAGTGTACCGGTGATCTTGCCTTCTAAAAATGATGACAGTAAGTGACTAATTACAACTATTACCAAAATCAATCTGAGGTGTTTTGGCTACCAAAATCCACCTCGAGCTACCAGCTTCCCAAAGCTGAATACATTTTTGCAGTTGTTAACTAGTTCTACAATTACAGGAAACACTGTATATGTCAGTGTCAAAATCCTGATTTTCGTGTGTGAGCTTTCATATCAGGGACAACAGTGTTAATTGCCCTCAGGCTCTGATCTACAAGTGGAACGTGACTGACAGTATATTTTACAAATAATGTGTCTCTGGACAAGCTATCTCTGCCATAGAAACGAGTATAATTTGTATACTTTTTTGACTAGCTTTTTCCCTGTATGTATATAAAAGATTCCTTGCTTCTAATGGAACATGTTGCAAGTTTTCTCTAAGAGTTGGTGTTAAAATTTAATGAACGTTTCACATCCCATAGCAGAAATGAACAGGCTGTCTCTGGCATAGAAACGAGTATAATTTGTATACTTCTCTGACTGGCTTTTTCCCTGTCCCAACCAGTGTCCTACGACTTGTACATCAAATACTGTGATATGTGTTTCCTTGCTTTTAATGGAACATGTTGCAGGTTTCCTCTAAAAGTTGGTGTTAACATTTAATGAACGTTTCACATCCCATAGCAGATGATTAATAAAGAAATGTGCTGTAGTAGTGTTATTAAAAAAACTTTAGTTTTATAATTTGTTTACTGTTTTATCATTACAAAGAACTAGTTGCATTGGTGTCTTTTTCTTCAAAATTAATTTGTATATGCATTTATATAATATATAAACCATGTACCTAACATTTTACAACTTCACTAGATGTCACGGTTCGGCAGTATTTAATGTATGGATGGATAATATGCAGTATACAAAGAATTTATTGGGTAGGAAGAAACGTGAAAGATGACATGGAAACAATAACATGAAAATATTATTGATAGAAAACATATTTTATTGTACAAAGAACAAACGATCGGGCACACGTTTGACAACTTACCAGACTCTCTTCTATATACATACAATATGCATTGTCACCTATATCACATAGCTGTAAATTTAAACTACATTTAAATAGTCAAGGATAACCATAGGAAGGAAATATATTATATACAAAAGAATATGAAACAAAAAAAAGAAGAAATAGTCATGCAAAAGATTACACAAATAATACTTCAAGTGCAGTCAAACTCGTTATTACACTTATAAATAATCCATATGGTAATTAAAATTTAATTTATTAATCACAATGATGAGTTTGTTTGAGATATATATTTGAACAAAAGTAAATATTTCTTTATTATTAGCATTGTTTAATGTCCTTCGAATATAACAGTAATTGTAATCTATTCGTTGAAAATGATGTCAGGAATTACATAGAGTCTGTTTCTGCTGTTCATATGTTTTACATTGAAAGAAAAAATGGACATTGTTTTCTAACCTGTATCCACAGTTACTTGAAGGGTCTGTATAAATCAGCGTTTAAAGGGCTACATCCATGTCGTAATCTTGTATGTAAGGGACATTCTTATTTGCTGCATTGTAAGATGTTTCCAACTAATAAAATATTTCTACTATTAAGCTTACATATTAAATATATTTTCTTGTTTAGAATACCAGTGTTTGTATATTCAATGTGTTTCTGGTCGTTTCTGGTCGTCCCAAACTGGATTTTGTCTTCAAATAAATTCGTATGCACGAAACAAAATATTTTAGGAAATAAAATGAAATTTAACCTAGGACAAATATTAGAAGGTCAGAAACATGTTTAATATACAGCCACTAATATTTTATGCAAAAAAATATATTTGATATGTAATTACAATCATCAAAAAAAGTATCTGTTAGTCGATACCATCTTAAAAATTGGAGCAAACTCAGGAATGTCTCTTTAATTGTAGTCTACATTACTATAATGTTGTATGGAACATTCAAACTGCAGTCACATGGATCAAATATGGCACAAACTGAATCAGTTCACACATTGTTTATCATGACATATTTTTGGTATATATCTAGCGAAAGTGGAGTATATGAGGTAAACAAATTCCAGTTAAATGTACAGTTAAACATATTATATAGATAACGATAGCATGGTAGTAAAGACATAAATTAAATTCCAAATGTTCATCTTTTTCAAAATGGAGGGAGTGAAATTTTGTTTTTTATTTGATATTATTCGGACATTGAAAATACCACACATCGAGCATTGTCCATTAGAAAAACAACAACAACAATAACAATAACAAACAAACAAACAAACAAAAACCCAACAACAGGAAACAAACAAACAAAAACCAATAAAAATAACAACAAACCCACACACAGATATACACACACACAATTACAACACACACACACACGCAAACAATTACAAAACACACACACACACACACACACACACACACAATTACAACAACATTCTTTGGTGTGTATTTATTCTCGTCGAGGCGCAGGTGAAAATATAGGATGTATGTTATAATTGCCTAATGAGCAGATTGATAGTTTTATGGACTGGTTACACTGTTTCTATGCATTATTAACAAATGGTATACCGGTAGTACTGATAGTTTTAAGTGAATTCATATTAAAATCAAAGTTTCCTATTATTAGTTTCATTCATTGTAACACTCCCATGACTGTTTATCTTTGTCTCGTAACAGCACTTCAAAAGACACACGTACATCTTGCTGAGAAGTTAAAAGCTAAAATGGCAAAGCCTAGTCAAACTGTTCTCAGCATATGTCTCGCCTGCCGAGTAAGAGAGGAAGTTCAGGTTAAACATCTCGCTGACTCCGTGCTGAAACAAAACATGATCCGTTTGCCATCACATTCTGACTACAAGTACTCGGCTATGACAAACACTGTCAAATGGATTGCTCTACTAAAAGAAGTCAATACGCCAGGAATTATTACAGCCCTTAAAGACAAATATCCAGATTTACATGATGAGTGTCGAATCAAAATACTCAGAACTTTAGAGTGTACTTGTGTTATGGAATATGAAAAAAAAGAAATGAACGTGGCGAGACTTGCAATCAATGTACCTATATATATTAAATACTTTCAGTAATAATAGCAATTATCCCTATATGTGTGTGTGTGTGTGTGTGTGTGTGTGCCCTATTATATGTAAGTATATATGGATGTATGGTATGAATGGTATATATGTATAGATATATGAATATCTGTTGCATATATGTCAGACTTGACTAGTACATACATAGATTTATATACAAAAGTATAAGTACCACAGTAAGTATATTACGATAAGTTCACGATGGCATCGAAATGATTCCATCACATTTTATCTACTAAATGTATCTCTTCTCGTTGGTCCAAGATGATTACACACCACCAATATATGATAAATAGTCAGTATACACTTACAATAATGCGTGCATTATTCTGTTCACGTGCTTAGTCAGACTGGATAGATGAAAATACCTGTTATGTCTTCAACATCGTGAAGTGGCCATATCTTGAGATGGACTGGAATCCAGCGTGCATACCCGGTATTTGGTGTGGTCTAATGCAAAGAATCATAAACATGGTACACTAAAACGTTGGTATGTTGTAGTGAACACACATTGACAGGATTATGCAGTTCCATGTACATTACAATCGCTAAGTATTGAAATAGTAGTCTTGTCATTTCCATCACATAAGTCCCAACAGCCCATTACTGCAGAATGTACAAATTAGCAGCAGTGATGTGGTGTACTTGCTTTGTACGTGCTACTTGTGCTGTATACAGGAAAGAATTTTCAGTTCTAGGCATAACAATTTCTTCTACTACTAATCCACTTGCCTCCAGTAAGCTGACTGTCATCACAGCTACTACCTCTACTTGAAGCCCCCAGGACTTCCCAATGAATTTTAATATATTTTTATTCCTCTTCCAATGGGTCCTTTTGACAATAACCTAATTATAGAGGCTGGTCAAATATCAGTATGGGTGACTGTCTTTTTAAATGATCACTTGCATTCTTGTCCACATCCATATAATGCTGGCCACGGCAACATGATATGCACCATGGTGAAATAGAGGAGGTATTGAAGTGTGTGAGATCATTTCATATCCAATGACGGTTGTCTTCCATGATATGTATCCCATGATGATATTGCATTTTCGAAGTCTTATATTTTTGAGCCACTAGTTCAAAACTACTTTTCATCAAGGACGTATCATCTCAAGCTGAATTGTATTTTCTTTCATTTTGGATATAACTGGAGGCATGTAGGTGTACAAATGTCTTTGAGCTTGAATCACAAAGAACAACAATACCATGATCAAGCTATGGTTTCAAGGATGGTATTTCAATATATTGCCAACAGTCTTCACAATATTTCATCCACTGCCTGTGGCTGTAAACGTTCACGATTCTGATATCAACTACTGTCATGACAGGTTATCTTTCAATCATTAAAAATCACAACCTTTGACAGTTTGATCCCGAACAATGAAATATCAATTGGGACTATAACTTTAAATCATAAAATCATTATGGACGTTGTTGAAGACTATGCAATTGGCCAAGCGTGAGAGTGAACTGTTAAATCCCTTCCGGAAAGGAAAACCTTAAGGAAAAATTCAATTTGTTAATCAATGGCCCATTTGTGACTACATGTATCTTCCACAGATCTTGACAATTCGTAAAGACTACAGTATACTGAAGCAGACATGCGATATGCTAGACTTCTTCAATGACAACATATATGTCAAAATTAGGGAATAGGACATACAGAGAGAAAATAGGAATTCCCATGGTCACCAGCTGTACACCACTACTCGCTGATTTGCTTCTCTGTGCACATGAATCATAATTTCCGACTAATCTGGTTAAATGAAAACAAAGGAATCTGGCTAAATCTTTTAACTTTACTTTTCGCTACCAAAATCCACCTCAAGCTACCAGATTCCCAACACCGATTATATTGTTTCAGTTGTCAGCTGGTCTGCAATTTCAGGAAGCACTGTATATGGCAGTGTCAAAAATCTGCCTTTTATGTGTGGCCTCTCGTGACACAGTCCTGCAAACTGTCAGTTGCCCTCAGACTCTGGTCTCCAAGTGCAGACTGACCGACAGAATATTTGAGCAAAATATGCGTCTCTGAACAGGCTGTCTCTGGCATAGAAACGAGTATAATTTGTATACTTCTCTGATTGGCTTTTCCCCTGTCCCAACCAGTGCCCTACGACTTCTACATTAAATACCGTGATATGTGTTTCACTGTCGGTGAGAAAATGTATATAAAAGATTCATTGCTTCTAATGGAACATGTTGCAGGTTTCCAAAAGAAGAAATAGTCATGCAGAAGATTACACAAATAGTACTTCAAGTGCAGTCAAACTCGTTATCACACTTGCAAATAATCCATATGGTAATTTAAATTATAATTTAGTATTCAAAACGATGAGTTTATATATATATATATATATATATATATATATATATATATATATATATATATATATATATATATATATATATATTTGAACACAAGTAAATATTTCTTTATTATTAGCATCGTCTAATGTGCTTCGAATATAACAGTAATTGTAAATCTATTGGTTGAAAATGATGTCAGGAATTACATAGAGTCTGTCTCTACCAGATTCCCCAAAACGATTATATTGTTTCAGTTGTCAGCTAGGTCTGCAATTACAGGAAACACTGTATATGTCAGTGTCAAACGTCTGCATTTTATAGGTGGGCTCTCGTGACACAGTCGTCCAAACAGTGCTAATTGACCTCAGACTCTGATCTCCAAGTGAAAACTGACCGACAGAGTATTTGACCAAACAATGCGTCTCTCGACAGGCTGTCTCTGGCATAGAAACGAGTATAATTTGTATACTTCTCTGACTGGCTTTTTCCCTGTCCCAACCAGTGCCCTACGACTTCTACAACAAATACTGTGATATGTGTTTCACTGTCGGTGTATATATAAGATTCCTTGCTTTTAATGGAACATGTTGCAGGTTTCCTCTTAGAGTTGGTGTTAAAATTTAATGAACGTTTCACATCCCATAGCAGATGATTAATAAAGAAATGTGCTGTAGTGGTGTCATTAAAAAAACCTTTAGTTTTATATGTTTACTGTTTTATCATTACAAAGAACTAGTTGCATTGATGTCTTTTTCTTCAAAATTAATTTGTATATGCATTTATATAATAAATAAAACATGTACCTAACATTTTACTACGTCACTAGATGTCGCGATTCGGCAGTATTTCATGTATGGATGGATAATATGCAGTATACCAGGATTTTATTGGGGCAGGAAGAAACGTGAAAGATGATATTGGAACAATAACATGAAAATATTGTTGATAGAAAACATATTTGATTGTACAAAGAACAAAAGAATCGAGCACACGTTTGACAAGTTACCAGGCCCGTATCTCAAATTTCTTACAGAATAGGTCTTTCAAGGTACGAGTGGGATCTACGTTATCCGATTCTCACTCCCAAGAGATGGGTGTGCCTCAAGGTAGCATCCTGTCAGTAACTTTATTTTCCGTGAAAATTAACAGCATCACCCAGTGTTTAAAACCTGGCGTTGATAGCTCGTTATATGTCGACGATTTTCAGATTTGCTACAGGTCGTCCAGTATGGGTATCATTGAACGTCAGTTGCAGCTTTGTTTGAATAAACTTCAACAATGGGCAACTGACAATGGATTTCGATTCTCAAAGTCGAAAACCGTCTGTCTGTATGCATATCTGCCAGAAAAGAGGTCACCATTTAGATCCTCAGCTGTTTCTGGACAAAACTTCGGTTCCAGTTGTGGAGGAGACCAAATTTCTGGGGGTTCTTTTTGACAGGAGGCTATCTTTTGTTCCTCATTTACAATATGTGAAAAAGAAGGGCTTAAAGGCCCTCAATATCTTAAAAGTTATTGGCAAGACTGAATGGGAGCAGATCGAAAGGTTATGCTCCGACTCTATAGATCTTTAGTTCGGTCTAAACTTGATTATGGGTGCATTGTGTATGGGTCTTACTTGCAAATGCTAGATCCTATACACAACCAGGGACTTAGGCTTTGTCGTGGTGCTTTCAAAACATCTCCTGGGGAGAGCTTGTACGTCGATGCACACGAACCTAGTTTGGGTGCTAGACGTGCAAAGCTTTCTCTGCAGTATGCTACAAAGATTAAGTCAATGCCAAAACATCCTGCACACAATGCGGTGTTTGATAATAAATATATGAAGTTATTTGATGCGAAACCGAATGCGATTCGAACATTTGGTCTTCGCATTAAGCAGTTTTTATCAGATTCCAACATTGATTTAACAGACATTTTGGAAACTCCTTCATATTTTACTTTGTCACCTTGGTGTATCAAACTACCAAAAAGTGTATTCGATCTTGTGCATCTAAAAAAAGATCGCACAGTTGCAGTTATTTATAAACAACATTTCATGGAAATACAAGAGAGGTACTGTGATTACATTCCTGTTTACACAGACGGATCACGGGATGGGAATTCTGTGGCTTGTGCTACAGTTTTTCCATCAGACGCAATAATTTCCATGAGATTGCCCGATTCAGCATCAATCTTTACTGCTGAAATTTGTGCAATGATTAAAGCCCTGGAACAGATTAAGGATTCATGTGCATCCAAGTATATTATTTTTACAGACTCACTTTCGTGTCTCCAAGCTCTACAGTACATGAAATTGGAGCATCCCTTAGTTGGGATGGTGATACGAAAGTGTGTCTTTTTATCAATTGCCAATAAAGATGTTATATTTTGTTGGGTACCCAGCCATGTTGGCATTAAGGGTAACGAAAAGGCAGATGTTGCGGCCAAGTCTGCTTTGAACTTGCCCCGTGTCCATGTTGGTGTCCCCTACAGTGATTTTAAATTTCATATTAACCAATATATCTTTTCGACTTGGCAAGATGATTGGGACGGTGCGGTTGCGAATAAGCTTCATTCTGTAAAGGCGGTCCTGGGGGAGTGGCAGTCATCCTACAGGCGATGCAGGAAGGATGAAGTAGTCTTGTGCCGTGCCCGCATCGGCCATACATATTTGACGCATTCATATATTTTAAAGAAGGACCCTCCCCCTCAGTGTGAACATTGTCAGTGTGCACTGACTGTGCGTCACATTTTGGTGGAGTGTGATCATCTCAAGCCGACGAGAAATGATGTATTTGGCGACAGAAATGTTTTGCAATCTTTTGAATTCCACCCAGAATTAATTGTGGGTTTTTTGAGGCACTTTGACTTCTATACAAAGTTTTGAGGTGTACTTACCTTGATTTTGTGTGTTGTATTGTACTTTTTACCCACAGCTCCTTACACTGTGGTTTTACATGAATATATATAAATAATATTTCCATATACTTACCATTTGTGACACCCAATGGCCGATATGTATTTTTGTGCTGGGGTGTCGTTAAACAAACATTCATTCATTCATTCATTCTTCTATATACATACAATATGCATTGTGACCTATATTACATAGCTGTACATTTAAACCACATTTAAACAGTCAAAGATAACCAGTGGAAGGAAATATATTATATACAAAAGAATATGAAACAAAAAAAAGAAGAAATAGTCATGCAAAAGATTACACAAATAGTACTTCAAGTGCAGTCAAACTCGTTATCACACTTGCAAATAATCCATATGGTAATTTAAATTATAATTTAGTAATCAAAACGATGAGTTTATATATATATATATATATATATATATATATATATATATATATATATATATATATTTGAACACAAGTAAATATTTCTTTATTATTAGCATCGTCTAATGTGCTTCGAATATAACAGTAATTGTAAATCTATTGGTTGAAAATGATGTCAGGAATTACATAGAGTCTGTCTCTACCAGATTCCCAAAAACGATTATATTGTTTCAGTTGTCAGCTAGGTCTGCAATTACAGGAAACACTGTATATGTCAGTATCGAAAATCTGCCTTTTATATGTGGCTTCTCGTGACACAGTCGTGCAAACAGTGTTAATTGACCTCAGACTCTGATCTCCAAGTGGAAACTGACCGACAGAGTATTTGACCAAAAAATGCGTGTCTGGACAGGCTGTCTCTGGCATAGAAACGAGTATAATTTGTATACTTCTCTGACTGGCTTTTTCCCTGTCCCAACCAGTGCCCTACGACTTCTACATCAAATACTGTGATACGTGTTTCACTGTCTGTGAGAAAATGTATATATAAGATTCCTTGCTTTTAATGGAACATGTTGCAGGTTTCCTCTAAGAGTTGGTGTTAAAATTTAATGAACGTTTCACATCCCATAGCAGATGATTAATAAAGAAATGTGCTGTAGTGGTGTCATTAAAAAAAACCTTTAGTTTTATATGTTTACTGTTTTATCATTACAAAGAACTAGTTGCATTGATGTCTTTTTCTTCAAAATTAATTTGTATATGCATTTATATAAAGAAAATATGTACCTAACATTTTACTACTTCACTAGATATTGCGGTTAGGCAGTATTTAATGTATGGATGGATAATTTGCAGTATACACGGATTTTATTGGGGCAGGAAGAAATGTGAAAGATGATATGAAAACAATAACATGAAAATATTGTTGATAGAAAACATATTTTATTGTACAAAGAACAAAATATTTGGGCACACGTTTGACAACTTACGAGGCCCTCTTCTATATACATACAATATGCATTGTGACCTATATTACATAGCTGTAAATTTAGACTACATTTAAAAAGTCAAGGATAACCAGTGGAAGGAAATATATTTTATTACATACCTATTCAATCTTACTAATAAATTTATTTTGTATTACACATATGTACAATCTGGGCCGGAACTTTTAAATAGGGAATTCCCTTTTTATTTTTACTGCAGTTAGCGCCTTATTTACTGACGTCATATATGTTTTACAAATGACGTCACATCGTATTTGAAACATTACACAAGACTGCTGCAAAGTATGATTCTTAATGTTAAGCAAATCCATGAAAGGAGTTTTGATCATAGATTTAGCAAAGTGTTGTTATGACGTTAAATTAAAAACCGTTTTTATAAAACATGTAAGAAGGTATGTAATAAATACAGAACTTCACATCCTTCACTTGCTTATTTTGCGAAAGAACATACCACTCGACTCCTACACGGTTTCGTGGTATATATTCTTGCGCACAATAGACTCGTGCAATAAATAGGAAGCGAAAACAACGTATGTGAAGTTCTGTATATATATACAAAAAATATGAAACGAAAAAGAAGAAAAAATAGTCATGCAAAAGATTACACAAATAGTATTTCAAGTGCAGTCAAACTCGTCATCACACTTACAAATAATCCATACGGTAATTTAAATTATAATCTATTAATCAAAACGATGAGTTTGTTTGATGTATATTTGAACACAAGTAAATATTTCTTTATTAGTAGCATCGTTTAATGTGCTTCGAATATAACAGTAATTGTAAATCTATTGGTTGAAAATGATGTAAGGAATTACATAGAGTCTGTCTCTGTTGTTCATATGTTTTACATTGAAAGACAAAATTACAACACATATTCCTTTTCTTCAGAACTGTTTTCGCAGCAAAACAGTGTACGGGTGACCTGGTCTTCTGAAATACCTGACAGTAAGTAGCTAATTACAACTATTACAAAAATCAGTCTCAGGTGTTTTGGCTACCAAAATCCACCTCGAGCTACCAGATTCCCAAAACCGATTATAATGTTTCAGTTGTCAGCTAGGTCTGCAATTGCAGGAAACACTGTATATGTCTGTCAAAAATCTGCCTTTTATGTGTGGGCTCTCGTGACACAGTCGTCAAAACAGTGTTAATTGCCATCAGACTGATCTTCAAGTGGAGACTGACCCACAAAATGTTTGAACAAAATATGCGTCTCTGATCAACATGTCTCCGCCTTGTCAAGCAGATTTGTATGCCAGTTTAGCACGTGCATTTCGTTCGACAAGTGGAAACGTCGTTATTTAAAAATGCACTTTTTTACTGAAAATTAACACTTTCATGAGCTTTATGTCATTAGATACAATTCGTTGTGTTTGGGAGACATATTTAATCATCATTTCATTTTCATTATCCGTATTATGAAGGAATTAAAATAATTTATTCTTGGTATAGGTTCTTTTGGACGTCAGTATAATATATAGTAATGAGGTAAACAAATTAGCTGAAGCTAGGATTTTCAAAATCACATTGTTTTTGCATTTACCATAGTTTGACACCCAATAGCCGATGTTATTTTTCGTGGTGGGGTGGGATGTCGTTAAACATTCATTCATTCATTCATTCATTCATTCCAGGATTTTCAAGTGAACAGTGAGAAAAAGAAAGGCAACACCTTGCATTCAACTAAACCACGACACTCAACAAGGCTAAATGGACAAATCATCAAGTATACCTTCTGGTCTGTTGTGCCCCACCTTCCTCGCTTGGTTATAACTGGTATCTCAGTAAAGGAACGTACACGTACACAACGTCTTCGTTTTACGTTGCATTAAAGGTACATCGACCTCAAATTAATTGGAGCCAATGTTTTAAAATATGATTCAATTCGCATCCGTAAACGCATTCTGTTTATAGGAGTTCTACGCAGTAAAGTGACAGTCCTTCTACAGATGAAGCTGGGACCATACATTATGGTCATGACCAGTTCCCTTCTGTAGACAAATAACTTGACAATGCGTCATGGCTACATACCCTTGTGACTCAATCATATCTTCTTTTGGAATCGATCTTATGCGGAGATACTGTATTGAATAAAATAATGACAGATTCATTATCACCATATGTTACATCGATTGTTACTTTCAAACTGTTATAGTTTTACTTATGAGTAGATTAATGCAGATTATCTCGAAATAAATTCCTTTGGTTTAGGGCGAAGTACCTTTAAGTGGCAGTGGACGTAGACTAAGAAGGCTAGTCCATTCGCCATCTGATTTGCCCGAGTGTCATCCTGAACGTATGTGCCTATTGTGTGATAAGTATTTGCTGGATAATAGTTTCATTATTTTTCCCTTGTATCCAAATCAGTTCGAACGCAAATACAAATAATACAGTAATGGGGAGATCACACTGGCCCGAATGAGCTTCCGTTTGTTTTCCGTATACGAAAGTGGTGTGATTTTTTAAACTGGCCGAATGTCCCTCCGAATGTGTTTTCCCCAATGTATCATCAAATGCTTTCCGTTTGTTTTCCGAATGTTTTCAGTATGGTTTCAGAATGGTTTCAGAATAGACCGAATACTTCCCGCATGTTGACTTCGAAAGGTTTCCTTTCCGAACACTTTCCGTATGCTTTCCGAACACGGCGAATCGACCTAGAATGGACCGAACTCTTTCCGCATGCTTTCCCGCAAGGGTTCGGAAAGGGCTCGTCATGTTCTATGTCCATTCGGGGTGTTCGGAAAGCATACGGAACATACTGTGCATTCTGGAAGTGTACGAGGAGTTCGGAAAATGTTCCGAAAGAATACTGGAAGGGTTCTGGCTATTCGTTATACATTCGGCGGCATAAATGAAAAAAAATCCGGAAAGGATACTGAAAACGTTCGGAAAGCATTCGTCATGTTCTAGGTCCATTCGGGGTGTTCGGAAAGCATACGGAACCCAGCACCTCCAAATTTTCATTCCGAATGCACCAAGAACTAAACGCATGCTTCCCGAACGTTTTCCGTACATGCCACATTCGGATGGTCGATGAAAATTATTTTGAACATGCACAACAAATTTTTGGAGCTACCGAATGCCGTTCCGTATGCATTTGTACGGAGCCGAACAGCCAGTATGCTCCTAGAACACACCGAATGCTTCCCGAATATGATCCGTTCGCTCCCCGAATACCCAAATTCCTATTCGGAAAACAAACGGAATGTCATTCGGGCCAGTGTGATCG
>NC_054699.1:23174655-23177240 GCF_016097555.1 Gigantopelta aegis | reverse complement strand
TTTAGTAAATTTTAAGAACATGATTTACTATAGAAATTACATACTCAAATTAAATTTACAGAAAAAGATGTCACAACAAGTTAATACTTTCTATACTTTACATACACCATATATACAATTTAGAAAACAGTCAATTTCTAATAGTCCATAATTGATCACTTACTGTTTGTACTTTCAGGAAACAACACTTTCAGTAGAGGTTTACTGTGCAATTCAGAATCAACTGAACGTTGTGTCTTGTCCGGATCTTCTGCTGGTCAAAGTGTTTTTAGGAAAAAAAACTTAGATTATAGTTGGTTATTACTATCTTTTTCAAACATTGGCATTTTTTGTGAAAATTCATACCATTAATATCTTCATAAAAGAAACTCGTTATATATTCAAAACAGTATGACACAATAAATATTGATGAACATTTTAGAAATACTTGTAGTTAGAGACATTTAGTGTTAATTTAATATAAGAAGGTGACTTTTAATTAAGTAGTATAATGTCGGTATATGTTTTATTTATTATATAAAGAAGGAAGGAAATGTTTTATTTAACGACACACTCAACACATTGTATTGACGGTTATATGGCGTCAGACATATGGTTAAGGACCAGACAGACATTGAGAGAGGAAACCCGCTGTCGCCACTTCATGGGCTACTCTTTTTGATTAACAGCAAGGAATTTTATATGCAGCATCACAGACAGAATAACACATACCCACGTATTTGTATACCAGTCGTGGTCACTGGATGAGTGAGAAATAGACCAATGGGACCCAACTGACAGGGATTTATCCCAGACGACTGCGCATCAAGTTGAAACGCGTTACCATGGGATACGTCCCGCCCGTATTATTAAAAAAATAAAAGATAAACATTTGTTTAATTGTTTAATGACAGATGTTACAATATACAATAATTGTAAATCTTAATTTTAGAATTTTTGTTAAACTCCTCTTTAACCGATACAGTGAACACAGTGACATAATCATGTTTGAAAGATGTATAAATATCGAAATATGTAACAAATGCGGAAAAGAAATATTTAGAAAATGTAAAAATATAGTACTGGCAATTTGTTTTGCAAAAATTAATTGACTATATTACCGCCAGATTTAGTAAATTTTAATAACATGGTTTACTATAGAAATTACGTAGTCATACGAGTTGAGAAATGTCTACAATTTACCATTTTAATGTTTAAAAGATCCAACATTATTATGGTTTCAATATAGAATCCTACATAGAATAATAACAACTAATACTTTTCGTTATAAAATATAATATATAGAATCAAAATTTGTGTTTTGCTATACACAGCCGGAAACATTGGCACATTTGTTCTGTGACTGTTCTAAAGTCTTAGATGTATGGACAAAGGTAAGCACATATAATTCAATAAACAAACAGTTTTTGTTTGGAATCATAATAACAAAAAAGCCCGCAAAAACCACGCATAATACTAATTTGCTAAGTGTTTGTAAAAGTATTATATAGGATAACCCAACGTATTTGCTCTTTTACATTTTTAAAAAGATAAAAATACAAATTGGATCAAAGGGGGGGGTTGATGTAATGATATTGTTGTTTTGCTGTCTATCATTAAGATATCATTTCTGTATACAGGAAATTAATTTCACAGTTTCATATTCACGATATGGTCACATTTAGTTATAAAACATAAGTAACACTGTGAAAACCGAGTGGTTTTTAATTTCCAAGTGTATAGCTGGGATATGATATACAGTTTAAAAATCACTGATTTTCTCAAAATTGTTAACTGCCCACTTACTGTATTTTTCTTTAGGAACCAACATAGTGTTTGAAAAAGAAGTCCTTAAAAACGATGTTTCATGTTAGTTTTAATTTCTTTGTAACTATTTTACTATATAACTAACATTAAGATTTAGGTAAATCATATTTATATGGTATGTATTTAATAAAGACAGTAAACTTTTAGTAAATATAAAAATATGTAAAATAGAATAAAAAAGTAATAAATGTTAAAAATAATTAAAATATATTGCTATCATTTCACAAATAAGTGTTATCATTAAACAAATATTCAAATATTTTGGGAATATTAACAAGTTATAAAATATATCGCTGACATTTATTTTTGAAACATGTTAATATAATCAAATTGAGTAAATTTTCACTAGATGATTTCTTATGACTTACTGCATTTTTCTTCAAAAGACAATAAATTCTGTTCAGGTTTACGAAACAATTTTGAATAAACTGGATGCTTTCCATAGTCCGTGTCTTCTGTTGATAAAAGCGTACCTAGATAGTAAAACTTTCATTTCAGTTACATTCATTCAATACTCAATGGGTGAACAGGGTCAGTTTGTAACCTATGAAACATTTAGAAAAATATTCCACATACACTCGAATTTCTGAGAATTTGCATTGTTAATAAACACAGTTAACCTATATATGTGACACAAGTTTCAATAATCAATAGGTAATAACCACCAATCCGATATTTTGTTTTAAACTGAAGTTCTTTTTTTAAAGCCCCAAAAGGATGCAAAGAAATATATAACATATTAAACAAGTCAACAATAACACCCACTGCCCAACAAAAAT
>NC_054699.1:23124655-23169655 GCF_016097555.1 Gigantopelta aegis | reverse complement strand
TTTATAACCAATCACAGGACTTGTAGTGTTCACTTCTCTATCAAAAGTTGGGTGCACCTCGAACTTTGACCCAGCCGGAAGTTATTTGGTTTAGTACTACCTTAAGATCACCACCCTGTCCCTATATTCCAGCATCCTGTCCCTCTAACCAGTCTGGTGGAAACACCAATGTACATGTAGATATATCTTATTTTTCTTTGATAAACGATATTAAAAGAAGGGGATATTACAACTTCTGGATAAAATTCTGGTCCATTTCGGTGTTTCTTCGATCCATTTCGGTGTTTCGTCGGTCCATTTCGGTCCCTTTCGGTTCATTTCCGTCCATTTCTGTCGTCGGACCGCACCCCACCATAATACTATTTGCTAATTGTCTTATTATTAATGTAAAATATATATATAAAACTGTCAATTCAAATCATATTTTAAATGTTGGGCAGCCTGCTCCAAATTCCTAGAAACAAGGCATGCTAATATTTTGTTCAAAATGTATTTATCAGAACACAGTATGCACTAATTGCTATCTCCAAAGTTATTATGTTTTGCGCTCTCTCTCTCTCTCTCTCTCTCTCTCTCTCTCTCTCTCTCTCTCTCTCTCTCTCTCTCTCTCTCTCTCTCTCTCTCTCTCTCTCTCTCTCTCTCTCAGTACTCACATTCTTTTATTTCCAGTTTTGACTGTTAACTCCGTATATCGTAGAATTTTATGCAGTCCGTGTACATTAGTACTGTTATAATTTGCCATAATTGCCGTATATATCTATATTATCCATATTGTATAGAATCATTTGTCATAGCATGACAGTGTAAGGTAGTGATATCAGGGCCTCATTCCTGATAATATCATAAGTGTTTCTTGGGTAATAAACTTGTATATATAATAAACTCGACTTCTGCATCAGTACTGTACAGCCAAAAAGAGAATTGCAAAAGAAAAAAGTTCATACATGTTGATGAGAGTGAATATGTTGAGTGTTTGACATAATACATTGATAGCTTAAGATAATAAGCCGAGTGCTCAAGATCACAAGTTACATTTTTCCATTAGTAGCAAGGGACCTTTTATATGCACACAGGCAGAAACACAAATACCACGGCCTTTGACCAGTTATGGTGCACTGGTTGGAACGAGGAAAAAACCAAATCAGTTGAATGGATCCATTAAGATTTTTCGATCATGCGATGCAAGCACCTCAGGCGAGCACTCAACTGACTGAGCTAAACCCCGTCCGTGACCAGCCAAAAAGAGAATTGCAAAAGATAAAGATATACTTGATGATGAGTTAAAATGTTAAGCGCTCGAAATAATAAATCAATAGCTGGAGATATTTTTTCAGTAGCAGTAAGGGATCTTTTATATACACTTTGATAGGCTTTTGATATACCAGTCATGAGACACTGGTTGGGATGGGAAAAAAACATTCAGAAAATTATCTACTGAGATTTGTTTCTGTAATCAAAGAACTCTACCGACATCTAGATTCCGCTCCCGTGAGATAATAAGTCGAAATCAAGATAATATGTCAAGAGTTTGGGATATAAGTTTGTGTCCTAAACATACCACCGTAGTTATTGGTAGTCAGTAGAAGAAAAAAAGTCTTTACAGTAGCATTGTATCTCACCTAATCAGTTCACCACAACTGGTTAAAGGCCATGGTATGTCATTTCCTGTCTGTGGGAAAGTGCATATATAAAAGATCCCTTGCAGCATTCGAAAAAATTTAGCGGGTTTCCTCTGATGGCGACGTGTCAGAATTACCACACAGTAATCAATGTGCTCTAGTGGTGTCGTTAAACAAATAACAAAAACAAACTTTTATCTCGCCAGACCAATCTCGCCAATGTATTGAAACATGTTTTATTTTATAAAATAAATAATTTGTAATGTAAAATTGAAGATTGATTTAGTTCTTTAAAAAATAAATTAAACACCGGGAGTTATATATATTGTAGTTGATCAGTCGCCTAATCCAGCCCGTACGTATTGGTATGGTTCGCGGTACGGAGGCTACATAAATAGTCTCGCCAGATAATTTTAGAATTTGTGTGATCCCAAATAACGTTATAAAAGGCGAAGTGTGATTGGTCTATATTTAAATTATTATTTACAGATGAAATATCACCTGGACATAGGAGTCCACGCAATGCTGTTAGATCTACTGGTAGACAAGTAGAGCTAACTTTAATCAGATTGAAGGGGTGCTTTTGGGTTTCTTCCTGTAATGTGTGTATTAGCGATTAATATGTGGAAAAAAAAATTCTCAGGGAAATCGAAAATGATCGATATAAAGCGTATAACTGTCCAAATGCCCGTCTAGTCCTCTTACGGTCAGAGTATTCCAGCTAATTCTGCGCCACTGGTGGCACCCGTCATGAGCACAGTCTACAGCCATCCAATCCATAGTTGAAATGTACAGGATTTTCACCACAAAGATGAAAAGGCATGTACAAGATCAAAATAGGGTATTGCATCAGACATCATTTTAACCAGTGATGCGACAAATCGTGAAATGGTCTCCGAGAGTCTACCATAAAAACATTTGAAGGCTTGCAAGTTTCTTTGGATGTTATAACCCTGGTAACGAACGTCTTTATCAGAAGGATATGTCAGTCTTTAAAAGCGGCATATGGTGAGCATGCTCTAAGATATCTCAGAAGTTGCGAAATATAGACACCAAAACCATAACTGATCACTTACTGTTTTTTGTTTCAGCAGATGACACTTGCACTAGACGTTTACTGCGCAATTCAGAATCAACTGAACGTTGTGTCTTGTCCGGATCTTCTGCTGGTCAAAGTGTCAAAGGAAACAAAACTTTGATTATAGTTTTTAAACATTCGTATTTTTTGTCAAAATTCATACCATTAAAGGTATATTGTCACAGATCACTGACCTATTTAATGGCCTAACAAAGTATTACCTGAACATAAATAATTTGATTTGTCCCTAAATGTACTTTATTCAACCATCTCCATAACCACAATACTCCATTTACTAATGATATTTTGTAAAAATAATTGAATTATGGCAATGGTCCATAATTCAAAAACTAAAATTGCCGAGAGAGTTGAGCATGGAATTCACTCCATCAAGGTTCAGTTAAGGTGATGCAATAGCTAGATTTAGTTTCCAACAAATAATGTAATTTTTATTTATTATCCATTTTTAGACAAATAAGGTCCTTAAATCCGTGACATTATGCCTTTAATATCTTCGTGAAAAAAACTTGTTATATATTCAAAATAATATAGCACAATAAATATTGATGAACATTTTAGAAATACCAGTAGTTAGAAAATTTAGTGCTAATTTAATATATGAAAGTGACATTTAATGAAGTAGTATAATGTCGGTACATGTTTTATTTATTATATAAATGCATATACAATTTGAATAAAAAAGAGAAACATTTGTTGTAATTTTTTTATGACAGTGTTACAATATATCTTTGAATACTGGGTGGTTTTAAATTTTCAAGTGTATAGCTGGCATCTGATATACAGTGTATAAAGCACTGATTTTCTAAAAATTGTTAACTTCCCACTTACTGTATTTTTCTTTAGAAGACAAGACGGTCTTTAAAGATGAAGACTGTGTAAGAAGTCCTTAAAAAAAGACGTTTCATGTTAGTTTTAATTTCTGTGTAACTATTTTACTATATAACTGACATTAAGATTTAGGTAAATCACGTTTATATTGGTATGTATTTAATGAATGTAGTAAACTTCTAGTAAATATAAAATATATGTAATATAGAATCAAAATGTAATAGATGTTAAAAATAATTAAAATATATTACTATCATTTAACAAATAAGTGTTATCATTAAAACCAAATATATTCAAACATTTTGGGAATATTTACAAGTTATGAAATATATCGCTGACATTTCTTTTTGAAACATGTTAATATAACCCACATTTAGTAAATTTTAAGTAGATATTTTCTTATGACGTACTGCATTTTTCTTCAGAAGACAATAACTTCTGTACAGGTTTACGAAACAATTCTGAACAAACTGGATGCTTTCCATAGTCCGTATCTTCTGTTGGTGACAGCATACCTTTGGATAGTAAAACTTTCATTTCAGGTTTTTTATTTATTATACATTGGGATTTTCCTTTAAAAGTCATGATAATCGGAAAAAAAATCAAACTTCATAGGCGGACTCATTGGTTTTTCCCATCCCAACCATTACCCCCAAAACTGGTATATGAAAGGTCGTGGTCCGTGTTGTCATGTTTGTTGGAAAGTTTATATAAAATAACCCTTGCTATTAATTGAAAAAATTAGCAGGTTTCCTCTGAAGACTACATATCAGAATGAGGAAATGTTTGATGTCCAATAAACGATGATAATTAATCAACGTGCTCTAGCAATGTCATTAAATAAAACAAACTCTATTCTTTTTAAATTTGCAATTCAAATTAAAAAGAAAAATTGTACAAATGTTTAAAGGAGATAGTAATAAACAACATTTTCTTGAAAGATGTTTTATATAGTTTGTGGTTAATTCAACAAAACAAATTCCTGAGTGTACACATGAAATAATTAGAATCAATATTTGGTAAAGTAATTATTGATCGGAAACACATTATTAACATTATATGAAAAGTGGAGTTATATTCATTCAAGACTTAGTGGATGAACAGGGTCAGTTTGTAACCTATGAAACATTTAGAAACAAATTCAACATATGCTCGAATTTCCGAGAATTTGCATCGTTAATAAACGCAGTCAAAACCTATATATGTGACACAGTTTAAATAATCAACAATCAATAGGTAATAACCACCAATCCGATATTTTGTTTAAACTGAAGTTCTTTTTTAAAAAACCCCAAAAGGATGCAAAGAAATGTATAACATATTAAACAAGTCAACAAAAACACCCACTGCCCAACAAAAATATTCGAATTTAGGTAATATACTATGTTTACAAGATTAAAGAAATGTCTATAATTTACCATTTCAATGTTTAAAAGATCTAATATTATTATGGTTTCAATACAGAATCCTATGTAGAATAATACCAACTAATACTTTTTGTTATAAAATATAATATATAGAATCAAAATTTGTGTTTTGCCATACACAACCAGAAACATTGGCACATTTGTTCTATGACTGTTCTAAAGTCTTAGATGTATGGAAAGAAACTGAACTGTAGAGCCAGGACAAAGGTAAACACATACAATTCGATAAACAGTTTTGTCTGGAATCATACATAACAAAAAAACAACATCCACTATTTGCTAATTGTCTTATTATTAATTTAAAATATTATATATATAACCTAACGTATTTGCTCTTTTAATTTGTTTGAATGATAAAATACCAATTGAAAAATATATACTGCACAAAAACTCTCAATTCAAAGCATATTTTAAATGCTGGCCACCTTGCTCCAAATTCCTAGAAAAAAGGCATGCCAATATTTTGTTCAAGATACATTTAGGCCTCATTCCTGATAATATCATACGTGTTCTTGTGTAATAAATTCGTACATATAATAAACTCGACTTCTGCATCAGTACTGTACAGCCAAAAAGAGAATTGCAAAAGAAGAAATCATACATGTTGACGAGAGTGAATATGTTGAGTGCTTGACATAATACATTGATAGCTTAGGATAACAATTTGAAAACTCAAGATCATAAATTAAAAAAAAATCCATTAGTAGCAAGGGACCTTTTATATGCACACTCTCACAGGCAGGAACACAAATACCATGGCCTTTGACCAGTTACGGTGCACTGGTTGGAACGAGGGAAAAAAGCAAATCAGTTGAATGGATCCACTAAGGTGGTTCGATCCTGCGATGCAAGCACCTGAGGCGAGCACTCAACTGACTCAGCTAAACCCCGTCTGCGCCCAGCCAAAAAGAGAATTGCAAAAGATAAAGACATACTTGATGATGAGTTAAAATGTTAAGCGCTCGACATAATAAATCAATAGCTGGAAATAATTTTTCCAGTAGCAGCAAGGGATCTTTTATGTGCACTTTGATAGGCTTTTGATATACCAGTCATGAGAAACTGATTGGGATGGGAAAAAACATTCAGATAATTATCCACTGAGGAGATTCGTACCTGTAATCAATGAACTCTACTGGCATCTAGATTCCGATAATAAGTCGATATGAAGATAATAAGTCGAGAGCTTGGGATATAAGTTTGTGTCCTAAATATACCACCGTAGTTATTGGTAGTCAGTAGAGAAAAAATATATATGTCTTTGCAGTAGCATTGTATCTCACCTAATCAGTTCACCACAACTGGTTAAAGGCCATGGTATGTGATTTCCTGTCGGTGGGAAAGTGCATATATAAAAGATTCCTTGTTGCATTTGAATTTTTTTTTAGCGGGTTTCCTCTGATGACGACGTGTCAGAATTACAACACGTTTGATATCCAATAGCCGATGATTAAGTAATCAATGTACTCTAGTGGTGTCGTTCAAAAAAAACAAAAAAACAATTGTATATCTCACCAATGCATTGAAACATGTTTTATTTCATAAAATAAATAATTTGTAATGTAAAATGTAACACTGATTTAGTTCTTAAAAAATAAATTAAACACCTGGTAGACAAGTAGAGCTAATTTTAATCAGATTGAAGTGGGTACTGTCAGGTTTCTTCCTGTAGTGTGTGTATTAGTGATTAATATGTGAAAAATCGTTCTCATGGAACTCGAAAATGATCGATATAAATGTCCGTCTTGTCCTCTTACAGTCAGAGTATTCTGGCTAATCCTGCACCACTGGTGGCACCAGTCTACAGCCATCCAATCCATAGGATTTTCACCACAAAGATGAAAAGGCATGTACAAGGTCAAAATAGGGTACTGCATCAGACATCAATTTAACCAGTGATGCGTCATATCGTGAAATAGTCTACCATAAAAACATTTGAAGGCTTGCAGGTGTCTTTGGATGTTATAACCCTGGTCAACGAACGTCTTTATCAGGAGGATATGTCCGTCTTTAAAAGCGGCATATGATGAGCATGCTCTAATATATCTCAGAAGTTGCGAAATATACACACCAAAACCTGGAGCAGAAGTAATATGGCTCGACATGAAGGGAATATTGACTATTGGAAAACTCAAGTTATCCCTTTTATTATACAGCTTTGTATGAGGCTAAAATCGTTCTAAATATCTGTGTATAGAACACGGTATGAAACAGATTTGATAGTTTCTGTAGTTTCCTTTATTTCTATCTCTGTGAATATATCAAAAGTTGAAATTAAACGTTTTCGCCAGCCTCCTTTGTTTTGATTTAGCTAAATCAGTTAGAAAATCTGATACCATAGAGAAATAAATCAGCGAGTAATGGAGCACAGTAGATGTCCATGCGGATGCATACTACCTGTCATATCCCCACATTTGACATATATATATTGTCAATGAGGAAGTCCAACATTTCACATATGTCTGTCTCAGTGAGTATACTTTTATCTTGTTCAGTTTTAACAAATTGTCCAGATTCATTAAGATAGTTCTCTGTTCTCCTGTTTTAAAAACAAATGATCGATCCCTGTCGATGGGTCTACTGGGTCTACTGGGCTATATCTCGTTCCAGCCAGTGCACCACGACTGGTATATCAAAGGCCGTGGTATACGCTATTCTGTCTGTGGGATGGTGAAAATAAAAGATTGGTTGCTACTAATGGAGAAAATGTAGTGGGTTTCCTCTCTAAGACTATTTGTGAAAATACCAAATGTTTGACATCCAATAAAGCATGATTAATAAATCAATGTGCTCTAGTGGTGTCGTTAAACAAAAGAAACTTTAACTTTTAGAAGCAAATGTTCCCTTGATAAATTTGGCTGACAAAACTGTAGTACAATGCAAAGTCAAATCCGCATTTGATAAAATAGTGGTTGATTCCATGAATCTCTATCTAGTACCTCGTCTATAGGAGGACAGCCACTACAAATGTTGTCGTCCACTTCAATTTTGAGTTATCGAAATTTGACTGTACCAGGAGTAAAAATTATATTATGCAAACCTCTGGTGAGAATAATACATTATTTTTATTCCTAATATATGATATTGACGATACCAAAATTAAATCTTTATCATATAAGTTTGAACAAGCCTAATACAACGTGGGTTTTTTTTTTGTAACTTTATAATTAACCATTACTCAATATTCAAATGATGTATGAATATATATTGCAGGGTCTTTGTGAATGAAATGACATCAATATTCATATCACATAATGTTTCTTATCCAAACAACATAAATTAATTCATAACGTTTCTTTTATCAGAACTGCCCATTTTCAATATAAAATTGCTACTGAAATGTACTTGATAACTATGAATGTATCCATCAATTTTGGAGCATCGCTGGTGGACAGTTATACGGCCATGTCAATAAACATCATCCCGTGACCTGATTAATTTGCATCTAATTCGGAAAGTATGTAATGTGAAAAATAAACAGTGAAACCCCTAGAAACCGGACTCTTTATAAACCGGAATTCCCTCAAAACTGGACGTTTTCCACAGTCACTTTTTATTTTATCAGAACAGAACAGAACATCTCTAAACCAGATACCCCTTAAAATCTAACTTACTACTTGGCCCCGTTGGTGTTCGGATACTCTACCAAAAATGTATATATTTCTTAAGAGCTGACCTTTTGGTGAACACATGTCTGTTAAATCGCTATCATGTTCATAGCTGTCGTCATATCCAGATGATCTAAAATAATAATAATAATAATAATAATAATAATAATAATAAATAATAATAATCATAATCATCATCATCATCATCATCATAAATCATCATCATCATCATCATCATCATCATTATAAATGCTGCATCAATTCCCTACAATTTACTGATATGAATTGCAGTGCATGGTTTACGTGCACAATCTGAGCACAGATTGGTATTATGTGTAATATATTCTTGTATGTTTATTCACTTACGGGATATGGATGAATGTTAATTCATACCCTACCACCTATCTAAATTGTATTAAGTAAACTATTTTGTATATTATTATATCTACACCACCTTTTCGTGAAATTAAAGCACACATACACATACAGAGAGAGAGAGAGAGAGAGAGAGAGAGAGAGAGAGAGAGAGAGAGAGAGAGAGAGAGAGAGAGAGAGAGAGAGAGAGAGAGAGAGAGATTGTTTTTATCAAAGGTGAAATATATTTTCAAATAATAAAAAATACAAATTCAATAAAATTATATTAAAAACAAACAAAACCATTTTATTATTACAACTTACAGTAATTAAATGTTATAACTGGTATTGCCAAGAATCAATAATTCGATCTGCTTGAAAGTGATAGGCTCCGAAATTGCGGCTCTATCAAAAACTGTATGAGATTAGATGTGCATGGGTGAGAAGGAGTAGAATGTATATTGGTCGACATAAAGAATTTTTTTACTATTGAAGTCATCCCTTTTGCCATGCAGCTTAGTTTGGAGACCAGTTAATCTGATTACTTTAGATGTTTCTTTTATTCCTAACTTTTGTGGGTAAATCAGTGGAAGGTAATCTATAACCTTTCTATTATTGAATGATCTAAGATTATGAATATAGCGAAAAGTAAAGTTTTAAAGTTTTAGCCAGATTCCTTTGTTTTGATTAACCATATTAGTAAGAAATTATTATTCATGTGCACAGAGAAGCAAATCAGCGAGTAGTGGTGCACAGTTGGTGACCAGGGAATTCCTGTTTTCTGTCTGTATGTCCTATTCCCTAATTTTGAAATATATGTTGTCACTGAGGAAGTCTGGCATATCGCATATCTGCTTCAATATACTGCCTTCTAGATTCACTCTCCGTCTTTACAAATTGTCAAGATCTGTGGAAGATACATGTAGTCACAAATGGGCCATTGATTAACAAATTGAATTTTTTCCTTAAGTTTTTCCTTTCCGGAAGGCATTTAACAGTTCACTCTCACGCTTGGTCAACTGTTTGGCATAGTCTTCAACAACGTCCATAATGATTTTATGATTTAAAGTTATAGCCCCAATTGATATTTCATTGTTCGGGTTCAAACTGTCAAAGGTTGTGATTTTTAATTATTGAAGAAAGGAAATGTTTTATTTAACGACACACTCGACACATTTTATTTATGGTTATATGGCGTCAGACATATGGTTAAGGACCACACAGATATTGAGAGAGGAAACCCGCTGTCGCCACTTCATGGGCTACTCTTTTCGATTAGCAGCAAGGGAACTTTTATATACACCATCCCACAGACAGGATAGTACATACCACGGCCTTTGTTACACAAGTTGTGGAACACTGGCTGGAACGAGAAATAGCCCAATGGGTCCACCGACAGGGATCGATCCTAGAGCGACCACGCATCAAGCGAACGCTTTACCTCTGGGCTACGTCCCACCCCTTTAATGATTGAAAGATAACCTGTCATGACAGTAGTTGATATCAGAATCGTGAACTTTTACAGCCACAGGCAGTGGATGAAATGTTGTGAAGACTGTTGGCAATATATTGAAATACCATCCTTGCAACACAGCTTGATCATGGTATTGTTGTTCTTTGTGATTCAAGCTCAAAGACATTTGTACAACTACATGCCTCCAATTATATCCAAAATGAAAGAAAATCCCATTCACCTTGAGATGAAACGTCCTTAATGAAAAATAATTTGGAACTAGTGGCTCGAAAATATAAGATGATGTCGAAAATGTAATATCATCATGGGATACATATCATGCAAGACAACCGCCATTGGATATGAAATGATTTAACACACTTAGTGCATATCATGTTGCCGTGACCAGCATTATATGGATGTGGACAACAATGCAAGTGACCATTTAAAAAGACAGTCTCCCATACTGATATTTGACCAGCCTCTATAATTATGCAATTGCCAAAAGGACCCATTGGAAGAGGAATAAAACGAACTATTCACCATATATTTGTGGACCATCGAGAAGAGATACATTTAGTAGACAAAATGTGATGGAATCATTTCGATGCCATCGTGAACTTATCTTAATATACTTACTGTGGTACTTATACTTTTGCACATACATTTATGTATGTACTAGTCAAGTCTGACGTACATACAATATATATTAATATATCTATACATATATACCATTCATACCATACATGCATATGTACTTACATATAATAGGGCACACACACACGGATAATTGTTATTATTACTGAAAGTATTTAATATATATACATACATTGATTCCAAATCCGATAGTCTCGCCACATCCATTTCTTCTTCTTCATCTCCCATAGCACAAATGCACTCTAAAGTTTTCAGTTTCTTGATTTGACACTCAGCATGTAAATCTGGATATTTGTTTTGAAGGGCTTTAATAATTCCTGCCGTATTGACTTCTTTTAGTAGAGCAATCCATTTGACAGTGTTTGTCATTGATGGGTTCTTGTAGTCAGAATGTGATGTCAAACAGATCATGCTTTGTTTCAGCAGGAAGTCAGCCAGGCGTTTAACCTGAACTTCCTCTCTTATTCGGCAGGCGAGACATTTGCTGGGAACAGTTTGACAAGGCTTTGCCATCTCAGCTTTTAACTTCTCAGCAAGATGTGGGTGTGTCTTTTGAAGTGCTGTTACGGGACAAAGATAAACAGTCATGGGAGTGTTACAATGAATGAAACTAATAATATAAAACTTTGATTTTAATATGAACTCACTTAACCCTATCTGTACTGCCGGTATACCATTTGTTAATAATGCATAGAAACATAGTAACCAGTTCATCAAACTATAAATCTGCTCATTAGGCAATTATAACATAAATCCTATATTTTCACCTGCGCCTCGACGAGGATAAATACACACCATCCTTCTTCTTCTTCTGCGTTCAAGTTATATTTGATCATGCTTTAGATCTGGAGTCCGGTTGTGGTGATAAAATAGCTGTCTCTGTCAAGTCTTCTTTGGAACCCCAAAGCTTAACAGCCAACATACCATCCGATGTTGTTGTAATTGTTTGCACTCGCGCGCGTGTGTGTGTGTTGTTATTTTTATTGTTTTTTGTTTGTTTGCTGTTGTTGGGTTTTTGTTTGTTTGTTTGTTGTTGTTGTTTTTCTAATGGACACTGCTCGATGTGTGGTATTTTCAATGTACGAATAATATCAAATAAAAAAAATGTTTTACTCCCTCCTCCATTTTGAAAAAGATGAGCGTTTAGAATTTAATTTATGTCTTTACTACCATGCTATCGCATAAACACACACACACACACACACACACACACACACACACACATACACACACACACACACACACACACACACACACATGTAATGAGGTTAATTAATTACAGGAAATGTCAAAATTGAAATTATATGTGATGAATATAGTAGACGTTATGAGAGAACAGTCTCAGAAAACACCATGACTGAATTTAGCTTGTATAATATACCAGATTACGATCACTGGGATGAACCCTATCAGATTACTCTAAAACACGAGTTTTCAAATTATATGGCAGAATGTTTTCATTTTCTATATGGTAAATTTTAATGGAATCAATCACATGTTCCAGGGAAATCTGTATATAGCATTGTTAGTATGATATTACTATGTCAAGAATACAGGAATAAATGCTTACTTTTTGTGAAAACATCTTGAAAAATGATCCAGAATACATCTAATTGGTCTGGAAGTATGTTTTTCATATTCCCCACCTAACAAAACATATGTTTTGATACCAAAATCGCCTCAATATGTGAAAAGGTGGCAGAGATATGGCTTTCTTTAATATGGCGCCAGACATCTTGAAAAATGGTCGCCATACGAAACGCATGCATATTTGAAAGTGTGATCAGGTAGGTTCATAATCCTCGTATCATAATCAATAAGTCTAGCCACGTGAACTAATGTTACCCTGTCGGCACCAGTACTCCCACCCCCCTCCCTCATTTAGGTGACCCTGTTTGCAGGACTATAACCGGCATATTTTATCAGCCCCAAGTAAAATCGGTTTAGACAGAGTCCACTGTGTATATATTTTATTAGCTACACACTCCGCATAGTCTCATTAGGAACATTTTTATAATCACTGCCCCTCCCACCCCATCCACCCTTCACTAAATAATATTGCATATGTTAAACGGTGGATTTTGCACAGACAGCTATCCTTGTTCTATTCATAGTGACACATACCTGGAATTATAACATTATTAATTTGTTCTGAAGTGCATGTTTTCAGAACGTGCATAAATTCCTCATTGCGTGCCCTGGATGTTGGTCGTACTTGGATGCTCTCCATGCTGGCGATAGACATAACATCATCTTGATGAAGAAGGTCTAGAAAACGCGTGGATTTTAAGTCCAGGTCACTCACAAAGACGTTGCGGCATCCGTCTAATGCCTGTTGGTGGTTGCAATTCGGCTGGGGGTTTTCTAAAACCAAATAATAACAACAATCACAATATTTCTACTACTATTGCCCTGTTCAATCATTTAAAGACTTTCTTTTACTAAATCTGAACCACAAACCCGTATTCCCTGATCAAAAGCGTATCTTTGCATAAGGCAGCGTCAAAGGGAAATTAGGCAAAGTGATTGTGTCCATCATCAGGTGTTCGACCTTATTACATCTATTTCTGATTCAGTGTTGTTTTTTCTTTCCGTACTCAGAAAAAGCAAAACCAAACAGCAACATATTTCATAGAATAGTTCTTCATCAAAAAGGCACAAAGTTTAATAATTTCAATTTACAACAAATCTCTGTATGAGTTATTTCTTCTGTCAGTATATACACCATAACAGAAGATTAATTTCTAGGGATGTGTTATATATTGTTTCATTAAATCAAGGCGTTGTACATGTTGTCTGTATGACGAGTGAAATATATTCCAGCTCTGTGCAATATTTCCTTAAAGGGACATTCCTGGTTTTAATGTAATTTTTAAGATTTTATCGACTAACAGAGACTTTTTAACGATTGTAATTACATATCAAATATATTTTTCTGCATAAAATAAACGTGTTTCTGATCGTTCTAATATTTGTACTTGGTTAAATTTCATTTTATATCCTAAAATATACTTTTTCGTACGTACGAAATTATTTGAAGACAAAATCCAGTTTGGGCTTCATACACATATTAAGACGACTAGAAACACATTGAATATACAGACACGGATATTCTAAACAAGAAAATATATTTAACATGTAAGTTTAATCGTAGAAATATTTTATTTTTCGGAAACATCTTACAATGGAGCAAACTCAAGAATGTCCCTTTAAGTGGACATAGAGGAACTACAAACGCCCTTCCTCCTTCCGTGGTGGGATTTCTAAATAACTTGCAAGTACCTGCATTCAAATGCATGTTTCTCGCCCATTGTTAATGCTACATCGATTCTAAATGTACCGTTGGATATCTGAGATACATGCAGGGAGAGGTTATGGTGGTTGGTATACGGGTGAGCAATATTTAGGCGATGTGTGTATGGTAAATCGACTAAACCTAAGCACAGAAAGATCCCTGCAAAGTGCAAAGAAGGCGTTTGGCAGTTCGGATCAAAAGTGGAGAAGCGATGAGAAAGATTAGGAATTGTTAAAAAGACCTTGCGTATTATACTATAGATTACAGATTAAAAGGCAACTTGTTGTGAGTATGGTATCCTAAGTGGCTTAATAGTTTTTACTTCCTCTTCCTCTTTTGGCAGTACAACACCTTCTTTGCTCTGTCAACACATTCCAGGTTACTAGTATTAACCCGACCCCCGACTCGTTTTACATTTCCAAAGGAAGCAAAAGTAGTGTCACATCCTGTGAAGATGTGGAAGAGAGGCAGGGCCAATGATTTCTCTTTACCCAGGGCATCATATATACCATAGTTTCTGCTTTCTCGAACACCTTTCCTCGCTTTTCTTTTGAATTCATTGCTGCTGCACGTGCTATACGTGTCCCATACCACACCAACTATTTTAGAATGTTTTGACTGTGTAGTGATGTAAGTAACAAATATATTGTTGACATTCTAATCAAATATCAGGATGCTGATAGGAACAAGATTCCAGGACAGTAGGCAGGTGTGTTATATTATCCAACCATCAAGCAGGAACGTTTTGCAGTCATCACCACCAAAATTGTCACTATAGACTGCCCTGAAGAGAAGGAAATAATCATTACATGATCTGTTGTTATAGTTATTATTCAAAGAACCGAGCGTTTAATGCCACCATGTAACCACGAGGAATCAGACATTAGGGGTCGAAACATATGGTTTAAACCTAGGTTAAACCCTGGGTCATGTTTACTGTGCATTTCACGTGTCTGGTTTTCAGTAATCCTAGTTTAATACTGGGTTGCAATTGAATTGCTTGTTTAAACCTGCCCTTGAGGTGTTTTTTCGCTGGGTTTGCTCAATGTAACTTTTCTTCATGGATAATTTCGGCAGCAAAATTGTGTTTTACGTCAGTATTGCAGAGCCATGAAAAGTGAACGTATGTTAGAGATCATTTGAAGCCACTACAGAAGCGAACACAGGGTGGGGGTAGGGGGGTTCGAACCCCATCCCCCTTTAGACAAGATGCCCTTTTGCCTTTTTTGTAGCACGACTGTATAATTAGATCCACACCTTCACCATGTTCGAGGCGAACGAACAATAAAGCGCCTGAGATATATAGAGGATAATAAATGAGATACCAGTTATTATAAAATTTATGTCCCAAGTCAAATAATTTTTAGCTGTCGCGAGCTTTAGCGAGTGACAAATGAAAAGTATTTCACTCGGAACATAAATTTGATAACAACTGATACCGAGTTTGCTGTTCTATTTATTACCCCAGCTATGTTTTCTCTAAACGCCTTTATTTTAGACGCACATTCACGTATATGTAGGCTATAGAAACAATGTAAACCACTTTACACACTGTTCTGGGTATTGCTATAACTTTGCATTTTAATCACGTTCACAGATAATTTTCAAAAACAAAAGTTATCTTTATTCTGCTAAAAATATAAATAATGAGGTGCGTTAAAATTACATTTTGTTATAAATTTAACATTAAAACAGTCGTGAACACAACTCATCAAAGTACATGACGTCATTCTGTGTGTTTGCCAAATCGTGATGATGTTATATTTAGTACCGACAAAGTCATTGGTTTGTAAGCCTCAAATCATCCAGTAAGTGTACGTCACACCACTGCAGAATATTTATCATTGAGAAAATATGGAACATATTTCTCTGTTATGAGACGTCACTGGGGTAATAAATATAGTTATTTACTAAATTAGTAAAAATAAACATTTTCTTCATTGTGTATGAACTGCACGAAAACGGGAAGTACTAGCATTGGAAGTTGATCAGTTACCACCGGTATCAAAACAATAAACGTCTATCATAGACTGCAGTCTTATAATGACAAACTTTCGTGTTTGTCTCGTCTTAATAAAAGGGGAACAAGGCGATATAGGCCTACAGTTCTGAAAAATTTACCAAACGTTGTCTCGGTGCCCTCAGGCATACGCGTCCCATCTTTTTTCTCTCTTTTTTTTAATGTTAGAATTAAAAGTAAATGCCAATAACAAAACGTTTATTCATATGTGCATTATTACCAACAGCTATATAGGGTTCTGTAAGCATTTGACATGGATTATAACTAATATTGTGAGTAAAATGATGAAAATACATGGTGAAATGTTTTCAGGCCAGCTCATTTTGCCAAAATATGTCCATCATTTTGACAGAATGTGAAGGTTTGCTCCACATTAGGGGGGGGGGGGGGGGTAGCTAATCCCCCATCTCGAACGCGAATGCTAATAATATACCGGTAACGAGTTTCAACTACAACGTGATGAAGTGTAAGCTATTCCTCGCTTATGTCCCTTTCCAAATCTGCGGATAACCCATGTAAAAAGCGTGGTTTTGTAAACACGGGTAAAACACACACATGTGAAATGCACCATGGGTGTATGTCTTGGTCAAGTTTTTCAGCGTTTTACGTAAACCAGTGTTAAACCTAGGTTTTGATATAACCCGGTGTTACGAAACTCAGACATATGAAATCAGCCCTAGGCGTTTAATTCATGTTCAGGATGCTATTCTGAATGGTTTTGTCAACAGTCTGGTATGCACTGTTGACACACGTATGCTTGTCATTCTAATTGGCAAGTTCCATCATTTGATTACCTTGAATCAAAATGTGAGTATTTGATTTGCCTTTTGTAAAGGCAAATACTTTCCATTTTATACATCAGTGGCATATATGACGTATTGGGTAAAGATACATTCCTGTCCATACCTCTAAGGGTGTGACACTACCTCTACTTTTGTTTAAAAAAAAAAAGGTTCAGTGCCCGACTGCGGTGCAAGAAACTGCTACCCTGATGTAACTCGTACATTTATCTACATGGTTCTCAACCCTTATACATTAATAGATAAAGATGCTCAATGCTTCCAGCTACTGGAGTGCTTTACAGACGAGCGACCTAAAACATGTTGACAAAGCAAGGAAGGTGATGTACTACTAAAAGGGGAAGACAATGGAAACCATTCCACAAACCTAGGATGCCTTACTGCAGCAGCCAACATGAGTTGCATACCAAGCTGGAATATGGTCCACCAATCAAGAGTGAACACAGAGCATACACTCCAGAGGAGTGAGCCATTTTGTACCATCCCAGTGAGCTGAAGGTTACGTAATACCTAACGTGTCATGTCAGGAATTAGTCTTCGAAGTGAAGAAACAAAACGTACCTGATTTTTGCGGATGCATCGCAATGTTCTGTAATAATATCCATCCTAGTAAGCCAGCACCAATTATATATTATTTTTAAATACAAAATAAACCACCATTGTCAAAGTGTTGAAATAACTGTTTTATGTTTCGTACACAAATTAACCCACGTACTGAAACAATAATCGGAGTTTTTTCTTGGTTAATTGGTCTTTTCTTTCCGTAACCTGTACCTGTGGTTCCTGATTGGCAGGTGTATTTAGACGGTCCCCAGACACTGTGTCTTGACACACTAAAAAGACGTGCCTCTTTTATTAAGATCACAGGGTATTGTGTGATAACAGCACGGATACCCCTCAAATCGTAATAGACATTACCAGCCGTTCTAATTAATTACTGTAAGTAATTCTGTAAAACCCTCGATTAAGTAGACTTTACCATCTAAAATCACACAACTGACCAATAGGTCTAATAATAAGCATTTTTTCTTTGGATTTTTTAAAAGAGAAAAATACTATAACTCCATTTCATTCTATTGATGCAACCTGAAATATATTGAGTTAAATAGTTTATTATACTATCAAGTCATTTATGTTGTTTTACAAGTCAGGTTGATGATAGCAGAGAGCCTTGTCGTAAATTAGAGCGTTTGTTTACACTGTGCATAGAGGAGATGGATGGAGCTGACGTCACTTCGCCCCAAGCTATACCACCGAACATCACAAAAACGAAACAAAATGGCTGCCTCCAGTTAGCAGGAATAATCATGTTTTTTTTATTAACTCTAAAATTACGCATTTTTCATTTGTTAAAGTGTCAGTATGTGTTGGTGGTCCGGGTATGCATCTTTCCAACACATACGGCTCTTATTTGAGTTGACCCTACCTTTAATGGGGTTAATCTATGTCATGACTACACTACCCTATATTACAAAGAAACTTTGCCTTGTCTAGAACAGAATGACGCCAAAGCAAAAAGCTGGTAAGACTCACAATAAATGTTGCAGTTTTTCCCTTTGATATCCCCTGCGTGTGCTATAACCTCACCGTGGTGCAGGGGTGTAACATTCTCTTTGAGAATGGCCAATACAGCACAAAATTGAAGTTTTGAGTAAAATTCAGTATCCGTAAAATTCTGTGATATTTGTGTTTTTGCACAGTTCTTTACAATGTTTTTGTTTAAGTCTTGAATTTTTATATTGATGTTGATCATCACTTTATTTATTTGCATTACCATAGTTTGACACCCAATAGCCGATGTATTTTTCGTGCTGGGGTGTCGTTAAACATTCATTCATTCATTCCCTTTGATATCTTTATATTTTGTCAATTTTATAAATATATTCATCTAGTGATATTTTGAATAGAACTTCCTCCATGGGAGGGGGGATTGTTGTTATCCTCCCACAGTCATTAGGAGCTGCTGTTGAGTGTTTGTAATGTGCCATGGTATCTATGCGTCGTTTCTTGATGTATACAATGTATTTTGTGTACTAATGTTACATATGATTTCTTCATGGCATGTAAGTACAAATCTTCCACACTAAAACTATTGCTCACTTTGCACCACCACCACCCAAATCTACACCTGCATCATTTGTAGATCCTCCCTGGCCACCAGGGGGCGTTACTAACTTGGGTCCATATCTGAAAATATTTGTAATGGGTCAAGGTGTATACATGCCAATTTCCATGATTTTTGCCAAAAGTGCACAATTGTTTTGTAAGCCACCCCACTAAACGGAGATGGGGAACATTTGTAGGTCCTCCCTGGCCACCAGGGGGACACTCCTAAATTGGGTTCATATCTGAGAAAGTTTGCAATGGGTCAAGGTATATATGTGCCAAGTGTCACGTTTTTAGCCAAAAGTGCACGTTTTGTGTTAGCTGCCCCACTAAATTTCATGTACGAAGTTCAAACAGCAGTTTAATTAACTAAATTCGATTTTAGGGTACATACATATATATTCACACTCATATATAAGGACATTTACGCTTTAAAAATGTACCATGTATGCAGAGAAGATTTGATTGCAACTAGTTTTAGTATGCCTTTAGAGGTGAATTGTGATTTTGTTATTAGATGTCAAAGATAATTTTAACAATTTTAGAGGGGAAACCTGCTACACATTCCCATTACTATCAATTAATCTTTTATATACACCATCCCACAGGCAGGATCCCACGGTCCCTCTAACTAGGTCAGGGACACAGGCGGGCGGTGACCTCCTGCTCAGTCACGCACCTGCACACCAAGGTCATTGCCTCACACCAAGGTCAAGGTCACGGAAAATAGGTTATGGGGCGGTATAGGCCCTTATACGTCTGTAGATCCTCCCTGCACACCAGGGGGCTCTCCAGACATGGGTCCATATCTGAAAATGTTTGTAATATGCCAAGTTTCATGCTTTTAACCAAAAGTGCACAATTCAGTCAAAAATTGGGTGTTATCTGCCCCACTATTACGTTAATCGGGGTATGAACAAAAACAAAACATTAACAAACTGCGAATCGTGAAATTTGCGATGATTTTTTGTTGTTGTTCATACACAGATGAACGTAAAAGAAACGGACAAACCTTATAATTAAATTTGAAATACACTAATAATAACACTAAAAGTTCATATTTTATTTCGATTTATTTTCTCCTAAACAACAACGCTCAATAAGACAAAGTACCAATATAAAGTGACGTCATCAGATATAACGTTACCTGACGTTATTTTTTACGTTCATCAAGAAATAATTAAATTTTCTTTGCGTCCATACACTTTACGGCAATCTGATTTGTCCAGAGGTGCTATGCGGAGTCATACAGTGCACATCGTTTTTTCGGTTCATACTTGCATGAACCAAAACATTATTGCGGTCAATTCTTAAATGAACAAACTCGCGTTGCTACGGCTGGACCAATGGGATGACATTAAATTGTAATGAATGTAGCGGCAATTTAATTATAAACCAATAATTCGCCGATTCACAGAGTTTGCGGATGATTTTGTTTTGTTCCTACCCCGATGAACGTAAAGGAAATAACAGACAATTCTTAATTATTCAAAATCTTTGGGGCGGGGGTGCAAAAGGGGTATGTGCCCCCCTCCCCCTCCACACATACACTTTATAGCAGTAGCGATGGTTTTTTAAAATATATATATATATATACATTCTTACGCTCGTGCCTGACATGACAACACAATATACACATTTATAAAAGTTATTACTATACTTACACAAATGGCATATACATGGGAATAACAAAAATTCATGAAACAAATTTACTATAAATAATAAATAAATAGACAGAGGCTCTGAGCCATATACCGGTTGTTTTGCCCTGTTAGTTATTGCACAAGCTTATAGTGCGCAAGAATATTATACCACGAGACCGCGTAACGGTCGAGTGATATAACTTAGTTCTGTCCGTGGAAAAGTGCACATAAAAGATACCTTGCTGCTATTGAGTTCCTACCTGCAAAAAGTGGATTTACGAGGGGATGTTTCTCCCTAAATAACTCCATCAGGTTATCTTCCATGTATTCCAAATTATGGCCAATTTGTTGATAATGATCTTCTGCTTTTGCTCTTTCGACCGATTTCACACACATATCTGTGTACTCTTGTATACGGATCAGCTCTCCAGCTAGCAATTTCTTTGTTGTCCTTGTCATTATTTTAACAACTCGGTTCCTTTTCTCGTCTGTCATTGAGTGTGGAATATTTCTTTCTACTACACTTGCTATCAGATAATTACTGTATTGCTCCTTTGTGTCCATCTCTACTTTATTGTATACAGCCTTTCGCCTGAAAGAACAAATTGTATTACAATTTTTAAATATATACTAAATAGTTATAAACTACCATTAGGCTCTCTCCTTCTGTCCTGTCCATATATGTTTGCCTCTCTCTCTCTCTCTCTCTCTCTCTCTCTCTCTCTCTCTCTCTCTCTCTCTCTCTCTCTCTCTCTCTCTCTTTGTGTGTGTCTCTCTCTTCCCTTGTCTATCTCTCTCCTCCTCTCTCTCTGTCTCTCTCTCTCTGTGTGTCTCTCTCCATGATAATTCAAAGTGTTATTTTGTCACTGCCTGATAACACCTCTGTTGCTAGCATGATAACCTTGTCGTTCCTATGTGTTTTCAGATGACTAGGAAATGAGTTGTATGTTCAATTTTCAGGTATGTCGTTTCCTCATTTTTTTAAAAACATCCATTTACAGCAATAATTGTTGAACTGCATAAATAAATATAGCATTCCTACTTCCTGTAACATCCTGTAAATGTTTTGAAACAAAAAAGCAAGTAGCTTCCTACAACGAATGTTTACAGCGTCTGACATCATAGTCACTAGCAGCTGCCAGCCAGTGATGTAGATCTTCTTCAGGTCACAAATAAACCTGCGTTTATTTTTACAGAAAAAGGTACAGAAATTGTAATGTTGTGACACAACATACATTTGTACTTTTAAATATAATCAAAGTATTTTATTTAAAATTTGGAAACACATAACCTTTTGGCTATGTCAGCCCAATGTGCTTTTGGACACCTGCCATTATCCGAAAGTTACAAACAGGTTTTTTTTTACTACTTTTGACTGAAACATATTATAAACATATAACTTGAAAGGGGTTGCATGATAAACATAATTTCATCCTATACAGATCTCCCAATCACACATCGAAGAAATGTAACAAAAATATCATTCAATTTCTTCTGCCTGGCATATGATATTATAACACAGACTAACATTACATATGTGGTGTTACACGCCTGGCCTTCCACAAACGAAAAACAATCTCATATATATCTAAGCCACAGCATACGAAACTTTATGGAATATCATATACCATAAATGTTATAGTGACATTTTTAATGGAAAGTTGTATTAAAGGGACATTCCTGAGCTGCATTGTAAGATGTTTCTGACTAATAAAATATAGAAACACGTCAGAAACACGTTTAATATACAGCCACTGATATTTTAAGCAGAAAAATACATTTGATATGTAATTACAATCGATAAAAAGTCTGTTAGTCGATAACATCTTAAAAATTGGAACGTCCCTTTAATTAAATATTTGTAAAATCTGTTAACAAACTTGCAGCTTTGCTGAAAGAAAAACAACAACGAAGCAGTAGCTCAATGACCACATGAGGTTTGCATGTTAACAAACAATGAAACCAGAACTTATATCTCTTCTTATCCATGTGTTGTCTGTACAAAATGCACTTTATCAGTAAGATGAAATTATCCAAGAACCCATTTGTTGACTAAGGGTAAGTATGTTATGGATAGTTCACGTCAGGAGCAGCTCCGGATATGATTTTAGGATTTTCAACTTCAGTAATATTAAATAAGACTTCATGTATTTCATTGTAATTACATTCTGATATGCAATATCATTAACAGTTAATAATTTTATATATAACAAAAGTGGGGGTTGCAAAAGTTGTTTAACAAAAGAACTTCAATTAAACAAAAACGTTAGTGATTATATCTATAGTCCTGTTCAATTGTTTAGACCCTAAGTTTTTTTTGCAGATGTTATGTTTAATTCCTATTCAATCCTTGTGGTGTTTTATATTTGCATGAAAACATAAAATGATTATATGTATTTTTACGTATATCTTTAAAGAAAAGGTTAGACAAATCTGGTACACATTTTACATTTCAAAACATCCATAACTTTGATTCAATGAAACAAGCTATAATGGCCTTCACGTAGCCTCGTATCCTAATCTTTTGTTATGCAAATAGCCTTAGTTATTTATAGAATAATAAATGTGAATTAAAACATACAGAGATTTTTATAAAATGGAAATAAGTCAACTTCGTACATTTTAGATGATGAATTGTATATGAAATATGTTGGAGTTTGGGTTTGTTTTCACACGTATGTAAAGAAAACAAGTATTGAATATGAATTAAACGTAAAATTTGCAAAAACAACTTAGGGTCTAACCAACTGAACAGGACTATAATAGTTTATGCTAATACAAAATAACCAAACGCATACATTTGTTTTTTCATGTGTTATCTAAGCTTTGCTTAGAATTAGTTAAGTAGTTTTGGAGAAGACGTTGAAGAAATAACAGTTTAATTGCATTTCTGTATTTAACTGTAGTAAATAGCACCCCCTCTGTTTTCTTTAGAGTGTTAAACCATCTCCCTGTCTCGAATTGCAATCTTAAATTTGACGTATGCAATTTAATTGTCCAATATATATTTTGGTATGATAATCTCATCAAATAGGTTTCATAGTAACATTTAGTTTTGAATAATGTTTAAAATTGGTCCCTAGAAGTTTGAAATATTCGAAAACTACTGTTGTATGAATTAGTAGTAGAGGGGGCACTTGGGTACCATGTATGCAAATGAGCTAGGTCACGTGACCTGTCCTGCGCTCTGATTGGTTGACCTCTAAGGACGTGCCTCTTCTGATTGGCTGACCTCTAAGCGTGGGGGCGTGGCCTAATGACGTCACGTTCAGTGCAATGACCTCGGGGTCATGCAGCTGGCTGACCTTTAAGCGTGGGGACGCTACTGAGTTAATGACTTGGACAGCTGCGGGAACGGGACCTTTGTGTCAGGAAACACCGGATGTTGGTAAGATTGATGGGTGTGTTAACCGTCGGGGGTCCTTTGATGTACAGGAAACAGATGGTGCAGAAGTCGTTAATGACCCCTAGAGTGGTGTCGAATGATGGGGTGTTTATTTAACTGTGACAGCCGTTTGATGTACAGGAAACAGATGGTGTGGAAGTCGTTAAGATGGCAAGATGTATTTGACAGGTGTGGGCTGATTAAGGAGAACCAGTCAACGGGGAGTGGAAAATTCCAGAGGAAAAACCCCAGGGTTTTACCAGATGTCGGGGAAAGGTTTGAAACGTGTCCATATAAGGCGTTGGCCATGAGTCATCCCAGAACGTGTTCAGACACGTCTTGAGTGAGGTCTCTGCATAATGAGAAACAGTCAACGGGGAGTGGAAAATTACAGAGGAAAATCCCCAGGGTTTTGCCAGATGTTTTCCACAGACACCTTACCCAGTATTTCTGCCGGAAAGACATTTTTGGGTATGGCGCTATGAAATTAAATATTTACAATGTGTTTGCTGAATGCAACAGCAGTCGATAGGGGGTATGTTTGGGGCCTCCCTCAGAAATAAAAGCTTTCCAGACGGTTCGTCCTCTGGACGTTTCGTCCACCGTACAATTTGTCCACTTACAATTCGTCCACCCACCTCGGACAATTCGTCCACTCGATTACAACATTTAGACCAATAAATCTAAAATGTCATTTCTTAGCCATTGAAATGGTTAATTATTTTCGTTTTGTGGTAAACTACTAGTGTATGAAACAAACTAAATTTTAGTGGCACTATCAACTTGTTATTGTCTGTATGTGTCAATTATAGTACTTTATTGACAATATTCTTGAATGATCACCTATACTCTCCATAAACTATATATATACATATATATATATATATATATATATATATATATATATATATATATATATATATATATATATATATATATATATAATAATAATAATAATAATAATAATAATAATAATAATAATAGTAATAATAATAATAATTATTATTATTATTAATAATTTTAAGGGCTCGTTCAAAAATAGCGTCATAATAAATTTGTAAATTTTTACAATAATTATGAATTTAGTTTAATTGTCCCATTCCCTATTATAATTACATTATTATAACTATAATAGACTATGTCTATCAAATTGTTCCCATCATACTTGGTAACCCCTCTTCTGCTGCGGGAAAGCCACTGGCGATGTCAGAGATATAGGCATGGCAAAGCTGTTAGGTTAGGTTACAATCTGCACTTCTCTGACAATTCTCTGTGTCGATATTCCACTAAAATAAAAAGTATCCGTACATTTATTTAGTCCGTGGACGAAATATACGGTAAATAACTAATACAACAATTTGTTTTTTATACTGGACAAACTGTCCAAGAACAATTTTTGGTTGTGGACGAATCCTCATCGAGATCAACAGAGGACGAATCATGTGCATCCCAAAGAAAATGGGTTTGGTGTAGGGTTAGGGTTATGAAAATCATACAGTAATAATAAAGTCATTAATTTTATCAAAAGGTTAACTTAATTTTTTTTAAATCTGCAATAAAATTTGGGTATGGCGCCATACAAATTTTACCCTGCTACCGTATATGAATAGCGTAATATTGCAGTACTATAATAATAATAATAATAATAATAATAATAATAATAATAATATATGAATGAATGAATGAATGAATACATATAAATAAATAAAATTATCAGCTGCTGAGAGATTATCTGAAAAAGAAAATAAATACATATAACTACGGACAGTACACAAACTAACAGCGCTTGTAACTGGAAGCAGTCGGAAGGAAACGTGTTATCTGTTTTCAAACCGTCAATGTGCCATTATTGTTACAGATAAGCATAATTAATAACTATGATTCGGTAACAGTACTAACAGTTTAGCTAGTTTCGCAGATCGGTACGGTTAGTGACTTAAATATGGCCGCATTCTGAGAATAATAATAATAATAATAATTATTATTATTTTAAATTATATTTACTCACGAACTGTATTACATATAGCAGGCCGTTTTATCGTAAACAACTGGAAGCAAATTGCTAATGCGTCACCAACTACACTCGAAGTGGTGATCAATCACTATCCGTATAGTAACGGTATAGCTGAGAAACCTCTCTATAATATGTTTTAAATACCTGCAGATAATATATATATATATATATATATATATATATATATATATATATATATATATATATATATATATATATATATACGGGAGGGGCGCAAGCCATATTTTTACGTTCGAAATTTGATAACTGCAAACTGGATGTACATTTATACGGTCAATGAGGTAAATATTATTGACACGACATTGTAATTAAAGGGACACGCCCTAGTTACGGCTAGTTGTTAACCATTACGGCGTTGTTTTTCGCTATTAAACCCATTTTTTCACAAATAAAATTGCACTTTACTTACATTTTATTATTTAGAATACACATTTCCATTCACCTGAAGTGCTTTTTGGTAATCCTGGTAATCCTGATGTTTGTAAAACCACGAAATGCATTTTTTGTATTTCTTAACAAGCCGCGTGCTCTCGAGAAAAAACCGTTAAGCAAGCGAGGTCCAATCTATTTTTAGAGCGAATCTTCCTGTGTAAACGTCACAGACGTTGGTATACCACGTGACCGTTATCATTTTGGTTCCGTTTGTTTTCTCGTGCACGGTTCGCGCAATCAACATCCGATTTGTTGTCGTTTGCTTGTTGTTCATTTGTGAGATTTTTCTTCACAGTTCGTGAACGTTTTCAGTAACAATAAAATTCAGACAAGTAAGGGTCTCAATACAAAAGTCTTACGATATCTGCAGAGGGGATACAACCAGGACAGAACAGTTGGAACATGTCCAGGAGAGGTGAAAAGAACGCACCCCAAGTCTGTGCGCACTCTGTGAAATTTGTCGTCACGTAGGCATTGTTGTGCTTCGAGCGACATCTACCGGTGACATCAGAATACTAACTTTCAAAATTATTTCAAGCAATTGGGACATGGGGATTCCCATGGTATTTATCGATATAAAACCTGCTTTTTCACTCCAATTGATAAAAACGTGATCTAAGTGTGTTACAGGTTCGTAGATTAACCAAATTATAATTTATTTTCGCTGGATGGAACTAGGGCGTGCGGCTTTAACGTACTAGTAAACAAATAGATAAGTCTTCATTTTCTAGTAACGCTGGACATTATGTTGTGTATTAAGCAAAAATGATTGTGCCACAATGTTTTTTTGTCGGTGCAGGCACATACCCAATGGCGAACAATCAGAGACTTTCCGACAGGTGGCGCTCGTGCACTATACACCTTTCCTTTTTCTAAATTTGTATTGTCGTAAAGCACCGATCGGTATATCCACTCTATTATTCCCGACCTAATTGTGAGCATGTATGTGACTAAAGCGTAGAACGGCTAAAAATTAAAGTAAATAATAAAAATCTACGAAATTCCGCAGTTGGTAGTAAAAAAACAAAACAATGGAAGAATAGAAAAGAACAAAATAATGTCCAGCTAAATCGTGGGTTTTCCCCAACCACGTAGGCTACTCCCTACCGTTCTTACAACTTTCTATCATATATCCACCATGCCAAAACCATTAAATATATACATATTTGACTGATAATACTTGAGTGTTTGCAATAAAAAAACGGTAACAGCATTTAATAAAGTTTTAATTTGTAAAACGCCAGTTCCATTCTTCGCTGTTTACTTCCGGGTTCTATTCAATATTATTTGTTTACCATAGTTTGACACCCAGTAGCCGATGTATTTTTCGTGCTGGGGTGTCGTTAAACATTCATTCATTCATTCATTTACTATTCAATGTTTGTTATCGCGATTTAGTATGAAGATATACGTGTTTAAAACCACAAATTATTCGTTTGCAGAGTAGAGTAAATTCAACCAAATTTGTCATCAATTATTTTTAATAAATTATTTCAATGAAAAAACAAACAAACAAAAAAAACCAACCCCAACCCAACCCAACCCAAACAAAATAAATAAAATAAAATAAAATAAAATAAAATAAAATAAAATAAATAAATAAATAAATATATATATATATATATATATATATATATATATATATATATATATATTCAATGTAAAATAAAACAAAATAAAAATGTTTATATGTATACATGTAATAAAAAAAATCAAAAAATCAATAACATACATATATAATTACAGAAATAAATAATACATTTTCAAATGATAAAAAATAAATAGGAAATTTAAAATATTAAATAGTTTTTTTGTTCTTAATTTTTTTTTTCACATGTAAGTAGAAATGTAAGTAGAAATATAACAATGCTTTTTCATACACATTTACATGAAATTAGAAATTAGAGTGGTATTGTTTTCAGTATTTATAATTTGTTAATGTAAATAATTTAATTTGTGTGTACAAAATGACATAATCTGATAGGAATTCTGATTTCACTGAGCCTGTTTTAACATAAATCTATTTGACCTACCGGTATCTAAATTTTATACTTTTCAGTACTTATATTAAGAAAAGTCCAATGTAAATAATCTTTATCATGGTTCATACACTTATTTACCAAGAAAATTCCTGACTTTCCATGATTTCCACTGATAATGAAATTAACAGCAATTGAAAACTGCTTTAGAGTTATACTATTTTTTCTCTCCAAAGGCTGCAAGAGTAATAAATTATAAATTAAAGAAACAAAATACTGCTATTTTACAAATGTGGATTTCTAAAACCAGATGCAGCAAGAAATAATTATGACTATATATAAAAGTACACTTATGGTTTACTAATAGTTTAAAGTGAATATAGGTACAACACCAATTAACACTCATTACATTAATTTCAAGAGATGCATTACATGCAGTATTCACACATGGCTTGTTTCATCTTCAATGTATAAACTGTACATAAACAATACCTATCTGGTATTTATATTTTCAGTCCAACAGTGTGGGTTTTTTCAATGCCATGCTAGAATTTATCACAATGTAGTCAACATACTCCCCCAAAAAGTAAAAGTATTATAAACTGTTATAGGCTTAAACAGTCAATGGAGAATAAAATGTTGGGATTTTGCTACATTTGTCCAAAATAGTCCAGTTAGGCAATAATAATAAAAAAAAGACAAAGAATAAAAAGAGACACCCCCCCCCCCCCCTCTCAAAAAAACAGAAAAGAAAAAAAAAAAAAGTATTTTGTTATGGTTAGTTTGTTTTTGGGTCAGTAGCAAAAACAAAACAGTTTGTTCTGTTATGCCTCAAGTATTTAATCAAATCTCACATTGCAAAACAAGCTCCGCAGTCTCTTTAGAATAACCAATAATGAAAAGAAATTGATATTTTTTTTTACATCTCAGCACATTTTAAATTTGGTGTTAAACATCTGTGTTTCAGAAAAACAGCCTTCATAATTTTGACCCATGGTTTTGACACTTGGCATAGATACTGACTCACCAAGCAGGTAAACCCATGGCCACCACACAGTCTACTTCTACCAATTACTTTAATTTCAGCATTTTCACTTTCATTGGAGTTATTTGTTTACACCACCATCACAGCATCCTTTGGTAGTGTTTTTGTCAGTAATTTCAGATATGCTTAGTATATAAAAAAAATGCATCCTACATACATATTACAGCTTACAAAAGAGATACCCAACTAATAGGCCCCCTATAGATAGATTAACAAAGGAATAATCAAATGTAGAGTTTAACAAATGAAGAAAAGAAAATTTTATTCTGCCTTGTACCTAAACAAATTTCTGGGAACATGACTAAAAAATATTAGGTAGGGCCAGTCTAAACTTTAACCCCCCCCCCCCCCCCCGCAAAAACAAACTATATCTGTACTATTTTTAACTTTAAAAAAATGGGGGAAAATAATCAGGGTAAGCCTTTTTTTTTTAGGGTTGGTTTCAAGAAACAATTGTTTTTACACCTCAATGGGCACTCCACATCTCACTATTCTGTTTATATTGTATGTATGCTATTTGCATGTCTCAAACTATTATTTTTTTCTTCTTCAAATTGTGTATTAGGGGCTGTGGAAGAGGTGAGGGCCGATAGGGCCATGGTCTCCTCTTTTTTCCTGTTACTGTTCTCAAAAGTCTGGAGATGCCATAGGCCCTATGTCAACATCTGATATTTAAAGTTATTCTGGGTGAGCATGCCTTCGAACCCCCACCAACAGGTTAGGGCCCTCAAATACATGTATACACACTCTCTCTCTCTCGGTCTCTGTCTCTCTCACACACACAACCTTTTAACAAACAGCACACTATAAGTACCCCCACCCCATCCCCACTTTCAAATACACTCCGCTGGCCCTGTACATAAATTTAAAAAAAGTGTTGTTTCTAAAACATTTTTTCTTTCAGTCTGTGAAATTATTGATTAAAAATAAATAAATAAATAAAATAAATAATCGACAACAAACATGATCAATGCCATGGGGGGTAGGACGAACTCACCTAAACCCTCCCCCTCACCAAAAAGCAGTGAACAAAACACACACATAAACAAATGTCCACATAGCATACATAAAAGGAAGAAATATAATATTTCAACTAGATTTTATTCAAATAATATATAAATAATTTAAAAAAATTTAAATCCACACGCCTCGTTTTTCAGCGATTCACTGTTTGTTTTGTTTGTTGTTGTATTTTGTCATATACTAGATCCGTTATGCAGTCCAGACATTCTTTGTGTAATGCATCATCGTCTGAAAAAATATGACCACTTTTCCTGTTTGTACAGAGGTGGACAAGTAATTTTATACGACCAGTGGCTTCAAATCACACTACTGAACAGCTGTTTACAGCGAGACTTTAGGGTGTATAGTGACGACGCGACCTCTAAGGGGGAGATAATTTCTGGATGTTCGCCATTCCTTGCACAAGCAATTTGTTTTTTTTTATAAATTTTTCGGGAAACATGTCTCGACCCATCACCGTATACTTCGCTCTCTTCCGTGTAGACCCCCCTCCCCATGCTAAAATCCCTGCACACGCGTCTGCAGTGGTACTGTGTACGGAACTCAGTAAAAAAAAAACACCCAACAACACACAAACAAAAAAGAAACAACAAATTAAAGAACAACATAACCCTCGCTCACTTGCTCAATCCCCTGCTTAAGCAAATTTTGTTTTCGTTATTTTTCCCCGATAATTGTCCGGGGAACGTGTCAGCCCCTGTGAAGGTTGCTCACCTCAGTCTAGACCCCCCCCCCACCCCCCTTTTGCTAAAATTCCTGCACACGCGCCCGCAGTGGTCCTGTGTACGATAGCTCCGTAAAAAAAACCCCCAAAAACCCACACAATAATAAAAATAATAAAAATAAAGAAATAAAACAAATAATAATAATAATAAACAAAAATCGTGAGTTTATGTTCCAACTATTTATTTTATTTCAGCGTATTCGCCGGTTTTGGGGGGGGGGGGAGGGGGGTTTGGTCAAAAAATTATATATTTTAAATTATTTTAAAGTCTCTATACACGGCGGTCGTGCACTGTATATTAAATTCAAAGGTACTTTACACGGCTGTCTTATATATAGCCTCATCAATACTTGGTTTTGTCGTACGTTTTAGACACCTCATAAAAGAGTTCCAATTTTTAAAAATGAAGCTGCTCACAGGTTGTCATGGGATTCCCTCAATCGTGGTTCAATTAAAATGTTTTGGGTGATACAATAGCAAGGTTTGGTATTACAAATTAATGTAATTATCATTTATAATCCATATTTAGAGAAATAAGACCCACTAAATCTGTGGTTGAGTGCCTTTAAATACCTTTCACATCGATAATTTTCGAGTTCCCTGATAACAATGTTTTTTTTTTACATTAATCACTAATACATACACTACAGGAAGAAACCCGACAGCACCACCTTTCAGTAATGTTCCAGTTAAATAGGCCTACGCCAGAGTACTCGGGCTGGTATTTGTTATGCCGAAATAAGAAAATCGTTCACTGCATCAAAACTAGCCCGAGTACTCTGACTGTAAGAGAGCTAGACGGACATTTGGATGTCTGTCCAGAACTCTTGCGGTCAGAGTACTCGGGCTACGTCAAAACACACACAACAAACACACAAAAAACTACTATTCAATACAATAGTAGGTCTGCGTTCAGCCAGCCGTCTTTCACTAATAAACGTTTGGAAACTATTTTGACCTGTTCCCGAAATACTAGTAGTCAATAGTTCATCAAGATAAACGTCTCCGGCACTATATTTATTATTGTGATGTTTATTGCTGTGCGGTCCAATAAATGTCAAAATGTTAAAAAACGGACCGTAGATGTTTACCTTGGTGAACTATAGTAGTCAATTGATTTAAATGTCGCATAAAAGCGGGGCTAGCAAGCGTTAGCGACAATTGGTTGGCTGAACTTACCCCTGATATGAACTGGTGAACAAATAAAACTTCATTAAATATATGTTCAGATATATTATCACAATGACGAAATAAAGCTCCACAGTTTTCCAGTTGTACTGTATCTTTGTTATTTCTTACAATACTTAATTTTATACTTCTTACAACAATTCTACTTGAGCAACATTTCAATGTAATTAATATTAACGAGTCATGGGTTTTTCCAGTTGCATACTAAAAATAACTCTGATTGATAAGCGGATGTGCAGGGTCCGCAGCGACCCCTGTCGTGGGTAATTTTTATCAAAATGTACCCAGACTGAAACGTACCGAACTAAAATGTAATAATTTTGGTCAAGACGTACACACATTTTTGTCAAGACGTACCCATGCCAAAACGTACCTAACAAAACGTACTTATATTTCGGTTAAAACGTAGCCTATTAATATGTAATACGCTAAACTGATAAACATTATGGGAGCTGGTCAAAACGTACCCAAACCGAAACGTATCTGGTCCAACGAATATAGGTACCCAATTTGGGTAAAACGTATCCATTCCAAAACGTACTCATGTTTTGGTCAAAACATAAACTATTTATACAAGTTAAAACTCGTACACATTATTTTACAATTAATTTTCAACAGATTTAAAAAAACAAATCTAAACAAAAACGTACCTAAATGAAAATGTACCTTACCAAAATGTACCCATATTTGGCCAAAAGGTACGAGTTCAATAAAAAAAATTATAGTTTGAATTGTAGAGAGTAATAGGGAATAACTGGTTACTGCTTTATATATCGGTTTTATCCTGCGAAGGCATAGCTCAGTTTCTGTGGGCGGGACGTAGCCCAGTTGTAAAGCGCTCGATTGATGCGCGGTCAGTTTGGGATTGATCCCCGTCAGTGGGCCCAATGGGCTATTTCTCGCTCCAGCCAGTGCACCACGACTGGTACATCAAAAGCCGTGGTATGTGCTATCCTGTCTATGGGATGGTGCATATAAAAGATCCCTTGCTGCTAATCGAAAAGAGTAGCCCATAAAGTGGCGACAGCGGGTTTCCTCCCTCAATATCTGCGTGGTCCTTCACCACATGTCCGACGCCATATAACCGTAAATAAAATGTGTTGAGTGCGTCGTTAAATAAACGATTTCTTTAGTTCAGTTTCTAGAGTACTGTGCTAAAACACGCAATTTCCAGATCTTCAGAAAATATACAAGTCTCAACCCACCTCATCCGCTACTAAAGTTGATCTGACCCACAGCACTACCTAATGGCCGTCAGTAGTAAGGGAGTATAGTAGGTGGTAGGCAAGTACTCTGACAGTAGAATAACTAGACGGACATTTGGACAGTTATCAACGCTCTCCAACCGTTATAGACCAATGTATATACATTCTGCGCAATCGCTGCCTACCAAATGGTAGTCAAAGATTCCCGCTCCAATACAACAACAATCAAAAGAGGTCAAAAGAGGGGGGGGGGGGGGGGGGCACAGAAACTGAGCTATGCCCCCCCAAAAAATCCGGAAAGCATTATAGAAACTTAAAGAAAATTATCTTCTTAACTGTTTAAGGAGTTTTAGACTATTAACTACTCATTTGCCCCCCCCCCCCCCCCAACAAAAAATCCTAGCTACGGCCCTGAACACACACAACAAACAAAAAACTACTATTCAATGCAATAGTAGGTCTACATTCAGCCAGCCGTCTTTCACTAATAAACGTTTTGAAACTATGATGACCGGGTTCCCGAAATACTAGTAGTCAGTTGATTTAATGTCTAGCGTAAAAGCCAGTCTATCAAGAGTTGACGACAATATATATTTTTTTATTCTCCACTTTTCCTTCATTTTTTCTCTCTCATAAAATCGCTCTTTTTTATCCTAAATATTTTACATAAAATTATTTTTTTAGTTCGTTTTATTTTGTCTAGCTATTTTTACAGGATTACAGAACATAACAAAACTTGCCCCCTTTGTTCATTTCATTAATATGTACACCTATTTTACCTATAAGTTTTTGGTTTTTCACAATACTAAGGTAAGTTTGTTCATAGGTGTACTTATTCGTTATGCCGAAGGGGCGGGACGTAGCTCGATGCGCGGTCAGTCTTGGAACGATTCCCATCGGTGGGCCCATTGAGCTATTTCTCGTTCCAGCCACGACTGACATATCAAAGGCCGTGGTATGTACTATCCTGTCTGTGGGATGATGCATATAAAAAAAAACTTGCTGCTAATCGAAAAGAGTAGCCCATGAAGTGGCGACAGCGGGTTTCCTCTCTCAATATCTGTGTGGTCCTTAACCATATGTCTGACGTCATATAACCGTAAATAAAAATGTGTTGAGTGCGTCGTTAAATAAAACATTTCTTTCTTTCTTTCGTTATGCCGAAATAAGAAAATCGACCTTTGTGTCAGAGAGAGAGAGAGAGAGAGAGAGAGAGAGAGAGAGAGAGAGAGAGAGAGAGAGAGAGAGAGAGAGAGAGAGAGAGAGAGAGAGAGAGAGAGAGCGAGAAAAGACAACCCCCAAAACCTCCAAACTAACTAAACAACACACAAACAACAACAAATACAAATACAGCCGTTTTTCACTAAACGTTTGCAAACTATTTTGACCAGTTCCCGAAATAGTCAATCGGTTTAAAGCTGCAGTCCCTGGTATATGTTTTATTTATTATTTAAGCGTTTAGAATAGATGATAAAGTTCTGTTTTGTACATAAAAGGACGACCACATCGCTAGAGTTTCGCAATGCTCGCTTATCTACATTATCCAGGTCAACTACAAACACAATGGCCAACTTTGTTTTTCTTATTTTAGTGGGACGCCAGTAGGACTGGGGAGATACTAAATAGTAGACACTGAGAGTCGTCAGCTAGTGAGTTTTCAGAAAGAGAGATTCAAAAGGGTGGATTTTTACTGTACCTAACTACCGAAGGTACATGGATATCATCCACCGAGGGTACTTTTGCTTTAACATTGTATATTACATTACATATATGTGGGCTAATGTATATCTCAGCTAAGTAAACACCTTCTAATGTAGACATAACAACTAAATATGTATATGATGGATTAATCCATTATCTAAATGATCAGAGTACATTTCCAAATTAAAAGAAATTATTATTATTATTATTATTATTATTTAAACATATATGTGAATAACCTTATGGTATGTTTACTGTCAGTGCTAGGGATAGTTCTAGGAAAATGAGACACTTAAGGTTTCAATAAGGTGGATTTTACAGTACCCAACTACCGAGGGTACATTATCATCCACCGAGGGTACTTTTCCCAAAAGATGTTATATTAATTTACATATTTGTTCATTAATGTATATTTCAGCTAAGTAAACACCTTCTTATGTAGACACTATATATGATAGATTAATCCATTATCTAAATGATCAATGTATATGTCTAAATTGTATGTAATGCTTATATTTTGTAATCAAATATATGTGAATAACCTTACTGTATGTCTACTATCCATTGTAGTAGTGGCGCGACTTAGTTGATCAATTGTGCACTTTTCCGCGAAAGCATGAACATTGGCACATGGTTAGAGTAACTCATTACAAGGATATTTAGTCCAGGGCCCACTGGAAATTGCACCCCGTATGGCTGCCATCTTGAAATCCAAGATGGCCACCATTGTGGACCTGTTTTGTTTAATATCTCCTTAACTAGTACACATATCGAGATAGCTGAAATGCCTATACCTACTTTTTAGGGGACTAGGAATCCAATGGTGACAGAAATGTTAAATTGTGGCTGCCATCTTGAAATCCAAGATGGTCGCCGTCCACATGCTATTTTGCTCAATATCTCATTTAGTAGTAAAGATATCAATACAGATTTAACACCTAGACTGACATTTCAAGGGTCTAAAAATCCAATGGTGACATCGAATATATGGCTGTCATCTTGAAATCCAACATGGCCACCATCCACAAACTATTTTTCTCAATATCTTATAAAATATATATATATATATATATATATATATATATATCAATACAGTTGTAACACCTATAACAACATTAATCATTGGCAATTGTCACTACAGGTACTTGTGCGATCATATATCAAAATGACGAATTTTGCAATAATAGTGGTCATCTGTTCTGTTATAAGGACAGGCTGCAGGTTCTAAAATCAAAAGTCTTAAATGAGTGGCAAGCACTGTGGATTATACCATTAACAAGTCAGCAGGTGTGCAGGCAGAATTAATGAAATTTTCTGTAAGGGAACTGGAATTTTAGGTAACGGTAAAGATCTTGTCACAAAGGTAGTGTTGGACAGCTCAGTATTTTATTTTAAACAAGCGGACACTTATAAACAATGGGGAATGGGAAAGGTAACGAAACATGAGTGGCATCCAGAGGCATCAATGGCTTCACTATGAGAGCTGACTGATTTCTTCAAATGCATTTGCAAATGTATGGCTCATTAATAGGAGATGGTATAAATATAAAAACCCCAGAATTACAGGTAGTGAAATGTTTAAGCAACACTTTGACAGCAAATGTTTTTTGTTTTGTTTTTGACAGGACATTAGAATTTACATTGTTAAACCATTAACAAAAATAACTGAACACATTTTCTTCTGACTGAGCACATTGAGTTTGCATCTTTTAATGTCAGAATACCAACTTTTAAGTATGTAAATACTGTCTGAGTTTCCAATAACATTAAATATTTATTATAAGCAATTCCTTATTTTTATAAACTATAGTCAAACATTTAAAACAACAGAATATGTCGATTAGATTTGGATTTATGTCCAAAGATATGTATTTCAAAACTTCCTTGTGGCCATTTTGAAAAATATGGCACCACTCCACCCGTTGCCCACTAATTTGATATAGTACCTATCATAGCATCTATCTATCTATCTATAAACATATACATATACATATATCTATATATATTTTGGGCAGTATCCCAGTTGAATACTAACATTTCAAAATCTGGTATCCCACCTGAGAATTTAGTATCCTACTTAAATGTAATTTATAAATAACATCGTAACAAACTTGGACGACACTGTTCTCGTTCCCAGTCTATTGCTACGCCGCAATCGAAATCGTCGAATTTGTGAAATTGGCAATCAAACAGAATCTGCAGAAAGATTTGCTGCATCTATTTTTTGCGTAATAATGACATAAATTAATATTTAGCAGTAATCTATAAGTGTTTCTGACATTACTAATGATAAACCTGCCTATATCAATTTCCTGCTTATGTGGAATCAATATCTCAAATAAAATTTGAAGGGAGGAAACATCCAATAAAAACAATAGCGACTTAGCGGTTCCCAGTCTATTGCTACCTCGCTATTGCTCCAGTGTAGCATTAGACTGGGTATGAGCTGGGGGAGATATTGTTAGGCATAGCATTAGACTGGATACGAGCTCGAAAATACTGTTACCTAACTTCAGTAAACGACCGACGTTCATTGTTTCAGCGAAAAATTAAAACGCAGGATTACAAAACCCAACAACAATGTTATATATATATATATATATATATATATATATATATATATATATGCATGTATGTATGTGTGTGTGTGTGTGTGTGTGTGTGTGTGTGTGTGTTTCATTCTTTTCTACACTGTAAGCCTACAGTTTATAAGAATAAAGGTCATTGTCTTTATGATAGTCTCTAAGAATTACCACTTGGGTGTGCAAAAGTTGACACATAGTTGTTATCTATATATTTTGACACTGTTGGGGGTTCACATCGATAATCCACTGGGTGCCATCCTTGAGAAATTTGAAAAATCCAAGATGGCGGCCAATTAAATCAGAGAACAAAGAGCAACAATTCTTATATCTACCCCATGGTTTTAGGAGCCAGGAAAGACATTGGTGCCATCATAATTAAGATTTCATAAATGGGTCACCTGAATACAAGATGGTTGCCAATATGGTGGTTCAAATGGAGAAAATGGCAATAAATTGCTTGTTGTTTGATACAGAAAAGTAATTCTTGCATTTAACCCATAGTTTTAGGGATTAATGAACACAGTGAAAGTAGTTCAGTTCTTCTATACCTGTTAATTTTAATTTATTGAAGATTTAAGTAATGAACCGAGGACGATGGAACTGTTAAAAGTAACAGTCACACAAAAGTCTTGTTGGTTTAAAGAGGATGACCTACATGTAATAATGAAATACTATATTAAGATGACCCTTTATTGGTTCTTTTTGTTTCTCTCGGGTACTGTGTGTTTTGTTTAGTGAGCATGATGCAGTCTTGCCAGTTTGCAATGGATTTCAGTTTTAGCTGGTCTGTTTTATGTTGGTTTTTTTTACAATAATGTAATTTAACACTGGGAATAAAAAGCAAGTACTAGGCCACCTAAAATAATATTAACAAATTAACAAAATTACATCATTCATACTACACCACGCACAACACTACCAGAGATCTTACATTCTATTGGAGTTTTAAAATTGGCCAAGAAAAGGTCACTGTAAAATAATGTACAATGCATCTGTCAATCCATTCAACTGGTCAAAGTCCATGGTATGTGCTTTCCTGTATGTGGGAAAGTCCATATAAAAGATCCCTTGCTGCATTAAGAAAAATGTAGCCGGTTAACTCTGATGACTACGAGTCAGAATTACCAAATGTTTGACATCCAGTAGCCGATGATTAATTAATCAATGAGCTCTAGTGATGTCGTTAAACAAAACAAACTTCTTCTTTAGATCTGTCAAATTATTTTATTATTATTAATTGACTGTCTCAAACCCACAAGGTTTTTTTAATTACTGTGTTATTCATTTACAAATATATAGTGGTACTTTATTTTTATCAGTTCCATCTCCTTAGGTACATTGCCTGTATTGGTTGGCATCTTGAATTAATTAAAATTAACTTGTATAGAAGAAATAAACTACTTTCATCGTACTCCATGACCCCTAAAACCATGGGTTAGAAAGAAATGTTTTATTTAACGACGCACTCAACACATTTTATTTACGATTATATGGTGTCAGACATATGGTTAAGGACCACACAGATTTTGAGAGAAAACTCGCTGTCGCCACTACATGGGCTACTCTTTCCGATTAGCAGCAAGGGATCTTTCATTTGCGCTTCCCACAGGCCGGATAGCACAAACCATGGCCTTTGTTGAACCAGTTATGGATCACTGGTCGGTGCCAGTGGTTTACACCTACCCATTGAGCCTTGCGGAGCACTCACGCAGGAAAACCATGGGTTAGATGCAAGAATTACATTTTAGTACCGAATAATAAGGACGTTATTGTCATATTTCCAATTTGGACCACCATATTGGTGATCATCATGTATTTACATGGCCCATTTATTTAAATCTTAATTTTGATAGCATCAGTGCTCTCCTTGGCTCCTAAAACCATAGGGTAGATGCAATAATTGTTGTTATCTGTCAATTTATAAGCAAGCTATAACCATTTTCCTGATTTGCCCACCATTTTGGCCGCCATCTTAGATTTTTCTTCAAGGGTGCCCGGGTGGCACCTGGTAGATTATTGATGTACACCAAATTGTGCACACTTTGCACCCAAATTGGCATTTGGCTTTTCACATATATATATTTTTTTAATTATAATAATAATAAAAAAATAATAATAATAATTTCTTATAATATGAAAACCTACCCTGATCATTTAGATAATGGTTTAATCCATCATATACTTATTTAGTTGTTAGTGTCTATATAAGAAGGTGTTTACTTAGTTGAAATATATATTAGCTAACAAATAAGTAAATTAATATATACCATATTTTGGGAAAAGTACGCTCTGTGGATGATCTTGTAACCCCGGTAGTTAGGTACCATAAAATCCACCCTATTGAAATCTTAAGAGTCATTTCCCTAGAACTATCCCTAGCACTGATAGTAATCATACAATAAGGTTATTCACATATATTTAAAAAAACCCATTAAATAAATGTTGTTGTTTTTTTAATAATTTCTTATAATATGGTCATTTTGGGAAAAGTACCCTCGGTAGATGATCTTGTACCCTCTGTAGTTAGGTACCGTAAAATCCACCCTATTGAAATCTTAAGTGTCTCATTTTCCTAGAAGTATCCCTAGCACTGATAGTAAACACAAAGTACGGTTATTCACAAGTATTAAGAAATAATAATAATAAAAATATACAAAATAATAATTTCTTATAATTTGAAAATCTACCCTTATTAGTTAGATAATGGATATACATATTTAATTATTAGTGTGTACATAAGAAGGTGTTTACTTAGCTGAAATATGCAATAGCTAACAAATACATAAATTAATATACCATATTAAGGAAAAAGTACCCCCAGTGGATGATCTTGTGCCGTCAGTGGTTAAAGTACTCTAAAATCCAGCCTATTAAATTCTTAAGAACTATTCCTAGCATGGATAAGAAACATACAGTAAGGTTATTCACATACCCGGTATATTTTTACAAAAATAAAGGAAGGGAGGAAATGTTTTATTTAACGATGCACTCAACACATTTTCAGAGCTGTCAACCTGTGGCAATTCTCAGGCGTGAGAAAGTTAGAAGTAGGGGTCCAGGGACTGTAGGCTCTTGGTCAGGTTGTTCAGGGCGAAGTTTTTTGTTGTTCTTTGTTTAAGTCCAAAATGGAAATCTAAAAATAAAAAATCGAGCGAGTGCAATTTTTACTAATTAATACGGTTAATTTAAACCATACAAGTCGATCCTCGGTAGCACCCGCGAGTGATTGTTGGTATTGAACCGACATGCTGTATTATTATTAATAGGTAACGAATTCAGAGACCCTGCATAATCAGTATACAATTCCATTCAGCTCTTAAATATAAACCACAATTATAAAATATTTTTATTTTAGAAAAACGTGAGATTGTAGTAACGTTGCGTGAGAGCGTGATGTTTGTTATAAATGCGTGAGTCTCACGCCAAATGCGTGAGAATTGACAGGTATGCATTTTATTTACGGTTATATGGCATCAGACATATGGTTAAGGACCACACAGATACATAAAGAGACGAAACCCGCTGTCGCCACTTCATGGGCTACCCTTTTCGATTAGCAGGAAGGGATTTTTTATATGCACCGTCCCACAGACAAGATAGTACATACCACGGCCTTTGTTACACCAGTTGTGGAGCACTAACTGGAACGAGAAATAGCCCAATGGGTCCACTGACGGGGATTAATCCCAGAGCAACCTCACATCAAGCGAATGCTTAATCCACTTGGCTACGTCCCGCCCCACTTTTACAAAAACAGAAAATGAAAATTACAAATAACAAATTGTAAATATACCCTGAACATTTAGATAATGGATTAATCCATCATATTCCTATTTAATATTCAGTGTCTGCATAAGAAGGCATTTATTTAGCTGAAATTAACATTACAAAATAAAATTGAAATCTGTAGTTGATAATTTTTGCAAAAACTACCCCCAGCATATATAGTACATGTGCAGCTTTGGTGCAATCTAAAGCCCTGACATTAGCCAAATAACATGTAGCACATTGTTAGGTCAGTTGTTAGGTCATTTAAGCCCATTCCCTCACCCTACCTGTAGGTGATAGATAATGAATTAACCCACGATTATATATTAATTTTTCATTCACTATGCGATATATTATTCACGTATTATTAATATTGTATCACGGTTACAAACGATTAACTATACAGCGTTGTTTGTAGTCCGATACATTTGTCATAAACTCAGTTGCTGAGTTGAAGTTTGTTTTGTTTAACGACACCACTAGAGCACATTGATTTATTAATCATCGGCTATTGGATGTCAAACATATGGTCATTTTGACACAGAGATGAAACCCGCTACATGTTTTCATTAGTAGCAAGGGATCTTTTATATGCACCATCCCACAGACAGGATAGCACATACCACGGCCTTTGATATACCAGTCGTGGTACACTGGCTAGAGCGAGAAATAGCACAATAGGCCCATCGACGGGGATCGATCCTAGACCGACGGCAAATCAAGCGAGCGTTTTACCACTGGGCTACGTCCCGCCCTTGCTGAGTTGACGGCAGGTGTATCGGACTACATAGGTAGCCTACGTCAAAACATCGGAAGTACAGATTAGAAGGGAAAAAAAACAGATTGAAAAACGCTCAGTTATAAAACTGATTTGTATTACTTAATATTTTATTAAATGGTCGTTACAATAACAGATCTATATTTGGCATAATTTACCACTATAGTAGGGAATTAGGCCTACTTGTTCATATTTATGTTTATTTCCCGCAGAAACATTAGACTCCTTTGTGACATGGGGGCGTGGCTTACGAAAAAGGGCGTAGCTTAAAATCGCATTTCGCGAGATGTTACATCCTACTGGCTACGATTATGTATTTCCAGAAATTGTTAGCTAAGGAAGGTGCTGAGGCCAAAGCTCCAAATGAAGATGAACAAACACCAATGCATTTTGGCTGCAGGTGATGTATTTTTATATCTACTGGAACAAGGAACTGATAACATTATTATAATATATTAAATGAGCTCCCATTTCATATCATGTTTATGTCTCGAGTGAAATAATTTTCAATTGTCAATTGAGTTCAATATCTTAATTATTACCCATAATCGTTTTATAAACGAATGCGTTTGACTGACGTTCAGGTAAGGTCGTAGTGCGCTAATCTTATGACGTCGAGGTGTTATGGCACATAACTCTTTGATATCAATCAAGACAAGATCTTTTTAACCATAATATGGGTAATAATGGTGTTTATTAATTACACTCATATAACGGTTGTTAATAATAATAATAATTAGTATGTTTGATTAAATAATATTAGAATTGCATGTACATAACCACTATTTAAATACTACTACTACTACTACACAATTGCACGAGTCACCCCTGGGTTGTCATGCCACGACCAGAAGCGGTCAGGCCATTTCTAAGGGCCCTATGGGCAACCTAGGGAAACACCACAGCAACACAGAGGTCTAATTAACGAGATACTCTGGACTTACTAAGATCAAAACCCATAATAGCTCCAGAACTCTTTTCTTTTTGATCGACCGTTCAAAATTGCGCCAAATTTCCTCAAAACAAAACGCGCACCTTTTCTCTTTGGCATATTAAATGCTCCATTCAAAATTCCATAGCACCACCACCACCCACCCCCGCCTGCTATTGATCTTGATCGGACTGCTGGTGCTCCCTGCCAGTGCAGGCGGTCCCTCCTTTCCCCTCCCCACCTTTCTGTACTGGACGGAGGAGCCGGCCGAGGCCGGCTACTGTGCCCATGACAGGCGTGCGCTACAACAGCTTGTTCTGAATGTGCACGTTAAACCCTATGACCTGACTTGAACTACTACTACTACTACTACTACTACTACTACTACTACTACTACTACTACTACTACTACTACTACTACTACTACTACTACTACTAATAATAATAATAATAATTTTGTTATAATAGCATTGTGTTTGTAAATTATAAGAATATAACCACTATTTAAAGACTAGTGACACAGTAACAGTGTGTTGGGTTAAGTAATATTATCATGTTTGTTATTTTGAAGTAAGTAACATTACTGTGTTTGTTAATTACATTTAAGTAGGATGTGTGCGTCTGCGGCGAGGGGGGGGGGGGGGGGGGGGGGGGGGTGAGCCTCTCTTAATCTGCAGTCAGTTTCCCTTTTTGTCCTTATAAATGAAAATGGCTTTAAACAATTTAAAATTGTTCAGAACAATGGATTTTGTTTTAGGGTGCTAGGAAGGCACATATTGTACATTATTATTTGAGATCAAATTCTTGGAGAGAATGCGAGGATACTTTACACTACCCTAATGATCGAGCTTGTACACCCAGTCAGCCACCACCTCAAATGGCCTTCCTTCGAACCTGGTATATAACCGATGCTCACTGTAATAGTGTGTCGGGTTAAATAACATTGTTGTGCTTGGTAAGTGTATGTATATACCTCCTGTTAATAGAATATTTGGCTATGTAATATTATGATTATTATATTTACATGTCCCTTTATCAGCATGCTGAGTTCAGTAACATTATTGGGTGTGTTTTTTGTTTGTTTGTTTGTTTGTTTTTTCTTGTGTTTTTTTTTTTATACCAACGTAAGAGTATGTTTAGTTAAGTATTATCATTATATGTTCATTACATGTATATATTTCCTGCTACAGTAATTAACCAATGACAATAGCAATGAATAGCCACGGCAATCAGCAAGGCTGTGTAGATTGCCGTGGTATTTTTAGTATTTCGCAGCATTTTTGAGGCCAGGGAAATTTCGAGTATACGCATA